>NC_046661.1:18995405-19017827 GCF_010883055.1 Belonocnema kinseyi
ATAAAAAAGAGTTCTTAGGTTCAAATAGTTTTAAGGTTACAAAGAAAATATGTCAAAAAATGGTCCCAGTTAATTTCGTTGAAAATAATTTTGAGCGAACTTCCTACTCAAATGAAGTTCATAAACGTACTGTAACTGAAAGACGATTCCATTAGAGCTGCTGAAAATTACGAACCGTTTCGTAATTTTTTACAGGTAACTTATGTGGGTAACTGCAAAAAACTTCCAGTATATTTTTCGTAAAATTCCGAAAGAAATTTATAACAGTGAATATTTAGTTAAAATCTGACTTTCTGATAGAAGTTCAATGACATACAGATTTGCATCCGGCTCTTTCACCCCCACAGTTTCTCACGCAAGCCTCTGTTCGCGCAAAGAAAGCGAGGAGGGTATGTATACTTGAAAGTGACCACGGTAAATGGAATCCTTTCGAAAAATCATCGGGTCACTCCCATTGAGACGACAATAAGAGTTTCGCGCAACCCGTTTCAGGTAAAAAGCGACCCTAACATCACGGAATTCAGCCCCTTATGTAAACCACTTTACAAATACATATCGAATGTTGGAAATTCCTGTACCTGCTACGGCATGGGAAATGTCAGTGGCCTCTGGAAACTGAAAACGCAATTTTTCAGGGGAAAAGAGAGCAGATCGATTATGGAAAGCATATTTTGAATACCGTGGGATCATCGCTCGTTTGCCTTCGTCAAAATTTCAAAAAGTGTCTATTCTCAAACTTATTCAAATAGAACAACGCGATGATCGTGGGAGTTGCTACCCTTTCGCACGCAACTTTTGCGTTCGAAACTGACAGGTGCATTTCTCATATAATTATCTGGGATTGACAGAGCGTAATAATGATTTATAATTTTAGAGGAAAAGAAAATTCATAAAAATATATTTTTTTTGTTTTATTTCAAGAATCTCAACTTATTTAGTTCTTTCTCTATATTTTGTTTAATAATGACATTATAGCATTATTGATGCTTTACAGGTTAAAAACCTCCTACGTTATCACTCCTCAATCGGTAGACATACTTCAGAAAGTTGCATGTAATGAAGCTAATAAAACTCGCCATTGTTTATGATAATTAAATGGAGAGAGGATATAAATCAATGAAAATTAAAGTTATACGGAGCTTTACGCCCCCTTCGTAAATGGAGCGCATGATCTGTTTTAAAATGGTCGTATCTTAGCTATTTCTGATAACAAGACTATTTTTCGTCGTAAAAAATCAGTTACCTTACCGACACTGTTAAAAACGTTTGCACTTTTAATATATATTTAATATACACTTGTATATAAAATTTAAAACCTCAGTATAGGAAATCGCCATTAAGAGACTATATATATATTAAAGCACCTGTGTTCGCGTTAAGATTTAAACATTCACAGCGAATCATAGAAAACAATTCACCCGTACGTTGCACTTTGATTATAAGTAAGTATTTAGTTTACGAATTCTAGCTTATTATTTTATTTTTTAATATTTGGCAATATTTGACAGCATTAAAGCACTTGGTATTTTTCACGCAACCTGTCTTATAGACTTTAAGATACATGTATATTAATTTTAAACATGACTGTATATTAAAATTAATGCACGGTATATGCAAATGACTTTACTCACACTTACATTAAATTTCGAACAGATTTTTTTAACAGTGGATATACGCGATTACACGCGCTAGAATGCCGGGGCAAAATTGCTTTTGGAAATGAAAATAAAATTAATCAATCATCATTGTAGTAATTATAATTTGTTTTTTGTTTTTAATTCATATGGTATTTTAATTAATTTTAGTTTCAAGTAATTCAATGTTTAAAGTATATTTTCAGGGCATGTATTTTTTAATACTTTCGCATTATTCAACAAGCCGCAAAGCTAAAGATTTGGAAATTGTGTACAGTTCTAATTTCAAAAAGTAGTATTAAGCCTGTTTCACTATAAATTCAAATTTGAATTGTCCTTTATTTTAATACTTTCTATCTAATATTAATAATTTGTATTCGTTTTCGACTTGAATTTGTTTTATTATTAAGGCTTTTAATTTAAAATTACTATAAATGTCCATGTAGAAAATTTGCTATGGCCCAGACCAGGGCAAGACCACGCCAAATGTGGCCCAGATATGGAGAACGGTCCTAAGCCCGATCGCTGATGAAACACATAGCCGTATTGGAACCTGATCTGGCGCCCGATCTGGCCACTCGATCGGCATCCAACCTAGCCCCGACCAATTTCCCGTTAAGAACCATTCTTGAAATTTATAATCTCTTATAATTTTGTTGATAATAATAATTTTATAAGGACAAAAGTGAATTCAGTGAACTATTTTTTTTATTTAGGTACCAAATATTTACACAAATACAAATGCAATCTAAATACATTTTTTAATCTTTCCAACTTCGTTCTTTACGATATGTCCGCCGCAGTCCTTCGCATTTCCAATGCGTTGAGGTGCGCGAAAGCTTCTTTCACGGTGACAGTTTAAATTATTTAAACACTAATCTTAGTGACCATAAAAAAGTTTTGCATTTTATGAAAATAGTTCTTCAACTGGCCGTTGAATTTATGTAGGGGAGACCAGGCCAGGTAAATAGGGGTATGGAAGTTGAATCTTACAATTTTACAAAAAAAACGTAGAATGCAGATATTCACATTTGAATCATATTTTAAGTTCTATTTTAGGAAAGCCATGGAAAATGTGAAAGTAACCCTATTTGAAAATCCTCAGGTAATTTTCGGACGAGGAAAGTACGAGGAATTTCAAAAAATCCTCGCAAGTTTCCTAGTGCTTTCCTGGTCCGGAAATAGCACTACGCTTTCCTCGAGGATTTTGTCAATAGGAATTTTCAATTCCTTAACGAGATATTACGATTAGCTGATTACAAATTTTTATTATATTACATTTATCATATAACGTTTATTGATTGTAATCAAGAATGTGAATTTATTTTAATAAAAGAGAAGGTAAACAGGGTTTTGAAGAGAAATTGAGGTTCGTTTTTTTAGATTAGCTGGTTAAATATATACCTAAAGTGTCGGTTGATGAAATACACTTAATGATTCGACTGTTGTTAAGCAATATTCACTGTTATCTATTCCAGATAAATAAAATGCTACCATTTATATTAAACCGAATAATCTTCTTTGCACATGAAATTCAGACAAAAATGTAGACTTTTTCTCGATTGAGAGGTTTGCAACGTTAAAAACAATTTATTTATTTGACAGCAAGGAAATTTCCTTAAATTGGAACTAGGTGGCGTTGCAATATCTAAACCAGCCTGGTTCGGTTCTAGGCCATGGAATTATCTCAATCTGGCCCCGATCATATTAAACCGTTCACGGCCAAATCAGTAATCTGCAAAATTTATGTCGATTTATGCACAGTTTTGTTTAGCCAACTTCGCGTTTTTTAAAAAACATGTGTTTGTCATGGAAAACGAAAGACAGTTTAACTGATAATTATGTAAAGTTTATCCTGTGAAGTTAATTTTTGTTGAAGAGAATCTTTCGTCGGAAATCGATGTAAAGTTTAACTTTTGTTTTTTCTGTGATGTACAGATTTGTAAATTTTACTAATGTTTGGAAGAGACAAACTTTCTTACTTTTGGGAATATAGCAATATTTAAATTTATAATTTGGAAAAAATGCAGTGATTATTAATAGATGTGCTTTAAAAATATTTATTATCTCAGTTTAAAATCCATATTTTTGATTATTATGAAAGATTACTATGCTGGTCGAGTTTTCTATATGGGTTCAAGCTGGACTTTGCGAAGAAGCGAGAGAACTAAATTTCACTTTAAGTAATCGCAAATCTTGTCAAATTGGTTCAGTGTAACCTGTAATGCCCTGCTGCGATGCCATGCAGAACTAAAGCGCATTTTAGACGTTAGCCTTCAAAGGGAATTTATCTTGATCTGGGTAAGAGAATCTAGATTCTAAAATACGCTTAATTGCGCCTTACACTGAATACTCTGATAGTCTAATCCGGTGCAGTTCACCTTTTATTCACAAACGCAACGTTAAAGACCCTTTTAAAGGGGTTAAATACATTATTTAAACTGATTGTTTCCTAGCATACTAATCCAAGCAATTCGCCAATAACACACCGATTATTACTCTTATAAAACTCCTATTGTTTTAGAATATTTAGATTAAGCTTTGAAGATATTGATATGAGATTCTTGCGCATAATTTGCAGGAAAACTCTGATGGACAAAGTCAGTAAGAAGATAATTCTCAAAGAATGTGGTGTACTCGGAGAAACATAGGTGTTATCACAGACTCTGTAGATATTAATAGGTAATATCTTAGCGATTTAAGTATGGGACAGAAATCTAGATACTGAAGTAGAGCATCCGTAGATATTAAAAAGAAGATTTTAACTGACAATATCCAAGATATTAAAGGGCAGAATTTAAGATATTCAAGAAATATTTTTTAATTGTGCAAAAATTATCTGTAAAGCATGCCATTTTCTATAAAATGCAAAAGAATGTTAATATCGTAGTCCTCTATTTTAAAAATCCGAATCCTCAAACATTCGCCTTTTTGCACAATTATGCAATTTTGGTGTGGAACAGATAACACGCTGTTCAAGGCTAATATGAAAGATGCCTGTAGCCGAGACCTCATTTTTTGAGAAAATTATTACATATCCAAAAACATTTAATCCATTTTCCATCAAAACTTATAGTGCAATAGATATCCGAAAAACCACAATACACACGATGAAAGCTCAAGATACAGACAAAGCGGGGTTTATATATATTGGTTAAATATCAAAGTTTTTAATATCGTGTATCAAGGTGAAGTAAATGGCAGCGTGCCCAGAGGCAGATCGCAAAAAGAATGGTTAGAATGTGCGAATGAGATCCTAGTTAGAAGAGACATAAGAAGCCACAGAAACACGAGAGCCTGCATGAAAAAATGCATGAACGTAAATGAGGCTAGAGAGATACAACAAACTCGCTTTCAGTCAAGTGTCAGGGAGTTGCCTTCAAATAACCTTTGACTGATTTCGGGGGGACAGAAACGTGAACAGCGAGGGCCGCCGCACTCCCTTTCACCTGATATTTTGTTTGGTGTATGCCAGGACAGAAAAGTATGGCGGCAAATAGTACAAAATAGTGTCCCAAGTGGGAATCCTCACATGACGACTTTGTGAGACTTTTGCTTGGGATGATTGCTAGAGAGATTAATTATTAACCTGGGTTGGAGCAGTGCTGCGGAATGAACGTGTTATTTAAATAAATAACACGAGAATTCTGGATCAATTAAAAAAAATGTATATTCCTTCCTCACATAACTCCTTTCCCCACCGATTAAGTCACGCCTACCCCGAAAGGGAAATGGCATAATAATGATAGTAATAATAATAATACCCTACCATTCCAGTCCTTAAGTTAGACACTCAGACTTCACCTCAGAGGTTAGGAGTTCGATCCTTGAGCCGGTACCTCTAAAAAATTTTCAATGTACCTTCACAGAGGTTCTGGTGGTTCGGAACCCACCTTAAGCTGCAGGTCTCCCTATGGTGTACTTGACTGCAACCCAGTCCGTCACTGATGGGGTAAAAACCAGGCTTTGTCCAATATGTCTGGGCAGACTGCACTCATCAGATCACTTGATTACATTATAAAAATGCGTCCGTCACTGATGATATGTACCGGGACAGCCCCGTGCAAAATCATGAAATAAAAATCCAACTCTAACAAAAAATGCCTTCGAAATATTGGGCAGTATAAGCCTGTGACAACATTTCAACACACAAACGTTTTTTTATACCCTACCAAAGGTGTTCCGCGTTGATGTCGCGGTAGGGCTTGAGCTCTCCTCTCATGACTTTGACGGCAATGTTGGCAGTAGCATTGCTACTGACAGAGTTTACCATGCCAAATAGGTTGATAACGAAGAGGAGAGGGACTAAGTAGAACACCAAAACCCAACAATGAAAAATGGAGAATATATTAAAGATTTTGAAACTCTTGTCGCTTCCCGAGGATCGTCGGGGTTCCCCTGGAACCACAGCTGGGGGCCACAGCATACGGGACGGTAGCGATGGTGAGCTGCGAGATAGGCAGGCAGATCTCGCTAATCAAACAGCTGGCCAGCAAGAACATCTGCGACAAACGGTAAGCAGTGGAACATCAACTGTGCCTGCTGAGGATGCTTTGGCTAGCGCTAGCTATTTGCAGCCAACCACCTCGACAGAAATACCATGGGAGAGCATCAATTGGTATACCACAATGAAAGAGGAATTGGTGCGTCTCTATTATGAAAGTGCGAAGTTTGAAACAAATATGGAAAAGGGATACAATTTAAGAACAAAATTTTCTGCAAAGTATCCTAATATACAAAAAATCGCACATCGCTAAAGTGAAATACATCAGGACTAATCTACATGTTCTCAGAAGACTGAGCCATGGAGATTAAACAACAGGTTGATTTAGCGTGGACAAACGACGGCAATGAACATCAATTAGAGAAAGCCGGGTCAAACAGTCAAGCAGGAGCAATTGATGTTCTTCCTCAAACTATTGATGATTCAACACCACCACATCCTCTAGAGATGGATCACCTTATACAACCAGAGGCAGAAGCAGAGTTTCAGCAACCAAAATAGCGACGAAAATGGACATACCATATGAACAGAGATGTTATGCGCTTTTATTTTTTGGCAGAGAAATGTGGGCAAAGTGTGAGGAGAGAACATCATAGACTCTTCTTACTTAAATACCCAGAGCTAGCCACAAAAATAAATGAGCAGAATCTAGAAGATCAAAAACGCTCAATATCTGTAAGCAGACAGCTTTCGGCTGTTGAAATAGCTGCTATCAAAATGGAAGTGGAACGGCAGCTTCCTATTCATGAGCTCGCCTTGGGAGATGTGAATAACGAAGACTTGATTGATGCTGACGGCATAGGTACTAGGGATAATGAACACCATGCACCGGATTTATTAGAACCAAATCCAGATATTACTAACGAAGATGTGGATAGGGAAATCTCAGAAGAACTACAACACCTGAAAAGGAATTTTGGTCATGCTTTACTAGAGTTCAGATATGTAGAACCAACACTAAGGCATTCTCTACCCAAAATTAACATCACAAATGATCTGCGTGCACGAATAGCACATCTCGATAGCAAGGTTTTACCTACGTATTTGAACGTATCACAAACTGCATTAGTGGTGCAAAATCTTTTATACTGTGCAGCTGTGGCAACTGTTAAAACGTTGGGCCGAAAAACTAGGCCTTCAAATGCAGTTTTTGTCCCAGCAAGGGACCGAGATCCACCACGGAAAATTAGGTTGGATATGGATATCAACAAAGTAAGCTGCAAATTGGGTCGATTAACTCAATATAAAAAAGGAAATAGAACCAGAAAGCTGATGAACCATATTACTAAAATCATCAACCCTCGGCACATCGAGACATTACACCAGCAATATTGGATGCAATTTTAGACTCTCAACGACAGAGACTTGATGTTTTAACTGCCAGACTGCGTCGGTACAAGAAAAGTAATGCACGAATGCCACAAAACCAAAACTTTCAGACAAATGAAAGAAGGTTCTATCATGAACTGAGAGTAAAGCCAAATAACCACCAAGGCACCGAAGTCCCTCAATTGGAAGATATGACTAGCTACTTGTCGGGTGTTTGGAAAAAAATGAACAGATGCAATTTGGACACTGCGTTGTTTAAAGTAGAGAAAGCAAGGGCAAGCAATAGCCCATAAATGCATCTGACAAACATCACAGCTTTGAATGTTTCAGCGGTATTGAAAAGGGCAAGTAATTGGAAAGCTCCAGGTTCGGACATGGTGCACAATTTATAAATGTCTTACAGCTATCATTGCAGATAAGGTATATTCTCATTGTGACGAGAATGACATTCTCACAGAAGAACAAAAAGGATGTTGTAAAAACCCACAAGGCTGTAAAGATCTAGTCACTATAGATGCTGTTGCCATGACTCAAGCTCGTAAGCATCAAAGGAACTTACACATGGCATACATTGACTACAAGCAAGCGTTTCCTTCCGTGCCGCATGACTATTTGCTTGAAGTCTTAAAACTTTACAACATCTGTCCACGCACTACTGACTTTCGAAGTCATGCGATGAGGCTTTGGGGTACAAGAATCAAGTATTTTGATCATGGACAACCAAGGATAACTAGATCAATACGCTTTACGACAAGTATATTTCAAGGAGGCTCCTTCAGCGCACTATGGTTCTGTTTAACTCTGAATCCATTGAAAAAAGCACTAAACAGCATGTCTCATAGGTTCAGAATTCATAATAATGAGGATGGTTATCAAGTGACCCATCTTCTTTACATGGATGACCTAAAGCTGTACGCTAGTTCAGGCCAGAAACTGCAGCAAGTAATCGATGTCACAAAGCAGTTTTTCAATGATATCCACATGGAGTTCGGACTAGATAAATGTAGAACAGTGCATTTGATCAGAGGGGAGTTAGGGACCGCAGAGTTAGAGAACGAGTTCGAAAATGACATCGAGGCAATGGCTGCAGGCGAATCATATAAATATCTGGGTATTCTGGAATCTAAGAGTATTCAACATACGATAGTTAAGACAAGCCTAACGACTGCCTTAACTACGAGACTTAGATTAATTATGAAGAGTTTTCTTAACTCGTCAAACAAAATCAGGGCGATCAACACATATGCCATCGATGTCCTCACGTACTCCTTCGGGCTCATGAAGTACTCTAACACCGTTTTTGAAAAGTTAAACGGAATTACTTGCATAGAAATGAAGAAGCACCGAATGCACCGAAGAAATTCAGCGATTAAAAGGGTATTTCTACCACGACATTTAGGGGGTAGGGGCGTTATAGATGTTAAAAAAACTGTGTGAGTTACAAGTTATACAGTTACGAGACTATTTTAACAGCAAACGAAATGTTACGCTCTACAGTACCATCTGTCAAGCGGATCTTGATTACACGCCCTTAAATTTGTCCTCAGATGGGGCCTTGAATATCAGGGCAGAAACCATAGAGGAATTAGAAATGCAATGGAGGCAGAAAGCTATTCATGGCGAGCACCCCAACACGTTAGATCAAAATGAAATGGATAGTGAGGCATCTAATATTTGGCTAAGAAAGCGTGTTCTGTATCCAGAGACTGAAGGATTCGTCATTGCAATACAGGAAAAGGTTGTCAGCACCAGGAATAATCGCAAACACGTGTTACATTAAGACGTGGTTGACCGGTGCCGATTATGTGGAGATACCAACGAACCCATCTAGCACATTATTGATGGCTGTTGCGTAATGGCTCAGAAAAAATATACACACAGACATAATGATGTAGCAGGCAGTATACATCAATAACTTGCCCTAAACCTAGGACTCTTAAAAGAATGGATGCCCTTCTATAGATACATTCCAATGCCGGTTTTGGAAAGCGAAGACTACATCTTATATTGGGGTGTTACTATCCAAACTGATCATTAAATCCGGGCCAATCGACCTGATATCGTGGTGCGAAAAAAAAGTGGAAGAATCTACATCATCGGCATTGCTTGTCTGCTTAACCGAAATTTGCAGTCAATTTAGAACACCAAGATCCACAAGTATAGCGAGTTAAGGAATGAAGTAAAGACCGTATGGAGGAGTGTGAATCATGCATCTATTCATCTCATTGTGATTTCGGCTACAGGCAATGTGCACGCAAAATTCACTGAACATCTTGAACATTCAGGAGTCAGTAGGGTATTGGCATCAGCTCAGAAGGCGGTTTTATTAAACACCTGTCGCATGGTAAGGAACTTTCTTGATCATCATGAAGCGAGCGATTAAAAATCCGTGGAGTGGCAGATGGTAACTCTAAGAAAGCATCCAGAGGTGACTGTTGGCACCTCCAACGCTCGTCGCCGCTCGTAATTGTATACCTACAACATCATTGCAGGAGGTTTCAACCATTGTATCAAATTATTTGAATTAACTTCTAACATTCTAATCTCATCAGTCACTTGACTTAGTTCGTGGCTATTATGTATAACCGGGTTTACCCGAGTTAAAGTTTAATAAAAACACATAATAATAATAATTATTATAATAATAACCCCCATCGTTTACTTGACTGCAAACCAGTCCGTCATTGTTGGGGTAAAACCCAGGCTTTGTCCAGTATGTCGAGGCACACTGCTCTTATCAGATCACTTGATTGCATTATAAAAATGCGTCCGTGACTGATGATATATACCGGGACAGCCCCGTGTTAAATAATCAAACATAAAATCCAACTCTGACCAAAAATGCTTTCAACATGTTGCGCAGTAACCATGTTAAGCCTGTGACAAAAATTAGTTGTTTAAAACAATTAATTTTTTTTAAATTATAATAAATTCAAAGATTATAGCGTGGCCGCTCGTAATTGTATACCTACCACATCATCGCAGGAGATTTTAACCATCGTATTAAATTATTTGAATTAACTTATACAATTCTGGTCTCATCAGTCACTTGACTTACTCCGTGGATATGCTGTATAACCGGGTTTACCCGTGTAAAAGTTTAATAATAATAATAATGAATGATAAATAAGATAAAAGCTCTAAGAGATGGTAGCTCTAAGATAGCATCCAGAAGTGATTGTTGTCACCTCCAACGCTCGTGGCCGCTCGTTATTGTGTACCTACAACATCATCGCAGGAGGTTTTAACCATCGTATTCAATTATTTGAATTAACTTACAACTTTCTAATCTCATCAGTCACTTGACTTAGTCCGTGGCTATGACGTACGTATAACCGGGTTCACCCGAGTAAAAGTTTAATAAAATGATAATAATAACAGTATGTTGTCCCTTCCAACGCTCGTAGCCGATCGTAATTGTATACCTACAACATCATTGCAGGAGGTTTCAAGCATCGTATTAAATTAATTCAATTAATTATAACATTTTACTCAGATCAATCACTTGACTTAGTCCGTGTCTATGATGTGTAACCGAATTCACCCGAGTAAAAGTTCAATAAGAATCATAATAGATGGTAGCTCTGAAAAAGCATCCAATGGTGACTGTTGTCACCTCCAACGCTAGCAGCCGCTCGTCATTGTATACCTGCAACATCATCGAAGGATTTATAACTCCTTATCTCATCAGTGACTTGACTTTGTCCGTTGCTATAACGTGGTTTGCCCGAGTGAAAATTTTGAATACAACAAAAAATAATTCTGTGTATGCTTAAAAAAGATCATTACAAAAATTGCGCTGTTTGTTAAATATTTAAAAGTACATTTTTTAAAGCGAAATGTACTTTTTAATAACTAATCGTGAAATAAAATTGCACAAGACGGCTGAAAAAGAATTATGTTACTGAAAAAAACAATGTTTTAAAACACAAAGACTCAAGAAAATCTATTTCTGAAGAAAAAATTGCACAAAAAGAGGTAAAATAAGAGAAACATGTTATCAAATAACATGGTAAAACTTTGGAATAGAAGATTATATACGACATTTAAGAAAATTCTAGAGAAAATGTTGCGAATTGAGTTTGACTTGGTGATGTTTTGAGTTCGTCTCCAAGACATCGACGTCTGGACGTTAGACAACTCAGCGGCGCCACTGAAGAGCACTCGGGTGACTATTGATGCTGTAGACCTGTTCGAAATATTCTAAATATTTTTAAAATAAATTTTGGCCTTTATCTGTGTAATAACCTACGAGAACCATTTGCTAAAATAACGTTCACAAAAACAATGCATCCCGTTCTGTTGTTACAGTCAAACCTGGAATCCGTGATACTCCATTTCATGTTGCTGAGAATTGACGCCGCGCGTTTAGGATGGATGAGACTAGCTGCGGGAGAATTGGCGGTTCTCACTCAAGCGTTATAAAACAGAGAGAGAAAAAAGTAAGAGAATAAACGGGAGAGAGCCAAAATAGTTCCGAGATTCTGTATTTAATGTCACGCTCAGTCCCAAACTTGACATTAAACCCATGTTTGACTGTAATTGTCAAGTAATACCTAGTCACCGATATATTATCTTCTTGAAACACAGGATCGTAATTTTATTGCTAATAAATATTTAAGATTCGTACTCGTAAGAATTCGATCTTATTAAGTTGGTTCAGTTTCTTGATTTTTCCAGCGGGTTAACATGGTAAGGATTCATGTTTCAACTACCGATGTACCTGGATGAGGTAGAACTTATATGAGTTTCACTAAGGTAGGTGTCCAAAAATGTACACAATCTACCACCAATCAAATTTAGACTAATTTGACGAAAAGGTTATTTTTTGTAGATGCTCGAATTTCATACCTTAAAGCATTGGGTCTGTCGAAAAACCAGGTGACTGATCGATCTGGAAAGTTCGAATTTTGAGGAGTTTCGATTGTAGCACAGTCGAAAACATTCTCAAAAGTCTTCTCATCATATTAAACCATACGAGGTGTGTTCAAAAAGTAAGGTAACTATTCAATTTGTCAATGTTGAAAAATCGCCGATTTGCCATCAGAGAAGTTGTTGAAGATTTTGGCATATTGGTAGGCTCATATGGTTATGACGCCGAAACTAAAGCCCAATCGTCTCAGTGAAAGCATCCTGAGTCTCCAAGACCGAAAAAAGCACTTCAAGTTCGGTCAAATGTGAAGGTTTTGCTCACTATCTTCTTTGATTACCGTAGCGTAGTGAATTAGGAATTCTTACCACCAGGCCGTACGGTCAATAAGGAGTATTACCTTCAAGTTATGCTATACCACAAAATGATTATCAGAAGTGCTTTGATGATTGGAAAAAGCGTTAGCACAAGTGTATTACATCTGAGGGGGATTACTTTAAAGGGGACAACATGAATATTAAGGAATAAATGAATATTTTTTTAGAAAACCATAATGTCACCTTATTTTTTGAACACACTTCGTATTTCCAATTACGGGTGGTTTCCTGGGGTAGTTGGAACATTATTCGTTACCATGTTAACTCGCTGCAAACAGCAAGAAACCTTAATGAAATCGAATTTTCACAAGTTTGAATCTTCAATATTTATTAGCAGAAAAACCACAACCCTCTATTTCAAGGAAATATAAATCGGCGACTTGGTATTATCTGACAATCATTTACAGAACGCGATGCATTTTTTTTGTGATTGTGATTTGGGAAAATAGTTTTCATAGATTATTACACAGATGTAGGATAGGAAAAATCATATTCTCTCTACAAAATAGATTTGTATTATTTTTTACAGATTTTAAAAACGATATCTTTCGTTAGCAAAAATTACTTGAAGTTTGAAAGTTAGAAAAAGTGATTTTTCGAAACATTTCAATGCTGCTTTCGCAGTTATATTCCGAATCCTCTCCCCTGTTTCTTTTCCGTTTATCTTTTTTACATGTATTTTATAACACAACCACGCAGAAGAATATAAGAGGGCGTATGGAAATACTAAAAAATGTGACTTTAGTGCGTCAAAGAGAAACAAACATTTTTTGTGATTATAGAATTGTTGTTTTTTATTGCTCTAGCAGGGCTCTGGTGAGTTTGCCCTACCTCGAATAGGACCCTGGTGAGTAAAAAAAACTATCGGCCCCATCTGGAATGTAACGTTGAGGGTATAGGGCCCTACTACATTTTCTAGTAGTTTTCTAGTAGGTTTGCCCGTCTATATCTGTTTAATTATATAGTCATAACTTAATGTAAATGTACGATGAATGATTCTTATAGACGATACTTTTAGTTTTGCGCGTCAATTCCGTTAACCATGTCTATTTTTCTCCTTCGGTTGGGTTACGAGCCGCGACTGTTTATGTTCAATCGGTCCTAGACCTAACAGCGATAGAGTTTTCATGTGTTCCTCAAAAATTCCTTTGTGATCCCAGTTTACCATTGGAACGACGAATTTTCTCCTTACTAGGCCTCAGTTTCTCGTCGATCTCGGGCTCGAGAAGTTGTCAGACGATTCTGAGTGCTTTTCTCAATCAGAATAAAGAGCCCTGCTCTTTATTATCGCATTATCAAGAAAATCAACGGTTTCTTTTACTTTTCGAGTTTTGTTGAGGTGAGGCTTATTCTCGTCCACAAGATATCAGAAAATCATCCTCTTGAAGCTTAGCGTAAACCCGCTAGCTTTCAAGGTATTTTGTGGACTTCATTCAATTTGGGAGCCTCGTTTTCCAAACTATACTAAGTTACACCGCTTACTTGTTCCCTTTTGTGTTAAATCAATCAAGTCTGTACATTTATGTGAGTTTACTATGTTTGTAAAATAAAAGTGAATTGAAGAGTTAGTGTTTTGATATAGATCACCAGGCCCAGCGTCAAATACTGTGTTCTAACAATATCCTAATTAAAGAGAAGGGCCCCTGTGTTCGATTTACATTATTAGGAACTAATCAGTTTTGATCAAGCTCTAAGAAGTCGTTCATTTCTCCAAAAATAAATTCGGAACCATATTCTTCTGTGAAACCTTGAAGCTGAGAAGAGGCTCCTTTTTCCATGTCTAACGTATAAATTTTTGCACCCAAAGATCTTAGCTCCACACATTATAACCTCACTTCCATCACATTATTGTTCTACTTTTTCAATAAGCGGAAATTTTTTATCCGAAATCGTCCGTGCTCTTGCAGGCGCCTTTTCTCTTCCATAGTGGAAAAAAATAATTGTAAAGCACAATTCGAAATTCCATGAAGAACTAAAAATACAAAACTTCGAAGGTCTGGTAAAGCAATAGACAGTCAAATTTTACATAAAACCATAAATTAAAAATGAGGGTTTTGCGTACAGGTTTGTAAGTGATCGTATCCTGAACGTTTAATGAATAAGCATGTCACTGTTTAACTGAACGTCGAACACGATGGGTGCTTCTCATTCCCCACTTTTGGGTGGTGAAGTTTATTAATGAATATTCTGCTTACTGACATGCCTATAAGAAATCTTTATAAGCTGAGGAAATTTTACTTTGGGACCACCAAATTAGAGCGCTAAAAACGGGAAATCGCTGTGAGCGGGAAGTCTTATATGCATGAAAATTTATACAGGCTTCTTATGGGAGTCACGTTAGGGCCAGCCGAACGAAGCGGTAAATGCGGGAAAGCGTTATATGCGGCTGCGTTATATCGAGATTTCACTGTATTTAAAAAACACCTCCCTGAATTAATTTCCGTTTAGTTCAGGAATTTTATTCTAGCATGTTGTTGCTTGAATAATTTTCTACAAAACAACGCTGCTAATACTGGTTTGATAATAATAGATGTACTAGTAATTATAAATTATTAGAAATAATTCTTGTTAAATAACAAAACAGAACCAAGTAGGGGGTACTAAGCAAGCATTGATCACTGAAATTTGTACTTTTTAGAAAATTCAACTAATGATGTATAGTATGAATCATGTCAACTTTTTATTTAACGGCTTCCATACGAAAATAATTCATGAATAGTGGAAAACGTGGGAAAATTAGGTCGAGCCGAATACTTGTGTAACTCTTGCGTATACAGCTATAACTCTATTTGACTGGGGCCAGATTCGTCATGAAACGCACGCCTGGATCGGGGCCGAGTCTGATAGCCCGGTCGGGATGCCCGGACAGTCCCCGATCTTTTTCTGGTTCAAAGCTATGTTCTAAATTATGGGATATTTTCCCGTGTGGATATGATTCCTGGTAGACTAAAATTATTCTAGAACCAGTACTGAATTATTCGTCGCTGTCTGTTCCTGCTGAATTAGATTTGCGCTCTTTTGACGATGTTTATACCTACTAGATAGAAAAATCCATTACGCAGTTCTATGTAGACCCACTAATGCCGCTAAACAGAATTTGACATCACATTAATATAAAAATTCCGTCTAAAATGAAGCTTAGCTCCAGAAAGTACTTCTATTGTGACTTTAAAAAAGAAGGCGTCATCTAAAAATGAGTCAATAAAAGATAACAAATTACATTATTATTGCATATAATCGTGACACTTTTAAAGTTTCGCCAATCTTCCGCAACGTTGTTGCAGTGCTCAAATCGAAGGAAATAGAATAAATAAAGTTGCCTGTGTTGTCAGTGCTGTCCCATAGTGCAGATTTGTTCATTTAATTTATCACTAAGTAAGTATTTTATATGTTAATAGTGTAGGAAACTGCTCTATTCATATATGTCTAAGATTATACATTCTATAGTCGGTATAGCCCTTGGAATTGGCCAACGTATATTACCTAACCTTATAATTTGTATTAGAATCACGGAGAAATTAAAGTGATTTAAGAACCTTATTATTAACTGTTATATTGTAATTTACTAATTTATCTTAAGATACTAGAGAAATAAAACTAAGATTAAGGAATTTATTTTATTTTTAGTCGTGCAGCTATTTATAGTTTACTTGTTGTTCTTGATCGATCGATCTGACACGCTATACATTGTTTATTGGTAAGGTATTGAATGAAAGACAAAGCTAATATACATAATTATTGCTGAATAAAGACTTTTTAACGTCTGGTTTTCTAGGAGAGTAATTTTCCTTTTCGTATGACATGTATTCAGTACTCATGTACATTAAAATGATATATTCCCTAATCTCAAATATTATACAGTGCTACCAACAGCATTCAACTTTCATCATGCAATGCAATTTCAAAAATGCTACGAAAAAAGTTGGCAACAATAACCGGAACCGGATTGCAAGAATCAGATATTCGCTATGCCGCCATTTAGTGTGAATACGTTTCGTTTCGCGACCACGAGGTTTGAAGTTTCGAGTCAGACATTAGAATCAAGACCCAACCGCAAAACTGGATTTTCTCATTTTACTCCATAAATACTAGAATTTCACCTTTTCTAGATAATTAAGGCTTAGCCATCTTTTCAATTAAATCTTTATTCGGAGTAGAATATTGCCTAATGCCAATAGTTTTTGTATACGGTTTTTTTATTCTAACCCCACCATTCGAAAAAAACGTTTCACATAAAAGCTATTAAAATTAACTAATTTTTCACTCCGAATAAAAATTCGATGCAATGCAGGAATAGGCCCTAATGATTTAAAAAATATGTGATTCTAGTATTTATGGGTTAAAATGAGAATTCAATATTGAGGTTGGATCCTGGTTCCAACACCCTTGTCGAATTTTGAAATCTCCTAAGCTGAAAATTAATCTTTTACAATAAAACCTGTAACCGTAATTTTATTTGTCTCATCTCTTTAAAGGTTTTCAAACAGAATTGTCGCTTTCATTATTAAGGAATCATTTTCGATAATTTTATTTCACCAATTTTAATCCCCACGGAGAGAGAATTTCTGCATGCGTTAGGACCGGTCCTAACAAACACCATCGTTTGGGACGGGCATCGGGCATGAAAATATTAAATATTTTAAATAAATAAGTAAGATGACAATGTGCAAATTCATTTACAGATTTTTAAGGGAATTGATTACTTCCAAAAAAGCATATACGAGCTATATTCCTTCTTCTTACAGAAATCTGGAATTTGTTAATATTCTCAATATAGCTCATAGTGTTTTTGTGTCAGGAATTATTTAATTATAAAAATAAGTATTAAATTTGCAATCTAGGTCGCACCTAAATCTACTAGATTTTACTAGATTCACTAGAACGCGCCAGTGCCGCTGGTGTAGATGACTGGTCGATTGGAGCTTTACATTTGCGCACCGCTTCAGCATAATTCCTCGAGATTATATAGTACTCGTATATAGTATAGCGCCATGAATGATTTCCACACGGGTTTAACTTATATAATTAATTCTTGTAAATATGTAGGTTAAAATATATTATTTAAAAGTAATTTTTCAAAATTAAATTTTAGAACTCTTTAAAAAAATGTGCCTAAAAATTACGTTCACTTTTAACTTTACCGATGTCGACACTTTTTTGTATCACCCTAGTCTTTAGCGTTACCGCAAATTGTTACTATGTGGGAAAGTACTTCCTTCTCCGTGGTCTTGAACTTTGGGCAATCAACAGCTGAAAATAAATGATGGGAACTTGATTTACAAACAAAAATTGAATAGCTACATTTTCAGATAAAACAATTTTTCTTTATTTGTTTATACTCTCTCCCTTTTACGGGTTTTAGAGTCTTTACATAACTATTATAAGTATTCTTATAATCAAGCTTTATACTATCTTACGAACTATTCGCTTCATACAGTCTTAAATTATTGTTCTTATTTCTAAACGCTTGCGACTTTGCCCTGGGCTTTCATTTCCTCTTATCATTATCCATTTAAAATTTTAACTCTAGTTCGCAACACTACTTGGTAACTCTCCTTCTTTCGAAGACATTTTTTGACTTTTTTCTTCTATCCTGTGCAACCAGAGCTTTCTCTCTCAGATCTTCTAGCTTCTTCATCCATTCCTCCCCCTGACCATTTTCATTCAGAATCCATTTAATTTTCTCTTCAGGACTCTCATCTTCCCCTTCGACCCCTGTACATCTGACAACTCTATTCCATTTGCTCTCCTTTTTACTCTTTTTCAGGTAAACTGATTCCCCCTGCCCCTCAACCATTTTATACCAGCTGTTGTACCTTGAATCTGCGATTTTTTCCCATCTTTCCTCACCTTGCCATGCCTTTATCTCTTCCTCTATTTCCTCCCACTCTGTACCCCTCTCATGTATACCGCATTCAAGCCTTATTTCATATCTCTCGTCCAAGCGGACACACGCTTGTGCAATTTTGCTTCCCTCTCCCCTTCTTAGTTTCTCTTCGAAGTTCCAGGCTCTTTTCACTTGCTTCACCATCATTTTTTCTCGTCCTATTTCTTCCCATAACACATAACCTGGGAAACTCCAGCTTTTTCCCAAAACCCATCTCAAAAATTGTTCATGAGAACTTTTCATTCTTTTTCTTTTGTTCTTTCCATCCCCAGATTTCCACACCATAGCTTAACACTGATTTCATCAACCAACTCTACCACCACGCCATTTATCTTCTATTCGTACTCTAAGCTACCCCTTTTATTTTTGAAATATATTATCTTGGTCTTGTTAACATTTATTGTTAAACCCTTTTCTCTCACATATTCTTCGAACACTCTCAACAACAAGTTCATACCCCCTTTCATCATCCACTAATAGCTCTACGTCATCTGTATATGCTAGTGAATACAGTTTTTCCGTGCCTAATGTTGTCCCTCCCATCTCTTTCATTTTCAACTTCTCCTCTAAATCTGCGCGAAGAATGCTAAATAGAAGTGGGCTTAAAGGACACCCTTGTCTGAGCCCCCTTCCTGTCCAGAATTCCTCACCTTTCTTATCATCCAGCCTCTTTCTAAGCAGTTTCGCAAAAATTTTATATCCCACGGACATGAGTGTGATACCTCTATATTCCTCCACCTTTTTGCCTTCTCCTTTCATAATCCATGGTACTACTATTCCTGTTTTCCACTCCTTCGGTCACCTTTCTCCTTTCCATACCTTGTTGCAAATCCTCCACATCTCTTTCCTCACCCCTAATCCTCCATATTCCATTCTTTCGTGCTCCCTTTTTTGCCTGTTGAGTTCTTCTTTTTCTATTTCCCCTCTCCTAAACCCCTTTTCTTTTTCTCTCGGTCACACCTCTTCCGTTACCTTATCTATCGCAGATTTAAGTTTTTCTATCAGTGTGTCAACTCCTTCCTCTTCCTGACCCCCTATCTCCTCGATTTCTATTTTTTCTCTTAATTCTCTCAACCTTTTCTCCCCTCAAATTCCCACTATCACTTTATTTTTTCTCTTTCCTCTCCTCTTCTCCCTACTGCCCCTTGTTCCGCGGTCCATGCATTCAAATCCTCTCCTATTAGGACCAGCCTCTCCTCTTTCTCCTCTGTCCATTTCCGTATAGTTCTCCATTCTCCCTCTTCTCCTCCTCTTCTGTACACGCATACTACATCCACAATAACTTCTTCTAATTTTATTCTTCTAGCCATTGTTCCATCCTTTTCTTCTATATACTTTCTCTTTTCTTCCTCTAACACCAGTTCCTTTCTTGCTCCTGATACCATGCCACCTATTCCACTCCCTTTAACGTGCTTCTTTCTTGCTGCTTGCATCTTCTACAAATATGCTTTTGGTAATATTCTTTTCAAGCATTTCCACTTTTTCTCATCCACCCACGTCTTACTCATCTTTATCACATGCCATTTCTGCACTTCTCCCCAAAATCCTTTGTCCTTGTTTTTTAGTCCTGACACGTTCCAGAACGCTACTTGCACGTCGCTCTTTTTGTGCTTTTCTCCTTTATTCCTTTCATGTAGGTCCTCTTGCCGTTTTAAAACCCCCAGTGACCCTTGCATTCACCTTTTCGTGCACTTTGTCCGCTTTATTCACTATACGTTTCCTACCCTCCCTCAGTACTTCTACTTCATCGTCCCAAATCCATATCTCTCCGTTGCTCGATTAGCTATTTTCTTTTTCTTTCCCGCCACGTCAGATCTTCTTCGATTCTTTCATTTCTTCCTTTCAACAACTTCTTTTTCTCTATAACTTCATATTTGTCCTGCTCACTCTCCAAGTTCACTGAAAACATATATTCTCTGCCCTCTTTATTCCCTCCTAGTCTACTTATCCCTTCCACTCTGACTTGAGCGCCGATGTCTCTCATCACCTTCCTAATCTCTTCCTCTTCCCTTTCACTGTCCACTTTAAAAACCTTGACTATTATGCTCATTTTCCTTTTCGCTCTCGCTTTCCCTTCCATTCTTCTTTTAGCCGCAATCAGTCTCAAGCGCCACCTTTCATTTTGCTCATGCTTGACCACCTCACATTCTCTCACTTTTTCCATACTTCCTTTCTCTCTCACTTTGGACTCATTCTTAGTTCTAATTTTCATTCTCTCTCTTCTAGCAGTATATGACCTTTTTCCTAACCTCCTCATTCTCTCTCTGCCTATTTTCTATCCTTTCCAATTTATTCCACACATTTTCTTTGTCTCCTTTCCATAATTGATCCCATACTCCCCACTTTTGTCTCACTTTTCTAACCTCTTAAAAACCTTTATAAGGACTTCTAACTTTACGCACGTATCCCCTTCATTCCTTTTTCTCTCCGGCGTTATTTTTTTTTGTCTTTATCTTTTTCAAGTCAATACCCCTCTCCGCTTCTTCGCCCACCTGCTCTCTTTTCCTTTTATTATCTCCCTTTTGTTTCCTTCTCTATTGACGCTTTCGCTGCCAATCGCGATCGCCGACTGTTGCCACCTGTGCAAAAAATCCCGCGACACCGAGCTTTCCGATTTCGATGAAAGCCTTTCAAAATTAGTGGGCCTCCCGTGCCTATGCTCTATTCCTAGTCTCGATTCTGCAGAATCTGCCGTTGCTACAACAGAAATTTTCGAACAAATAATTTAATTTAAAACGGAAGTGAATTCAAATTTTACTTAGAGTATAAAAACAAGAAGTTTTAGAACCTGTGGTGGATTAGGGCGAGATTGGTGGATATTTACACCATCTTTAACCCAGCACTGGGTGCGTTAGTAGTAAAAATAACGCCAGAAAAAATCTGATTGTTTATGATAATAGTTTATCAGCTGTTTAAAATTTTTAATATTACCAGGCAGTGTACTGCTTTTTACTTTTGACATTTTCAAATAATAATTGGATTCATAAAAAATATATGGAATGTGTCGGTCAATAATAAATACAATAACTGTTAAAAATAATTACACCACCATTCCCAATTGCTTTGAACTCCTACTAGGTGGCGTTGCAATAAAAAGTCCAACCCGGTCTGGCAGGACTCCGGGCCATGCAAACTAGCCCTATCCAGTCCAGACCATATCAACCCAATCAAGGCCTGGTCGGTAATCGAGAAAAGATTTGGCCATTTCTGCACGGGATGGGATAGTATCCCATCGAAAAAACGAACAATTATTTATATCTTGTAAATTTCTCGATGGCAATCTTTTCAGAAATGTGTAATGTACCACCATGCATTGTTTTAGATTTTCCCTATTATTTTTTCTACAAAAAACTATGCTTCAAAGTTCACTGTTTTTAAAAGCTATCAAATTCTCTTACTTTTCATCAGATTTTCAGATCTGTAAGCTAGAATTAATTTTTTGGAATATTACTTTTCTGCTCATTAACGTACAACATTTGCACCTTTAACATGAGATCTTTTTCATTAACATACCATTCTTTCTTCACATACTTATTCAACGTCAAAGCCAGAGGACGCGAATTTTCTCACCGATAGTAGTAGCGTTGTTTTGCAGCAAACCATTAATGGATCATCTCGTTGCAATAAAACTCCTTAACTGAACGGAAATTATTTCGGTGGAAAATCAATTCTTTCGATTGAGGGTGCAAATGTTTGGTTGAAAATTGATCTGTTTTAGTTGGTTGACGTTTTCTTTTCAATTGAAAATTTACCTATATTGTTGAAAATTCAACTGTTTTATCGAAAATATCTGTTTTTGGCTTTGTTTCAGATTTAAATAT
>NC_046661.1:19017927-19023087 GCF_010883055.1 Belonocnema kinseyi
ACTCTCTTTTTATTGTAAATTCAAAGATGAAGGCCTAAAATAAAGCTGACGGCTGGTGACCTTCTCAGCATGAAAACAAAAACAGAAACCCAAGACGACTCTCTCGGCTCCAGTACTACCTCCCCCCTCTCCCAGCCCTCCCTTCTTAACTGAACTTTTTGGTGGGACTGATGTTAGAACTACAATCTCCACCAAATGACGATTTGATACTGAACTTTGACATGATTTCGACTCAGAAAATAAACTTATTGCATAAAGGTGTTAGTTGGGCATATAATCTAAACAATGAATGAAACAAACTACAAAATAGCCTCGGAAAGGACTGGAACTTTCAATGACAAAAGGCATGCACACAGAAAATCTAAAGGTCATGTTTCAGGCGACGAATGAAGACTGGGTGTTTGGAATGCTAGGGGCGTAAATGATCTAAAGGTAAAAGAATTGCGTGAAACTATGGACGTGCAGAAATTAGACATTTTATGTGTCTGATTTTGCATGAAAGAGCAAAGCAGCATCTCGGAGACCATGGTTTCGTGTCTCCCAGACTGCTGTGGGCTAGAATGAAAGTAGGAATCAGAAGACTATTTATCATAGTATGCTACGCGCCGGTTGATAGTGATCCTAGAGAAGTAAAACACGCCTTCGGGGACACTTTAAATGACACAATAAACATTTGCGAAAATGGGGAAAGAATAATTCTACTAGGAGACATGAACGGTTGGGTGGGCATCCAAAATCAGGATACAGAAAGAGTATTAGGTCATTTTGGGGATCAAAGAACAAACTATAACGGAGATAAATTAGTTGGTCTATGCTTAGAAAGGGGTATGTTTATTACAAATACTTGGTTTAGGCATAAAATGATCCACATGTACACCTGGTCTAAAGGAAATAGCCGCAGTATAATTGACTTTGTTGTTGCGGATGAAAGGCCAAGAGAGTTAGTCAAAGATGCAAGAGTCATGAGGGGTCCTGAATGCAATACTGATCATTACCTTCTGCTCTCAAAAATTAACTTAGCTCGGAGATGGAGAAAAAAGAGAACCAAGAAAGCAAAACAAACACGAATCAAAATTGAGAACCTACAGAAACCGGATGTGCGAATAGATTTCCAAAATAAGATAATCGAAAGCATAGATAGGGCAACATGGGAAGACCGTATAAAAAACAAAGATATAGAGGGCGCCTGGACAATGTTACGGGATATCCTTGTTAGATGTACGATCGAAGTGTGTGGTACCGTAGTTGTAGGAAGAATGTCTGGTGATGCGTGGTGGAATGATGAAATTCAGGCTGCCCAAAAAGCAAAAAAAAATCGTACAAGAGAACTTTGAACATCGCAGGTCTTAGCAATGAAGGAAGAAATAGACGTAAAAATGATTATAGACGCGAAAACAGGATACTTAAACGATTAGTTACAGAAAGTAAAGATACAATTAGAGTAGAAGAAGAGCTAAAAATACAAAACGACTTTGAACGAAGCAGAAAAATACTGTAAAAAAAATAAAAGGAAACAAAAGTACAGAAATTGTCAACATGAGAAATAGTAGGGGGGAAATGGTATATAATGCAGACGGAATACTAGAGGCTTTCAGAGACTATTTTAGGAGACAATTCGGAGATAAAGATATAGGCCACCACAACTGCGATGTTGAACACAATGCGATGGAAAACTCAATTGAGAAAGTCTGTGTCACTGAGGTTAGGGATATAATTAAGAACTTGAAACACGGTAAGACTGCCGGGGTAGACGGCATTAACGCTGAAATGCTTAAACACGGTGGCGCGTGCATACCACATAGACTGTGCGAATTGATAAATTTATGTTTCGAGATGGGAGACGTCCCAGGCGATTGGAAAAAAGCGACTATCGTACCAATATACAAGAGAAAGGGAGATAAAAGCGAGTGCAATAATTACAGAGGGATTAGCTAATTAAGCACCGTAAGTAAAATATATTCAAAAATACTTATTCGTAGGGTAATGAAAATAACGGAAGCAAAGATTTGGAAAGTCCAAAGTGGGTTTATGCCAGGCAGGTCATTTACGGATCAAATATTTAGCTTAAGGCAAAGAACAGAAAAAAGTTTGAGAGTAGGAGAAAAAGTTTTCTGTGCATTTGTTGACCTAGAAAAATCTTTTGACAGGGTAGATAGAAGTAAACTTTGGGAAGTCCTGAAAGAGTATGGAGTAAATGGATGGATCCTATAAGCTATAAAAACAATATATACAGGTAGCAAAGCGAGTGTAAGAGTGAATGGGAAACTGAGTGAAGGGTTCGATATTATTCAAGGAGTTAGACAAGGATGCGTTATGTCTTCATGGTTATTTAAATTATTTATGGACAAGTGTTTGAGAATGGCTCTCTTTGACGAAGAGGGTGTGGATCTCCAAACAGTAAGGGTACGTGGGTTAGTGTTCGCAGATTATAAGGTTGTTATGGCAGAGTCTATCGAAGACCTGTAAAGAATGTTGAATAAAGTAGATACAAGCATGAAGAGCATGGGCCTCAAAATTGACGCAAATAAAACAAAAACTATGATGTTCGAAGGAAAGCGTGAGAAAACACGATGCAATATTTTATTGAATGATTAGAGAATTGAACAAGTTGATAAGTTCGTATACCTTGGTAGCTTATTTACTAGAGACGGGAAGATAGATGAGGAATTAGATAGACGAATAAATGAAGGTAAGAAGGTTATTGGTAGAGCAGGTCCCCTTATCAGAAGTAAAAATATATCAAATAAACCTAAAATGGCAATACATAATTCCATATTTGTACCGACAGTACTATACGGTAGCGAGACATGGACTTATCAAGAACAAGATAAGAGTAAAATTAACGCAATTGACATGTGATTCATGTGCATAATATGCGGGAAAACCCTGATGGACAAAGTAAGTAACGAGGCAATTCGAAAAGAATGTGGTGCAGAAGAGACGCTAGTAGACACATGGGAAAGAAATCGGTTAAGATGGTTCGGACATGTTGAGTGAATGCCAAATGAACGACTAATGAAACAAGTGTATCAAGGTAAAGTAAATGGCAGCGTGCCCAGAGGTAGACCGCGGAAAGAATGGTTAGATCGTGTGAATGAGACCCTAGTTAGAAGAGACATAAGAAGTCACAGAAACACGAGAGCCTGCATGAAAAATGCATGGACATAAAAGTAGCTAGAGAAGTATGCCAGGACAGGAAAGTATGGCGGAAAATAGTTAATAAAAAGAGTGTCAGTAGAGTGAATGAAGCCTGAAACAAAAGACCTTGGCCACTAATGGACTCAAGTGGGGAACCTTACATAACAACTTCGTGAGATTCTTCGCTTGGGGTGATTGCTAGAGAGATTGATCAGCAGCCTGGGTCGGAGCAGTGTTGCGGAACGAACGTGTTATTTACTTAAATAACACGAGAATTCTGGATCAATCTGAAAAATCTCTATAATTTCGACACACTACTCCTTTCCCCTACCGAGTGAGTCACGCCTACCCCGAAAGGTAAATGGCTTAAGGGTGTAATAATAATAATAATAATAATAATAATAATAATAATAACTTATATATTGTCGAGTACACAAAACCGTAACAACACACGTATTAGGGGTAAACCTAATGACACACCCGACAAAAAAGTGCGTGGACTTCTGCAAATCGGTTAGTAATAGTGTATTATTGTAAAATTGAGAGAAACTACTATTTTTAATATATTTACAAAAACTTATCGGGAAATCGCTCACAACACAATAATTAAACAATCATGAAAAATACTTTTGTACTCTTTGATGCAGCAGAGTCACATTTTAAAATATTTTGATGTCCCCTCTTAGATTCTTATGCATCTTTATGTTATAAAAGCGAGTCAAAAGGATAAATTGCAAAAAGAATTACGTATTCAAGGCTCTTTAGTTTACATAAAAATTGTAGGTTTTAAGTTAAATTGCGACTTTCCGTAAGTTTATTTACCACCAAACAATTATTTCCTCTGCCTGAAGTTTTTTGAAATCATATTCCATATTGTGGTAAACGAGTTTGTACAGAAGAAATGATTCTAAAAATAACTGTAAAAGCAGGATTGAAATATGTCCAAAAATTACTTTTTGCGAACTTTGAAACTGTAAATAATTTCTGCTATCGGCAGATATGGTTTTAAAAATGTTGTAAAGAATCACAGGAATATATTTTTATATCTATATAGCATAAGATTTTTCTTATCCTAATCGAAGAATTAATGAATTTTAATTTTTGACCCACCCTAATGTACAGTGTAGACACTGAGCTTTTCAAGATTACACTATGTTAATAATTGTAAAAAGTAAAATCACGACTCCGAATGCTGCGTTAAGGTTTTAACGCTTTTCAATATTTTACACATAAATATTATTTTTAAATCAGTCTGATCATATTGAAGCAAATGGCAACGCACTTAATAAGCAAGCACTTAATAAACAAGCACGCTGACACACACGCGCACACACTCTATAAACGCGATACTTCATCACAAAGAACCTAGGATCCGTTCATAAAATTATATCATCCTATTCTTTATACACACGATTTTGACCTCATGTTTGCCTAATTCGTGCTTTCCAATTTTCACAGAAAAGAAGATCGTAATACAAATGCAAGTTGCTAATGGGTTAAACCATACGTAACGTTATACTTAAGTTAATTATGAAATTTAAATGGCTGAGCGGAAAAAATCCTAGCTGGAGATAGTTTTTTCGGTTAAATTCTCGTAACGATAATATGTACATAATAGTATGAAACTTATTTTTTTGTGTGTAATTGCTGCAATCAACTTAATGTAAATAGTATTATATTAGTTATAATATGGCGTTTTCAATTGTTAAAGTCACTAAATCGTATCCTGATGAAATTTGATTGCTTTCAGAGAATTTTAAACAAAACGCATTTCCCTAATTTGATAAAACAAATTCTTTTGATTTATGAGATTTTTTGCAATTTGAAACCTCCGCACCGTTGCATGGATCGACTTGAAAATGTATACACATGTAGATTAGACACTGGAGATGGTTCCTACCAAATTTGACACACATTTTCTTTGGGATCCCAAGCAGGCCCTCAGGGCATGGGGTGGAGATGCGAAGTAGTGGGGAAGAGGGGGGCAGTCGCAGTTTTCAACCAATCGGCGTCAAATTTTTC
>NC_046661.1:19023187-19027722 GCF_010883055.1 Belonocnema kinseyi
TAAATATATAAAACGTAATTTTAAGTAAGGGGGGATGTACGAGATAGATAACAGATAGTGGGGTGGGAGGGCTAAATCGCAGTTTTTTACCAATCGGCACTAAATTTTTCAAACATTCTTTCAACTCCCGAACATGTCGTAAGAGTGTTGGGAGATGATGGGGTGAGGGCACAGTTTTTTAAATCTACTACATAAAATTTAAACTTGTGCCGTTGAGGCTCGATATCGTCCACAGCATTGATCGACTTAATCGACTTGAAAATTGAGTCACTTGTAGATTAAGCGCTGGGGATGGTTTCTACCGCAACCCAAATCGTTAATTCCTAATAGCTTTTATTTGATAAATAATGCAAAATAGAATTGACTGTATATCTATATATGCATATCAAAACAAGTTGTCCAAAATTAATGATTATGCAAATTAAAAGTGTTTGACCAATCAAAAAAAGCATCAGATTTTTCATACATATTCTTTGGGCTTCCGTCCAGGTCGTAAGAATATTGACGGATGATGAAATGTAGAGGGAGAGGGTACAGTTTTTGAAATATATAAAATAAAGTGGCTTAAAACGTATGATCTTTATAAGAATCTAGATTTCGATAATTAGCACAAATTTGGCACACATATTCCTTGGGCTTCCAGGCAGGTCGTGAAAGTATGGAAGGGGAGAGGGGGGTAGAAGAGATTAAGATAAGGAAGTGGGCACAAGCGTAGTTTTTACTAATCGGCAGCAAATTTTTCACGCATTTTATTTGGACCCCCGGATAGATCATAAGAAAATTTGGCGGAAAGATGAAATGAGGGGTGGCAGTTTTTGAAATCTACTATATAAATTTCAAATTTTTGAAGTCTTTTTGCAGGCTATGTTAGAATTTCACGACTGATTTTAATATTCTAAATATTGGATTCAATGACTGTATTTTTCAAAACCGAATTCTGCGACTTCAGTATGTGTTTTATGATTAAAATTCGAAAACGCGTTTTTTCATTTTATGTTTTTTAGTTTTTATTCTTTTTTCGCATTCAGAGTTTTCCTGAGGCTGTGTACAAATTTCTGAGGTGATTTGGAATTTTCGGAAACTGTATTGGATAACTTAAATACAATTTTATAATCAACATTCGAAGAATACAGTATAGTATTCTATTCTATAGTATTCTATTATAGTATTATAAACTTGTTGGATTTAATGAATAAAGTCGAAAAATACATAAAACAATTTTTTTAAATTAATTTTTATAAATATTTAAATATAAAAATTGAAGTTGAACGTAACGTTTCAAAAATGGATAGGTTAGGTAGCTCCATCAGAACTCAAGAACGGCTTTCCGAAATGAAAAAATCAAAGTGCTTTAGATTTAGTATGAGACCAGCTACAAATTTTTTTTTCTGTTTTTTGCCAAAAAAATATAGTAAAAATTAAAATTTTAAAACCGTCGAGGGTCATCTTGGTGCAAATTATGTCTACATGATGTGGTCAAAATTTCATGAAAATCGGTTGATTTTTTTTGTGTTATGACGGAACTAGACTTTGAAAACGTTGTTTTGAGAAAAAGGCGTTCAAAGTTTTTTTTAAAGTAATTAAAAGGCAGATGATTAGAGGCAGGGGATTAAAAGCGCGTTTAACGCTGCTTAAAGTGATTAAAAGGTAGATGATTTAAGGCGAAAAGAGGAAAAGGAAATTGAAAAATGAAAAAACTTAGCTTTGGGGGGGGGGGCTTAAGCTCCCATGCTCCTCCCCCCTCCCTTCGCCACTGGAGCGCGCTACACTCACAGGTAGACGGAATAAGGTAGTGATGTTCCGGTAAAAAAAAAAATATATTGTTAGTGATCGGATTTTCTTGAAATTTTTACACAATATTTCTAAAAATATATTCTTTCAAATAATGTTAAAAACAAAAAATAAAAAATAAATTAATTTCAAAGTGAACTGACCCATTTAGTAATACATAATACAATTTTCACGGTCAGAAATTTCAGTAAACTTCTTTAAAATATAACTTGTATGTACTCTTACCACTTTTACTAAACCGTTAGGGCCCTCCAAAATTGTTCTACAAATCACAAGTGCTACTTACCAGACAAAACCTTTATGAAACAGAAAGCTTGTAAAACTGCGCAATAATACTTGTAAAAGGAATCACCGTACTTTTAGCTTGTAAAAAGTACCGATGACTTCATGAAACGCCCAATTGCAATACAAGTTAAGATTCCCTAGAATTATACATGTATACATGTATACATGAATACAGCAATGCAAGATTGCGTGTATGTTTGCGACAACGAGTAGTGTTGTTGTGAAAACTACAATATATATTTGTGGCAGCCACACTGTATAAATCTTATAAATAGTCCCTTACACAAACAGTCATCTAGTTGTGAGAACCACAGTTCTCTTTGGACCATATTTTAATTTTTTGTAGTTGAGTCATCCATATATATAGATTTTGCAACCATACAGTTTTCTGTGTGTAGTATAGTAATATTTTCAATAAAGAAGAAATAATTTTATATTCTTTCGACTTTTCCTGGAATGAAATCAGGCAATCTGTGTGCCAATTGTGCTTTAGGTAAAGTCGAAAAACCCAATTTCAATTTTCAAATATATAAACTCCAAGTCCCATATAATAACAGTTTTGGGTTGCCTCGCACTGGCCTTGTTACTAAATCGGTACTCTCGAAATGAAAACAACTAAGGTCGCCTGATTATTATCCAATTGGAATGCATAATGTTGAAGAAGATATTCGACTGAGTACTCACACATTGCGGCCCTTTCGAGGAGAGAGTCGCAACTGGCTCTCGCCCCTTTAGCTGAAAAACTGGAAGAGCCTACAGTTCTAAGAATTACAAAACCGGAATGGCTTCTATGGGATCTCGAAATCATATTCATTTTCAAATTCACTGATTACAAATACATTAATAATACAAAAAAAGAATTTTTTAGCAGTAGAGATACTAAATGCATGTAAAGTATGTAATGCGTATATGTATGTAAGTCCAACAGAAAACGCCCCAGATTGTCAAATTTATTTGAGAATGTATCACATTTTTTGTGGGTCAAGGTTGAAATTGTAAGTTTTTGTTGTTTTTTTAATGGGACAGGTACCTCTAGAGAAAAAAATTTTCTCTAAGTACTTAAAGCTGTTCCTCTTGGTGGTTCGGAACCCACCTTAAACTGTTGGTCCCCATCGCACCACCAAGTAAGTGTGTGGGGGTGTGTGAAGGAATAAGGAAAAGGTGCGAGAAGAATGTAAACCCTTAGGGGACACATTAGAAGCTTCCATTCCAACTTCAATGCTTGCTCTATATTCTATCTGATGACATTATTATACGGAATTTATCTGCCTATATGTCCCTATATATACATCGATTTAAAAAAACCTAGTCCGTTTTCAGTTGGACATACACATATTTTCTAATTTCTATATGGCATATGTACAGACATTTGCGAAAATATTGAGTGTGATCAAAATCCTTTGCTTGCAATATTTTTCAGCTTTTCCCATCAGCAATATTTTAACGAATTGATTTCATAAACTTAATATACACAACATTTTTTATTTTTACAAACAATTGGTTTAATATATGCATATTTGAAAGCAGAAATATTCAAAGACTCGATTAAAAGATTTTATTCAATAATTTAGATATATTAATTTATATGATTAATTTATTTGAAAAAAAATATACCTATATTTAATAGTTGTATTATCAAATAACCTACTCAAAATGTATTTAGAGCAAAAACTGGATATGTTCAAAAAGTGTTTTTTAACGCTTGACTCAAAAATCAATTCACGTTTATAATTTTCTTTTCGAACTTTGCCTGCAGAAGATTTTATACACTTGAGCTTGGCTGATCACAATATATTTCGCAAAGACCGTAACCAAAGAGCAGGTATTTCGGAATTTTCCTAAAGCGCATTCTCAGTGCATGTATTAACCGAGGTATTGTCTATATTATGAGAGTATATATTTCACAGATAGGTAAATTTATATGGTTGTGCATCCGCATCGCACTAAGATCCACCTACAATTAATTTTTCGTTGTTGATCGGATTTAAACTTGGCTGGCATATAGTCCTAGTGGACCTACATTAATCCACCAAACCATAGGTACAGTTATCAACCGGTTGTCAATATAGAAGGGCCTGAAGTTTTCACTTTTTCACGCGTTTCTTCATCCTTACATTAGTGTAATTCATGTACGAGGGTAGTTCAATAAGTCCTTAGAATGACCAACATATGGCGCGCGAATCGCTCCCAATCATCTGTTTTCAGTCAGCACCACTCCCGACTAGATATATGGTGCAGTCACAGTCCACATCTTCTGAGTTTATGTGTTTTTATAACCAATTGAAAAAAAAAATGTTCGTTAAGAAAAATGGAAAAAAACAAGTTCAGAGCGGTAATCAAACATTTTCATTTAAAGGGTTTCAATTCTACATGAAAAATTAGGCATGAAAAAGCTATCGGCAAGATGGCTGCCGCGTTTGCTCTTAGCTGAGAATAAACGCAATAGAGTGGTCGCCTCT
>NC_046661.1:19027822-19032739 GCF_010883055.1 Belonocnema kinseyi
GCTTATTTTGAGGAACTTCCGAAAACGCACTTTTCTGAAGGATTAAAAAAACTTGAAAAGCGATTGACCAAGTGTATAGAGCTCCAAGGCGATTATGTTGAACAATAAAAAAAAATTTACCCAAAAAAAATTGTTTTTATACTTCATTCTAAGGACTTATTGAACTACCCTCGTACTTTAAGACTATTGTAACGATATATAAAAAAAATTTAATCAAAATTTAAATTGATTTTTTGAAAAAAAGCATACTAAATAAATTTTTTTACTATTTCAGAAAATAGATTTCTTACACTGTTTGAAATCATGTAGAATAAAAAGTGGGCCGAAAATATTTTCTTGGTCAAAGTTAGATTCTTACGCCCAAGGGCCCCAGGTTAAACTTCCGGAGCGCTCGGACACGACTTAAATTTCCCAGAATTAAATTTAACTTTTTTTAGATGACTTGACGACGAATTTCAAGTTAAAATAGTAATTATTTAAACATATAAATATTAAGTGGAAATAAATAACTGAAGTATTCCTCGAAAACTTCCGGACATCCTACTAAGCAGGGCCCACAGTCCAACCAGTCCTTGTCAAATGTGTGATAATGTCACATTTGTCTTTAAGGATGAAGATCGTTCGTCATGGTTGTGTCACGTGGTGCGCCGGCTTTCGAAAAACAGAGCAACAGATGGGACTTTGCCTTTGGTGTCGACTTTCTTGAAACCGGCCTGAAACGTGTTTTTTCTTCCTCTCTGTCTGTAAATGAAGATGAGCATGAAAAGGGAAATCTTAGAAATTAACGTAAATGAGAAATTCACTAGATTTTCACACTGAAAATGTACGTCTAAAGTCTAAACATTTAAAATAAGCACCTAAAAGATACAAGGACATATTACAATCGCTAAATTTTCTATGTCAGAGTATGGTGCATCATTTCAACTCTCAATGCATTTTTTCTGTGATTCAGTAAATATTTTAACTTAAAATATCTTCTTTTTCTATTTTTCTTGCATATATACAGAAAAAAAGACTTTCATTTTAAACAAAGAATCGCCATCAAAATGTACAAATTGTGTAAAATAACATAGCAGATTTAGCGACTCGATTTTTTCCATTAGAATAGCACGAATTACACAATTTGGCTAACAAAAGAATAATTTTGGAAGTATTAACTACTATCAATGAGCAGAAGGCTTCATAATTCGAAAAATAATTAACAATAAGTAACAAATAAATAAAATTTTTCATTTTTAATTTGGTCAGATGGAGATTTCTTTAAAAAACATATTCAAATTCATTTCTCCAAACAGAAAATCAGTATTAATTTTATCAGGAATTGCGATAATTTTAATGAAATTTTTTAAATTTAATATCACGCGCATCCTTTTTTGAAATTTTAGAAAGTAATTTAAGGTGTTTTCAAATTTTTGTTAATGTTGTCTTAAAATTTATTTTTCAAAATAAAAAAGCATTACTAATTTTTTCAGGAATTTTGACACATTTTTTTGTATTGTCTTTCAAATTTTTTAAATCTTTTTTTTTAATGTTTGAAAATCTAGACATTAAATTGAGCTAGTGGAACTAGTCGCTTACCAATTTCCGTGATTTATTATATTTGTTAAAACATAATTTAGGACAAAGTATTTCAAAATTTCATTTCATTATTTTTTTCAATTGACAACTGAAGTGTGGCCAAATTTTCAAGCCTTTACCTGTCCTCAAAATAGAAATTTGCAAGCTGAAATTGAGAAATAATGACAAAATTTTGTTTTGAATTAATGATACTCGCAGGGATCATTGGCATCAAGGTAAGGAATCTGGAAATTATGAATGGAGATCAACTGTATAGTTTAAAATTTCTAAATTAGACGCTTGGAATTCAAATAATTATAAAATTCATGCATACAAGGAAAAAATTATTAACTTCTCAAATTTTTATTTTGAATATAGTTTTTACTAGAGCAATTACAAAAACTACACACACATGTACGTTTTACAATCCTTATGCAATAACTTTATTATATATTTAAATTTTAATAATGAGTCATTCATTAGAAATTCCTGTAAATCAATCCTACCGAAGAAGCTCAAGACGGGATGATTCATAAAAGAGCAAAGGGTGGAAAACGATGCCACATCGCATTAGGTTTGACATTTAGTTAACGTTTTATTGTCATTGGTCCATGCATAACATTTATAAGTTTTATACATACATACGAATATTATGTATAAAAAATAAAATAACATTTGCAGAATAATAATAATAATAATAATAATAATAATAATAATAATATAAGTTTGCAGAATATATTTGTCCTAAAAATATAAATTATTGTAAGACTATATACGAGTAAAGATTGTATGTAAATAAATACGTGCATACTTCATGAAAGATGGGCTTTGATCATATATTTGATATAATATGTGTAAATACAACAACAACATAGATACATAATTAAGTCGTTTGCATTCACTTCACTCATACTTTCTTACTATTTATATTCTCAGGGCAAATAAAGACTACATATTTTATATTGAAATAAATTAACCGAAAGAAATTTTTAGCTCCTTGAAATTTTCAGTTACAGTAACTGAAATTTCCTTAACTGAAACAGAGTTTTTTGAAACATGTGACTGAAGCTTAATGCGGTTATTGTTGCAAAAATTTATGTTACAGTTTAGAAAAATTTAGAAACGGTTTCTGCATTAAGCTTTAGTGCTCCGTCTCTGAAAATTACTACAGAAGTTCCTGACAATAAGAGTTTATTTATTTGTCCTTATTATTTGTTGTGTTACAATGAACAACTTTTTAATCTACGGTAGTTTTGATGTTTCAAATTAAAACGTCAGATAAACAGAGTAACTTTTCCTAAAACTTGCATGGTAGCTTTTGATCAATCAATAATGATCTTCAAAAGTTCTTCAAAATAGATCAATCCATGCGTTTCGAAGACGCGAACAATTACATCAAATGCAGTACTGTTATATTACCAATATAAAAAAAATCCTCTTATAAACAAGGGAACTAATTATGTGGAAAATTTAAAAACGATATTTTTAGGTTATGGTAGATTATGAAAAGTTCTTAATTTTGGCAATATGATTCTAAGTAACGCGCTTGGTTGAAAGTCAACTGCTTTATGAACGTAAAATGTACTTTATAGGTGAATCTAAGACAGAACGATTGTTGACTTTCCGTCAATGCGTGCTACCAGGTACAGAACGTCAATCTTTAAGCCTTTTTCATATATTTTTTTATCTCATATGTACCATTATTCTATTTATAATCAAAAATCCGTTGACGAAACAATTATCATGAGCTCAGTGTTGATCGCTACTATCTAGGCGCTATCGACGCCATATTGGCTACTCTCAGCTGCTCTCTTACACGTATATCAGATACGAGACACTGCATTTAAGTTCCATTTCTGGTTGAAATTCAGTGACTTACTTAATTTAATGCAAAAATGAAATTTATCTACATTTAAAATTTATCATCTTGTATTACTGTGTCGGTCATAAAAGGTTCATCAAACGGTCAATTGATGCGGTGCAAAGTGCCGTCCACAATGTCGTATTTTGAATATCAATACATTTTTTTCCATTTAAACAGAATAAAACTTTTTTTTTTAATTATTAAACAACTACTGGCAGATCATAAAAGGTTTATCAACACAGAAAAAACTGGGGTTTGCATTAGAAACCATTTTTGGTTGCAAAGGAGCTGCAACAAAAATGAAACCCACTTGATGAAAAGGAACCTAACACGATAAATGAGCTCTAAATGATACCTCAGTTGGTGTCCTAAAGGTTCCCAATTCTAATTGAGCCTATTTATAAAGAACCTATTTTTCGCTGTGCCCACTTCGGTATTTTGTTTGATTCATAACATAATTTTTAACTTAAAGCACACATGTAATCGAACTCTAATGAACATAACTTAATGATGGTAATTAAATTACAAAATATTATCGCAATTAGAATAGATATGATGACTTGATAAATATAATTTGCAGGTTATGTAGTTTGTAAATCGATCCCTAGCTTACCAGCCCTACTAATTGCAAGCGGTTGGTTTATGAATGCATCTCCATGGTCTTTTCAAGGGCGCCTTAAAGGAACCCTTTTGGCTCTCTGCAGTCTACGCGTATCTATTGGAACTCAAGTTCTAAATGATACCAACTTTTATTTGAGCCGCAACTTTAGTGAACCCCCAGTATTTTCTGTGAATAGGTCAATCGATGCGTCACAAGGAGTCGAAGAAATGAACTGAATATAATATTGTCGTATTTTGAATATCAAGAAACATATTTATATTTTATGAGGTCTAAACTAAAAACCAAATCATCAAAGAAGTTTTTTTTTACATAAAAAAAAAATCATTCTTTGAAACTTCATAAATCGGTACTGATAGGTCATAAAAGTTTCAACAATAGATTGATCGATGCATATCAGAGTCGCGAACAAATATGCTTAAAATCATATTGTTATATGTTGAATATCAAAAAAGTTATTCAAACTTTTTAAAAAAATCTTATATAAACAAGGTAAAAATTTTATTTTTATATCTCTAAATTCCAAAAAAAACTGCTTCTAAACGATTGATCTGGCTTATAATCCAATCAGTCGTAGATATCAATCGGAACTAAGTTTCATAAAAACTTCATGATCGTGGCTCTTTTACTATTCGAGATATGGTGAACAGAAAAAAGTTACACAAGCACTCATACCCACATGGAGATTAAAAACAAACTCATTTTCGAGCTCCTGGGGTCCAATTATATCCAAATATGTCAAAAAAGCAGATTAGAAAATGTAGGTCAGTACAAACCTCCCTCTATGTCTATCAGGAGGTGATAGAATAATGTATTTAGTAATTAAATATATTTTCATACAATTTTTTTGGCATTAACAAAAAAAAATGCGTGGAAA
>NC_046661.1:19032839-19046779 GCF_010883055.1 Belonocnema kinseyi
TTTTTCTGGAAACACGATATTCAGTCCAAAATATTGTATTCATCCATTAGACGAATTTTATTGCAAGCCATTTGAATCGGTGTACAAAACCGATATGGTTTTCGAAAGATAAAGGAACGTTTCGCTTTCAGCGTGGGAACAGTGCAACACACAGTGATGCGCTAACGGATAACCCTTCTTTTTACCTGTTAGGTAGATCTGCCAAAGATCTAATAGTATCCAAACATCGGATAGGGGGATGATATTAGGCGGATTAGTTTTGAGCGGGAAGGACGGGGGTTCGTGTATGGTCAGGAGAAAACCCTTTCACGAGCTGAACGATAATTTTCGACATGCAACTATATGATGATGGCCCAAACATATATTAGCGAACATTTTTTTCATCAAAAATAACAAAGATCCTCTTCAGTTTGTGAGTTTCTTGAAAATAAAAACTGCCACAGGATTCAAATGCATCGATAATTTAATACGATTTTCTTTCAAAAGTTGTAAATTGTTTAAACAATTATCATTAGCGAAAACATTTTTTTTCAGTAGATTACAAATAATTTTTCTGGGAATAATGAGACAGTTAATTTTTACATTATAATGATTTATAACAGAAAGCATTAGATTCATATGAGCTTTAATCTGTAGAGTTATCATCAATTTTAGACATTTTGAGACCCCCTGAATCAGAAATACGGGTTTTACGATAGATTCTGGCTATCTGCCTCTGCTTTCCTGCCAGTCCACGAGGTATAAAGATGACTCTAATCTAGCATAGAATTGAATCTAATGCAGCTGAAATTTTTGTATAACTTCTAGATGGTATGCTAAACCATCAAAGAAAAATTCAGTAACTTCGAACTTTGAATTTTTATAATATGATTAAAAAATAGTAGCAAAAATCATAGCTTTTGAAGATTTTCTTGTTTTTCATGAGAACACATGTGGAAAATTTTATTGGGACCAGACTGGGCCCCAACTAGATTGCTTAATTAATACTTGTAGGTGAGCCCCGATTGGGCAGCCCAATCACTGCCCAAATGGGCTACTGTCTGGGCTGTAACGATCAGTTCAAGGAATGCCCAGATTGAGGTAACAAGCTGTACCTTATATGGGCAGCCAACTTTATGCCCAATTAATAAAAAAGGGTACAATTATTGAATTCGTAAAGTTAAAAATAATAAATATTTGCTCGTATTTTTTTAAGCTTCTTTATTATTTAAAAACTCTTGGCATCCTCTAATTCCTTCTGACCTCCATCTCCGTTTCTTGCAAAGTTAGCTCAGTTCTAAAAGCATCTGAAGTTGTGTTTTCTGCAATATATTTGGTTTAGTACAAATATTCAACTAAGTATAAGATGCAGCACAAGGCGCTCACTTGTTTTGTTTATTTCTTTAAAAAAAAAAACAACGAAAGAAATTTACAGAAATAACTTCATTTTACAAAAGCTTGAACGGATTCGTCTACAAGAAAATATGGAGTTCGCAACTGCTTTAGTACAAACGGCAGAGCCCGCCTGTGGCGTTGCGGCTCGCGCAGTGGCACACGTTAGCCAATACAGGTGGGCTTTACAAGATTACAAAATGCTGAGTTTAAAAAAAAGCTTATTTATTGTTATTTCACTTGAAAATGTTACTATACTCTGCAGTAAGTTTATAATTTAAGAGTTTTTTTCATTTATATAAATGAAATATGACTGCTAGAGTCTGCTCGAATCGCTCATTATTTTTTAACCCGTGTCTAATTTATTATCCGTACGGTGTTTTTCATCAGAATTATCTCGATTTATTTATTCCTAAACAAGGGTAGTTTACAATAACTTGACCGATGTAAAAAGCAGCTCTCTACAGCCGATATTTTGTCTCTCTACTGCCCTCTATCGATATAACTGGGGTTAAATTTTGTGCGAGCAGATTTGTTTGTTCCAAGAGTGCTTACTTTGGGCATTCTTGAAAGTGGAATGCGTTTTGAATCAAGAGCTACTAAAAGTAACGCTTTCTGCGGTGCATATTCTAAAGATATAAGAAATAATAATTGAAGCTCATTTATATTATAATACCCAGGAAAAAAGAACCGATAGAAAGCGAGTCAGTTTGAATTGCACATCTGTCATTTGCAGATTAAAAGAATGAAAATGTAATCGGCTGGCACATTTTTAATCGGTCACCTGTGCGGGGTTCTTTAAATCTGCCATTACACATTCGTCAAAATGCTGAGAGAATAGAGTTGAATAAGTAGTGGTGCCGTTCAATACGATACTGTCTCGTGATCGGCTCGGGATCGTGTCGGCTTTTCGATACTCCTTCGCCAGATGTGCGTCTGTGACGTAGCGACTAGCGGTTCACAGTAGGGTAAAATTAAAGACGAGGTTCAAAATGATATATAGAACGCAATAATGCACCGCTTTTTGATTAGTTTTTTTTTTTTGAAAATTCAGGACTAAATTTTCTATGAACAGTTGAGAGTTGATTTGTTATTTTTTGTTGTTTATTTAATTTTTTCTTAATGCGAATAGCGAAAAGTGTTGAATTTTTGCCTTTCACGTTTTATTGCTGTAGGAAAAATTGATTTTATACTTCAGATCACTTTAATTCAATGCAAAGCGGTATGAGAAAAAAGAAAAAAATGTTAGCTTTCAAAGGTTATTGTTATTAGTGGATTTTAATAACAAATAATCTACATTAAGAATATTTGTTGTAAAAGTATATTCCTGGTTTAAAATTGCTTGCTTATATTGTTTGCATGATACGAGACCATCAAAATTCAGAATTAAATGTTATTAATTGCTTCTATATACAAATTCTATAAACAAATGTACATCATAGAAATTAATAGGCAGCAAACAATCTTTTATCGTCTACACTTATTGTAATGTAAATGGTTGATATTTGTTTATTTGATAAGCCAAATATATGAACACATTCACATTTTAGAAGTTTGAAGCAAAATGAAACAGATTTTTCATCTAATTTTATTGCAATTATATATTCTGAAAGAATTTTGTCATGCGTTAACATTTGTTAATTTTACGAACAAATTATAGAAATAAATGCACATTTTCGGCATTTCCAAGCAAAAAAAAAATTCTTTTTTCATCTGAACTTGTTCAAATCATTCACAAATTTAGTTATGCATTTGTTAATTTTACGAACAATTTATATAAACAAATGCACATTTTGGGTGTTTTCCAGCAAAAATAAATCGTTTTTTTTATCTGACCTTGTTCAAATTGTATTCACAAATTTAGGGATGCATTAACATTTATTAATTTTACGAACAAATTATAGAAACAAATGCACATTTTCGGCGTTTTCAAGCAAAAATAAATCGTTTTTTCATCTGAACTTGTTCAAATTATTCACAAATTTAGTTATGCACTTGTTAATTTTACGAACAATTTATATAAACAAAGACACACTTTCGGCTTTTTCAAGCAAAAATAAATAGTTTTTTTATTTGACCTTGCTCAAATCATTCACAAATTTAGTTATACATTTGTTAATTTTAAAAAAAAATTATGTAAACAAAATTTAAGTACAAATTCAGGTTGAGTATATTCATGATTTTATTTCAAATTCGTATTTTGGGTTAAATATTTAAGCATTGCAGTTTAATAGTCATATTTTTTGTTCAAAATTCATGTTTTTGGTTGAAAATAAAACTATTGCATTTTTTGTTAAGAGCTGATGTTCTTAATTTAAAATTTAACTATTTTGTTGAAAATTCAAAATTTAAGTTAAAAATTCGACTATGTGTTAGTTGATAATTCATGTAATTTGTAGAGAAATATTCTTTTTTTGGTAGAAAATTAATCTTTTTAGTTTATGATTTATTATTATTTTAGTTAGAAATTTGTCAGTTTAGTTGAAAAGTGATTATTCAAACTAAAAATTAAACCATTCCAGTTTAGGTTGAAATCGATCTCTTTTAATTTAAAATTGACCTATTTCGTTAAAAAATCATGTGCTTTGATGAAAAATGGTATTTTTTTGTGCAAAGTTATTCTTCTTTGAATGTTGATCTTCTTGTCTAAAAATTCCACTTTGAGTAGTTTTATTTTTAACCAAAAAGATGACTCTGGTTGAAATAAAACTCCTTTATTGAAAGTTAAACTTTCTTGTTCAAAAGGCATCTTTTTGTTCAAATATGCACGTTGGGCAGTTGAATATTCATCACTTTAGTTGAATATTCATCATTTCAGTTGATCATTTATCCCTTCATTTGAAAATTTGTTGTTTCAATAAGAAATAATTTTTTTCCTGGGAATTAAAGTATCATTTGTTGACAAAAATTCATTGTTTGTAGAAAACGAAGATAAGAGAATAATAATCAATTAATTATTCTCTTAAAAATAATTCTTATAAATAATATTAATATTGATAAAAAATGTAACTATTTTCTTGAAAACCTGTTTATAACTGTTTATAACCCGTTAATAAACGCTGGAAATGTGCATTTGTTTCTATAATTGGTTCGTTAAGTTAACAAGTGTCTTTTATAACTAAAAATTCAATTATTCACGTTAAAGAGTTAAAGGTTTCTAGTTGCAAATTTATCTATTTCAGTTTAAAATTTAACTATATAATTAAATGAAAATTTATTTTTCTGTTTGAAAATTGAAACCATTCTCTTCATGATTTATGTTTTGCTTGAATAATAACGTTTCTAACAACATATTCAACTTTTTGATTTTCGAATAAATATTCGTTACTTTATTTTTGATAATTCAGATCTTTTCTGAAAAATTTTTTCTTTCGGTGTCAAACGAAGTGTGTCTTGGTTGAAAATTCAACTCTATGTTTCAAAGTTAAGGTGAATTGTTATAAGTTCATTTTATTTTTTACAAATTTAACTATTACTTAAAAAAACGTTCTTCTTGGTTGAAAATTTATTTTATAATTAATTAAAATATAATTATTGCAGTTGAAGGTTCATCATTTTATTTGGAAAGTAATTTCTTAAATAAAAAATGCATCTTTTTTAAAAAGTTCGTTCTTTTTGGAGTAAAAAATTAATTTTTTAATTAAAAATGTAACTGCCTCATTTCTAGTAGCAAATTTATCTTCTTGATTTGAAAGTTTACCTGTTTGCCTAAAAAATTCATGTACTTGGTGAAAAATTAGTCTTCTTAAGTTCTTATGTAGAAAGTGAAAGTACTTCATTAAATGTTGTACTACGTGGTTGAAATTTCAACTGATTGGTTGAGGGGCTTAACTACTTTGTTAAAAACTCTTTTTTCAGGTTAAACATTACTGTTTTTAAGTAACAATTTAACCATTCAATTTTTTATTGAAAATTCAACTATTGAAGTTTTTATTCAGTATTTATCATACATATTTGGTTTGTAAATGTCACTGTAGGAAGGAAAGTTTAAATTCTTTAAAATTCATATAATCAGTAGAACATTTAACTATTTTGTTAAAGCACAGTCTTTTGGATTGCAAATTTATTAGTTGTGCTAGAAGATTCATCTTTCTTGGTTGAAAAGTCAAGAGTTTTCCAACAACATCGTCTGTTTGTCAACATTTTTATTCTTCAGTTATACTATTTTTCTAAAAATTTGCACTCTGAAATTTTGAAGAATCAGTAGAATGCCATGTACTTACAACAAATGGGCTGTAAGTTGTTCACTTTTCAATATCTGATTCATATTTGCTCCTCTTGAATAAACAGTGCAATATTGCCACATACTAAAAAATGTATTCTCTTTCATTAAAAACATTTCTAAATTGAATGAAGGTTGAAAATAGTTTCTAGAATCGGCATAATCGCATTTCGATGTTTCAAATTATTAAGTTCGAAGCTAAAGTACAAATCTTCCACTATCTATGGGGAAAATGTATTTCAGCATTTTCACTCTAGCCATAACCGGTTTAACTAGGCGGGGTGGAATCACGGGGGAACGAGTGACGTCAATCCATTGACAAATTTCCCTCTCTGCTCGTTTCAAGTGAGAAAAGCACATCTGCCGAAGGAGTATCGAAAACCTGACCCGATCCCGAGCCGATATATCGATTTCCCGATCCAAAGTCGTGTCAAGCTAAAACCGACACGATCCAAACCCGATACCGGAGTCTGGGATCGAGTCGGGATCGTGTCGAGATCGGGAAATATCGCTCAACGGCATCACTATGAATAAGACTGATAAACCTGAAATAATTCCTATGAGTATTCTACGATTCATTAATGTGCATATAAATGAGATGAGATTCAAAATAAAATGGAGTTTTTAAAAAATGACACCCAATGGTAAAAATACGATGGGAACATAGCAATTTTCAATAAGTGCGAATCTGCCAACTGTAGGTTATCTCGGGTTGAGTTTGACTAAGTGGAATATGCCGATTAAAATTTTAAAGAATTAATTATTTCGAATGAGAAGTATGAAGTGATAAATGTAAATAGGACAATTCTGATCAATCAAAAATTAAAGAAATCAAAATTAATTAATATTGTAATAAATTATAATTGATGCAATAATTTATTTATAAATTCAATGATTGCTTAGTTATAATTCTCTTTTTACAATTGTTTCAATAGATTATCTTGTACAGGAATTATAAAACTTACACTGAATTAAGCACCAGTCACATTCAACCTATTCTGTGCACATGCTAATGTCTGAAGCGAGTCCACGTGTTATATAACCTACAGATTGTAAAATATTCATTTTTCATTTTCAGTGATAACGAGTTATTATAAACGCAAATTAAAAAAAAATGCAGGTTTTGATGTATAAAATATATAAATAAATTGTTAACATTCTAAAGTGGTGTGATGCAAATATGTGAAAAAAATGTACAACAAAATTTAAAAAATGCCTGAAAATAAATAGTCCGTGAATAAAAGTAGACTACATGTATGCCAGAATTTTCTTAAAAGTTGCCTATTGAACTATTTTTTAATAAATAATTTTAAATATACTGAATGGGTCCGAGAAAAAAATTACGAGGCCAATTAAAAAATTTGATTTCTCATTCAATACTTACTATAACCTATGGATGGCTATCTGTAATTCCAGTGACAGATATACAATTCAGAAAACCTGAAAACCCATTCAAATGCAAGTGAATGAATTTTATGTTTTTTGGGTATGTACGCGTAAACAAACTCACCATTTAAAATAATTTCACCTTTTATTTTGTCAGGATTGTGTTTTTAGACCCGAGGTTTGCATACAATATGCTGCAAGAGCAAACAAATTGTTTATCGACTTTTTCCAACAATAAATAATATGTCCAGCGTTCTTCCTTGGCGTAGAATTCGCAAAAACACAAATTTCACTAAGGGAGAGCTTCATTTTTTTAAATTATTGATGGTTTTGTTCACACGTAACACTATGTTGATATTCTAAATCTACCGTCTACCTCCGCCATCTTGCGATCGCAGCGCCATGATTTTGGTTCCCAATAGGTGAGCCCAATTTAAGTCCAATTAAGTACAAAATAAAGCACAGATCGGCTTTATTAAAATAAATTTTTACAATTAAAACTTCTGAATAATTGTAAAAGTTTCAGGATTTGGATGGGATTGCATCCACTGACCCTTATAATTAAAATAATCTGTTAATTTATTTAGAACGCCCACTACCTGTGTATAAATGCAAATATAGGGCTGATTAGGTACGCGACCATCTGGCACCACTTTAGGTCGGTGGCTAGTCAGGACTACTGTTTAGTTTCCCCGGCCAGTTCCGACACGATAAATTAGTCGGTGTGTTAGCCAGTAGACCCGACTTATCCCAGCCGGGGTCTAGTCGGGTACTGGTAGAGTCCGTAAAATAACACGTCTGTCCCAAAAAAATAGCATTGATTTTAAGATTTTCAAAAGCAGAGTGTATAGACTGTATTATAGTTGACTATAGTGTTGTATATATCCTTATGTAACAATAAAACGACATTCTAGTGACGTAGAATATATTTGATATATACACTGTTTTTGGAAGTCTTGATGTAAAGACGATTTTCTCCGGATAAGTCTATATTATAGTTTGTTTTTTGTCAATCTTTAGTAAAAATTAAATAAATGAAGACTACAATCACAAATTCAAATTATTTTAATTTTGTAAAATACGATTGAAAACATATTTAACGACAAAAATGTTTGTATAAAACATTTTTTTTAAGAACGAAAATTATTATAGTTTTAAGATAGCATTTAATTTTCTTCTTTCAAGTATACCTACATAGTTCAAGAAACAAGAATCAATGTTATACTTCATTTTGTTAAATTTACTTGCAATTTTACCGAATATGTGTGCGATACAAATTCTAACCTTAAATTTCTTTTTTGTTTTATTTTACTCAAAAAATAAGAATTTAATATTTTTCGCTATTTCCGAATTTCCAGATTTTTATTTAAAATATAGAACTATGGCCATAGATAAGAAGTATTTCTAATTTGAAATATTGAAACTTCTTGTGTGAAATAAATTAAGAGTTCTGATTGTTCCAGCTAGAATTTTAACTCTCGTTTTCAAGTATTTTATACAAAAAGTATTAAAATTAGACATGATTAATCAATGATTCTTGTATTCGTTTGCTAGTGAAACCGAATTAACTTAATTCGATTACACTAAGCATAAGAATTAACTTACCTTTACAAATATTTATTGATGATAAAAATGTTCTTCTATATATTCTAAAAGACTCAAATATTTAATTGTGTTTAAATTTTCTTTTCAAATATGTAAGCCGCATTTTATGTTACACATTTTTTCTTATAAGAATGACCTCAAGCGACCTCGAGTCACTATCGACCTCAAGCACTGTTACAACCCCCCACCCCCTGGCGTGTGCTCGGTTGTGACATTTTTTTATACTTTGCTCCTATAATTTAACCATTGTACTTACGGAAAAAATTTAAGTATTTATTCATAGACAAATGTACATTTCGCATTAAAACATTCCTTTTATCCAGTTAAATGGCATACAGACAAGATTATAGGCGATCAAATGAAAATTGTCACAACCGTACCTGGTCTACCCTAAGGAGAATTATCTCCGTATGTCTATCATAATATAATTATAGTATATGTATATCATGTATATCATAGAATTATCGGTAAAAGTATATAATTATGTATTACCATTTTAGCTTTATTTCATATATTTTTATTTCTGACAATGGGCCCTGCTCCACCGAAAACCGTTTTGTCCTCGTTTATGCGCCTATCTAACACCCCATCTATTTCGTTGTCACTAGTGAATAAGATACAAAGATATACGTACTAATCAACTTGTTTTATTCTCTCATCATTTAATACAATGTTGCTTGAATTTCATGAATTCCTTAAATTCCGTTAATTCTGTGAAATATATGAATTTCATGAATTCCGTAAATTCAGCGAATTTCATGATTTCAGCCAATTGCGTGAATTACATGATTCCCTGAAATCCATGAATACCGTGCATTCCATGAATTCTTTACATTCCTCGTATTCCATGAATTCCGTAAATTCTATAAATTCAATGAATTCCTTGAATTCCTTGCGTTTCATGAATTATTTGAATATGAAAAAGCCAATTTTTCGGCCAATCTATGTCTTTCTAACTCCATCAAATCTGGAATACTTAAATTAGGTAAATTTACTTTTTTGAAAACAATTTTTAATAATAAAAGTATTTTTTCATGTACCGAAAATTCTCAATATACAAATAAACGAAAAAATGGTTCCTAACTTTATTTTGAGTAAAAATGTATTTCTAACTACATCTAAAAAATAAGTTCCTTTTATAAATGTATATTTTTAAACCGATTTAAAATATTTGTATTTTTTTAAATAATTGGGTGGCGGTTAGAAGCTAAACTTGGACAAAAATGAGTTCAAAATCGAACGCTTGAAGCTCATATTTATTTTGATTATTTATTTCACCATACTGAGAATTGACGTCATGCCGCGGGAATGAGTGTGATGAGCTGCGGAGGTACTGTGGCATGCACTCAGGCGTGAAAAAATAGACAAAAGAACAGTAGAGAGCCAAAACAGGAGAGACACAAAATATAGGTCTACTTTCAACTCAAAATCCATAATTAGCTTCGGGGTTCTCTGTAATATTATAAAATTACATTCTTTAGTACATAATCAATTATCATCACTAAGGTACGAGTATTAGAACCTTTTCAAATACCTGGTTTAAAGTGACTACGTTACATACGTTACATTAATAATCAGTATGATGATTCTTGCTGGTCATATAAATCAATTTCTTATAATCACGTTCACATTTTTCTAGCAGTTAAAAATATTCTGCACTCATGGTGATTTTGTGTAATCAAAAATAATTTTGCGGCAGATCGCCCCCCCCCCCCTTATAATTATTAAAAAAGTTGGAGAAAATCACATCTTTCATATTTCACTATACAAACATTTTTCTAGTGGCTTTTGTTTTAAAAAGCTGCTTTATGTTAGAGAAACATAATAAAATGTATTTATGAGCAGTTACACACTATAAAATAATTTTGTGTGAAAATTCAAAAACACGTAAACTTTATTTAATTATCGCGAGCAACATATAATTTTCCCAAATTTTTTGGCTTGAATTTACTACTATTTGACCATTTTTGTGTCACCAAAAATAATTTTAGGATACTCCCCCCCCCCTTTACATTTTTTCGACAAATTAAAAAAAAATTGGTCAAGTCTCACTATAAGGACATTTTCATAATTGGTTTTGTTTTAAATATCTGCTTTATTTTAGAAAAACCTAATTAAATATCCTTAGGAGGCGGACATCTATCTACTTTTCCTTGTTAGTTGTACTGTGTGTGTTTAGGGGGAGGGGCTTTAAGGGAGGGAGTGTTAGGGTGTTCTAAAAAAATCAGAGAGCCAATATCTTTGGATATTCAAAAAATTGTTTTTTTCTCTCAAGGATAAGAAGAGAAAATATTCGAGAATGACAAACCATAGCCTGAGGACCACCTTAAAAAATCAGAGTTCCAATAAAAATGATTATTCGGAAGTTTGTATTCATTCCTGAATGGTAAGATGGATAAATACTCCCCGAATCTTTCCATCTGTATAGAATTTGGTCGTACTTAATGAAAGCGAATCTGACTGCGTGGATGGGTTCAAGAAAATAAGATAAACATAAAAATGGGTCTTAAACCCATGCACGCAATCAGATTCGCTTTCATAAAGTACGACTAAATTCTATACAGGTGGAAAGATTCGAGGAGTATTTATCCATCTTATCATTCGCGAATGGATACAAATTTCCGAATAATCATTTTTATTCGAACTCTGATTTCGGAAAGTGGTCCTCAGGTCATGTTTTTTTCATTCTCGCACCCCCTTAGCCCACCTACGCAATACTACTAAGTTCTGTTGAGTTGGAAATATTCGGCAATAATTTTGTAGATGAATTCAGACCAGTTTCAATTCAACATTGTTGTTAGGATGATGGTAGAAAATCAACCCTCAGTCAGGAAGCTCCCTTGAAAAGTCAGGGTGGTATCTGTACGCCTCCCTCCACGATAATCATTCGTTGCGCTAGCATTTCGAATTGGTTTTTTTTTGTGAGTATATAAGTGCTTATTAGCGTTGAACGAAATATAGATGTGATTATTATTAACTGAAATGTATTCCCATTCACTTTTTACATTTTTCTTGAAATCGGGATTTCAGTAGTTAGGCCCCTTTTTGACAAATTGCTACAATTAAAAGCATTAGCAAATGATGTAATTGAAAGGCAGGCCAATATTTAAACATTTGAAAGAAATATTTTTAAATTGGACAATTTAAATTTGAAACCTTATGAATTCAATTGAAGAGGTGCTTGTGTTTGAATAAGAGAGGAGGCAGTTTAATATAAGAAACTGGAACTCAAACATATGTATAAGCAAAAAATTAAGTCTTATAAATTGTAGTTTTAAAATCAAATTAAACCAAGAAAAAAGGTTGAATTAATGACAGTATACAAGAGATGACCTTAAAATACCTATCACTGAACTTTTGTGCCTGATGCATCTGCAGACTGCAGAGGGTTTAGAAAATTCACACGCGTTGTTGAGTATGGCTGGACCTGCCCTTCCACCCTCTTATGTAGTCCATCCGGTCATTTTTAACCCCGAAAACGATTTCTCAGGAAAGGGATGCGTTTTTCTTCCATGTGTCCTTTCGGGAGAGATATCCCGTAAAGGGAAGAACACTCGTGTGGGCGTGTAACATACTTAATGCAGATGGTGTGCTCAAAATATTTCTCATCCTAACTCGTCCACCTGCTTTTTCCAGAACAAAGTGAACTCTAAATAATTTTAATGAAACTCTATGCAAACGTTCCGGAAATACTAGAAAAGCAATATTTCTTAGTATGTAAAACATTGTGAAGTTTATTAACATTTTTTCTCGTAAAATTCAAAATATAGCGTGGTAACAACGCAAACCCTAAATCACGTCATAATCAGGAAATGAAACTAATACAAAATATCATTAGCGACATTTACCTGACGTGACAGGATACACAAGTTCTTTTGAAAAGAGAAGGAAGGCACCGTATTTACATGGCGATATGAGTACTGTAAACAATTTGATCACAAGAGTCAATAAATCCTTACAAAAGTTGAATAAAAAATTAAAGCATTGCACGCAAATTTATTAATTACAAGATATCGTCTACATGCTTATTATGATTTTTCATTTCAACTTTCAAAAATCACATCAAAATTTATGAAAAAAACAACATTTTTTTGTTTCTAAAAAATAAAAATGAAGCAAATATTAATTCAATTTAAAACTACATTGAAATTAATAATATTGTTTATTAAGTGCAAATATAACTTTTTCTTCACAAATTTTCAAACATTTAAATAATAATTTGATTATATTAATTTGATTTATGGTCGCGGATGGAGAGGAAAATGTTGTATTCGGGGGTGAGTGAAAGGGAAAGGTCGTATAACTGTTCTACAGAAAAATAGTCTTTTGGCTAAAAATTCAACAACCCAAGTGCTATTTATATTTGCCGATCCTCCACCGATGCTTGGACCAGTATCGGCACTTCATTGCGCTAAATCTCACTTTTAGTACGGGGAACCATGTTTCACGAGGCTCAGCCAAAGTCTGGCCCAGTGACGGCACATTACTAAACCGAGTGTCACTTTTACCACGGCAAACCATATTTTATTTAAATCGGCCCAATGTTGAGCCAGTGCTGGCACTCTTTGTTGGCGCTTTATATTTGCCGATCCTCCGCCGATGCTTGGCCCAGTATTAGCACTTTATTGCGTTAAGTCTCACTTTTGGTACGGGGAACCATGTTTCACGAGGATCAGCCGAAGTATGGCCCAGTGACGGTATATTATTGGGCCAAGTGTCACTTTCACCACGGCAAACCATGTTTTATTTGAATCGGCCCAATGTTGAGCCAGTGCTGGCAGCCCATATTGGCTATTTATATTTGCCGATCCTCCACCGATGCTTGACCCAGAATCGGCACTTTATTTCGCTAAGTCTCACTTTTAGCATTCAATAAACAAATCTTACATGAAACATAAAAAAAATGTTATTGAAAAATTGTCAAAGTTGACGATGAAATTTGTTAAGTTCTGTAATGAAAAATATTTAATATTTATGGAAAATTACATTTCCTGTCATTAAAAAAAGTTGTAAAGTAGGCTACAACGGAAAAAACGAGATATTACGCGAAAAAAATTGTAATCGATTAAAATTATTTATTTAAAAATTATTGTATTGCTATTCCTGTTAACGGTTCGTCTATTTTACATTCGCACTACGTGGCATAATAATAATTAATTTAAAAAAGAGACCTTAAAATTTGATTCTTCAACTTGTCTGAACTGCAACTTATAAGAATGGCTTTTTCACAGAGTTTCAACTTGTCGGTTTAGCGTAGTGGTTAGTACTCCCGACTGCTAGGGCAGATAGATTTAAGTATATAGATGTAGGTTCGATACCCCGTAGCGTTAGAAATTTTTATTTGTAATATAATGTT
>NC_046661.1:19046879-19050619 GCF_010883055.1 Belonocnema kinseyi
TCGACTCGGGATACTTATAAGATACTACCATGATTTTTTCAGATTTTTTGGTCCAAAAATAAATTAGGCCAAAAACCGGCCTCACCGACCCTCCCCCTTTCCAAGAAAACATAGAGGAGCAATCGAAATCTTAAAACACCCTGATAACATCAATAGGGCCAATCACAGGCATCGTAGAGAGTATACCTAAGAACAACATGACCTGATACCTTAGTTTCAAGTCAGCCCTGAAGATGTGAAATGCAATGTTCACGAAACGTCGGCAAACAATTCGTAGTTTTTTACACGAGTGAAACCCGAAATATCTTTTTTTATCAAAATCCATAAAGTTTTAAACAAAGAAATGCTTTTTTATCTAAGTATTTCATTTTTTAACCAGAAATAATATGAGTATATTTTACCCATGAAGAAATTAATTTAAAAAAAAGGATTTTAACAAAATAGTTGAATGCTCAATTAAAAAGATTAGTTATAAACCAAAAAGGACGAAGTTTTGAATATAAACTTTATACACGGAGAAAATTTGGTTAGGAAACATTACCGAACTTTTAAGTATTATCGGGATATATGGACCAAAAGGAGAAAGTTTGCTATTATTGTGATAATTTGTATCTTGCGAAATGTTAAAGAATAAATGTCAGTTCACTAAACTAATAACGCAAATTAAATTTTCCAAATAAACAGTAAAGATTTTTAAAAGTAATCATTAATGCACGTGGCGTGATTATTGAAAACTATTCTGTCACACATTAAGGAAAAATTTGATAAAGTTTCATGCTGGTTAAGTAATGTTTGCAACTGTAAAGTCAAGAAAACTTTAAATTATGCAAAGACAATAATTCTCTCAAAATCGGTTACAGAATGATAAATTTAGGTTAGTCTTTCTAGGTAGAAAATATATTATTTACTTAAAGGTTTGGTAAAGTTTTAAATGGATTCAAGAGAAAAATTAATTTTGGATATGTTATAATCTCCTGCATACTTTATGGAAGTTTGTCCACTGGAAGCGAGCTTCTCATTTTGTTAGGTTAAGACTTTATTCGACAGTTTGGTAAACCGATAGTCACGCAGTATCTTCCATAGCCTGCACAATCTTTCAGAATCGTATGCAAGTACTGAGCACCTCGAAGATATTCACCAATTTTCCAATTTGAAAAAAGGTGTTAAATTTTCAAATTACTTACAGTTCTCATTGTCGTTTTGTATTCATTAATAAATATTAGCTTGTGAAATTGCAAAATAAAATAAGATTTCATTAAAGTAGGATATTAAAAACATAATTACCATGAATTGAAGTTGACGCCCCTGATATAAGCCTGAGTGCTGCCATTTTAGTGGTTTTTGTTATGTTAGAGGTTTTCCTATTAAATTTTTAGATTTTTCTTCCGTTCAGTGGGATGAAAAAATTGTTTTCCACGTACTAGAAATATATTTCCAGTGTTTGCGCGCGCACGCGCTACGTGATTGGTCGCAGTTAGCACGCGACCAATAGGCGCAATGCCATAATCTAAGCGCAAGGCTAACTTTGCCAAAATTGAGACGTCACGTCGCACGTATTTCATCTTCTTGTCCGAAGACATCCGAAGAAGCAAAAGCAATTTTAAAACGGCGTTTTCGTGTACTTTTTTAAATCGTATAATATTGCTGATCAGATTTGTGAAATGGAATTTTCGGCGTGTTTAAAATGTGTGAAGCGTGAGCCATGCGGATTTTTTTTTCAGTGAGTATGGATCTTCTTCTTACATTTCTTTAAAATTTATAGCTAAGGAAACCTAACCTCTGAATAAAAATGGCTTTAATCTTCAAATACCAAAGCAGATAAATTTATTACCAAATAGTTAAGTCCATAACGAAAAAAGATCGATTTTAAACCAGTGGATTAATTTTCTATAAAAAAATATAAAAAAGTAATTGAATCATCAACTACAAACGATACATTTTCAGCCAAAAATGGCATAATCGAATTTTCTTGTAAAATAATTAGTAACAAGAATGATTAATAACAAGAATATTATTTTCATATCAAAAATGACAAATTGTCAACAAAATATACACAATTTCAAACAAACATTTGATGTTTTTAATCAAAATATTATCATAAATAAATAGCTGAATCCTCAACTAAAAATGTTAATTTTTTTCAATTTAAAGTATACTTTTTAACAAAAAACGGTATAATCAAATTTTCTCTTAAAGAAATTAATTAATTTTTAACGAACAAAAAAGGCATTTTTAACAAAATAAAGAAATCTAAAATCGAAAATATTAATTTTTAATCAAGAACGTTAATTTTATACAAAAACAGACAAATTTCTAAGAACAAAAAAAAACATTTTTAATTAAAAATATTAATTTTTAACCAAAAACGAATATTTAAATTTTCATTTAAATAAATTATTGTTATAAAAAAAATTGTTCACAAAACAGTTGAATCCTCAATCAGTAAGATGAGTTTTCAACCAGGAAGATCAATTTTCTACCACAAAAGACGAATTTGTAGCAAAATCCATACATTTTTAAAGAAATAGTTTTTTTTAACCAGAAAGAATCAAGCTTCAATTAAAAATATTATTTTTCTACTAGAACTAGCGTAGTTGACTTTTCAGTTAAAAAAAAAATTTTAACCAGAAAACAATGTTATACAAATTATTTAGCAGGAGATCGAACCCATTTAAAATCAGACAGGTTCTTCACTTTAAGTTGCAGAATCTATAAGGAATGGCATAATCTATTTTTAAGAGAATAATTTTTAACAAATAAGATTCTAAAAAAACGATTTTTCAACCAATTGCTTGATTTTTAAACTAATAGAAAAAGTTTTTAAAACTGTTTTGTCCAAAATATTCAACATTTTATTTCAATTTTTTTTATTGAAAATTTATTCTTGGTTGACAATTCATCTTTTTGGGTAGAAAATTGATTTTCTGGCTGAACATCAACAATATAAAAATTAATCCAATCTGGTTAAAAATTCAACTATTTTTCTTTTAATTCAGCTTTTTTGGATGAAAATTCAACAAAGAATTTTTAACAAAATTGTTGAATTTCCAACCGAAGAGATGAATTTTTAACTAAAATTATGAATTTTCCAACTAGAGAGATGAGTTTTTAACACATAAAAAATTTTCATTTAAGAAGGAAAGAAAATTATACAACTTCTCAAGTGCGAAGTCACATACGGTCCTACCTTGGCCCATAGTCGGCAAAAATATTGCCGAAGCTCGGCTGCCATTATCGCGCCAATGACGGAATGATAACTATGGCCTGCACTTGGCAGCCAAGGTTTGGCTGCCACTGTCGATTCAACACTGGGTACCAGTATTGGACCAAACCTAGCTGCCATCGTCGCGCCATTGCCGGATTGATAACTATGGCCTTGACTTGGCAGCCAAAGCTTGGCTGCAATTGTCTACCCAACATTGGTTATCAATACTGCTATAATCTAAGGTCTAAGGATATGACAAAAAAGGTATTTAAAAAATAAACATTCATTGATTGCAGCTACTTTGAATATAAATATTAATGGTCCTGTTTAGATTTTATATGTATAATTAAAAATTTGTCATAAGGACAACCGCAGGATTTCGCCGGGAGCGGGTGCTAATCTGAAAAATTGCACCCGCTTCCAGTGAAATCGCGGTCTCCATACCTCTCTTTCTTTTCATTCTCCTTGGCTATGATGTTTTTGTCAGCTGGTGCCGAAAATTCGATAACGAACATGGTTCGCTTCTCGAAGTCAA
>NC_046661.1:19050719-19055160 GCF_010883055.1 Belonocnema kinseyi
GAGGGTAGTCCGTTTAGCGTAAAATCGACTCGGGATACTTATAAGATACTACCATGATTTTTTCAGATTTTTCGGTCCAAAAATAAATTAGGCCAAGAACCGGCCTTACCGACCCTCCCCCTTTGCTGTGCGTTTTTGCAATGACTCTGATTTTATCAAATAAAATGTTATGTCCTGTTTCGATATGATGTTCAGCTAGTGCTGATTGCGTGAAATGTTTTAGCCTGACTTTACTCTCATGTTCCTTAATACGCTGGCTCACCGCTCTCCCGGTTTCTACAATATAGACTTTGCCACAAGAACAAGGGACTTTATATACTCCTGGATCACTGAGGGTATACCTAAGAACAACATGACCTGATACCTTAGTTTCAGGTCAGCCCTGAAAATGTGAACTGCAGTGTTCACGAAACGTCGGCAAACAATTCGTAGTTTTTTACACGAGTGAACCCCGAAATATCTCTTTTTATCAAAATGAATCATCGTGAAAGCATAAAATCTATTTTATGGATTTTGTTGAAAATGCATAATTTTTAGTAGAAAAATAATATTTGCTGAAAATTAATTTTTCGCTAAGGATTCAATTATTTTGTTGAAAATTCACTTTTGGTTGTTTAAAAACAAATTTCTGTAGAAGGAAATTCGATTGTATCATTTCTGGTATTATTTTTGGATCTTTTTCAGTTGATGATTGTATTATTTTTTGGACAAATTTTATTTTTTGCTAGAAAATAAATCCGATTGTTTGAAAAATGTATCTGTTGTCGTTAAATATTTAACTATTTAGTAACAAATTCATATCTTTTCCTAGAAAATCAAGCTATTTTTTCTTGTAGAAAATCCCACTTTTTTGGTCGAAAATTAATTCGTCTAACTAAAAACTGGACTATCCTTTTTTGGTTTGAATATTAAGTTTATAATCGAAACTATACCTTTTATGGTTATAATTAATTTTAATGTGGGTAAAATCTACTTACATTATTTTTTCTTGAAAAGTCAATTGTTTGTTTAGAACTTTATGTAATTTATTAATAATTCGCAATTGTTGGTAGAAAAATAATATCCTTGTTTGAAAATTCATCTTTTTCATTAAAGATTCAATTATTTGGTATAAAATTCTTTTTTTAGTTGGTCAAAAACTAATTTCTGTAAAACAAAATTTTATTATACCATTTGTGGTGAAAATTGATATTTTAAATTGAAAATTGGTCTTTTGTGGTTCATGATTCAATTTTTTTTTAATATTCTTTTTTGGTAGAAAATTAATCCTCTTTGTAGAAAATCGATCTTTTCTCGTTAATGATTGAACTATTTGGTAAAAAATTCATCTGTTTTGGTAGAGAATTCAGGAATTTTTTTCTAAATTCCAGTTTTTTTAAATTAATTTTTTAAACTAAAAACTGAACTATTTAATTATTGGTTAAAAATAAGGTTTTTAATTAAAACTTGATCTTTTTGAAGTGATGATGTTATTTTGTCGTCCAGGGTAATTAATTAATTAATTCTGATTAATGCCACAGCATAATTTTTCTCGTTTGTCGACGTGCTTCATCCTGTTGATATAGGAGAAACTAGAAAATGTATACTGTGGCTTCGGTGGTGTCATTGGTTAACGATCCGCTCGTGAAAAGTGGTGTCCCCAGTTCAAATCCGGGCCGCGGCATATTTTTTCTGGTTTTTTTTAAAAAACTTATGCTGACCAGTAATCAGCAAAATTTAACATTAGAATTAACTAATTAAAAACCCTGGCCAAAAAAATAACATCATAACTTTAAAATTATTCCAGATTCGGTTATATTATTCACACAAGAATTAGTAAGTAAAAAAATTGACAGGTATAAAGATGTCATCGTGTGTTTTCCTGTTGATATAGTTGGAACGAGAAATTGTATGCTGTGGCCTCGGTGGTGTAATTGGCTAACGCTCCTCTCGTAAATAGTGGCATTCTCGGTTTAAGTCCGGGCCGTGACATATTTTTTCAGGTTTATTTACAAAATTATTTTGACCAGTAATCAGCAAAATTTTACATTAGAATTAATCATTTCATTTCCATGGCTGACAAAATAACATCATTACTATAAAATTATTCTAGATTCGGTTATCTTATTCAGAATAGAATTAGTAACTAAAACAATGCACAGGTATAGAGATGCCGACGTGCGTCATCCTGTTAATATAGGAGAAGCAACCAAATTTATGCTGTGGCCTCCTTAGTGTAATTGGTTAACGTTCCACTCGTGAGAAGTATCGTTCTCGGTTCAAATCTGGGCCGTGCCATATTTTTTTTCTTTTCTTCAGAAAATTATTTTGACCCGTAATCAGAAAAATTTAACATCAGAATTAATTTATCCTTTTTGTTTAAAAATCAATCTTTTTGATTGAGAATTCAATTTTAAAAAAATTTTCTTTACAAAGAAATTTCTTTAAGAGTAAAATATAAATGTATTATTTTTTGTTGACAAATTATATTTTTTAGTCCAAAAATCAAATATTGGTTTAAAATTTTATGTCTTTCTTTAAAAATTCGTCATTTTTGGCAGAAAAATGATATTCTCGTTTGAAAATTCATCGTTTTTATTGAGGATTTAATTATTTTGTTGAAAAATCTTTTCTAGTTGATGAACACAAAAAATTTCTGTAAAAAATTTCGATTATACCATTTTTGATATAAAATTGATTTTTTAATAAAATTGATCTTTTTTGGTTGAAAATTCAATGTTATGTTTGATAAATCGTTGTTTAGTAGTAAATAATTCTCCTTGGTTGAACATTCTTTTTTGGTCATGGAGAATAAAGCTATTCGGCTGAAAATTTCGTTTCTTTTTCGTTAAAAATTACATTCTCTTACTGAAACTCTAACTATCCCATTTTTATCTGAAAATCGACATTTTTAATTAAAAATTCAATTATTTGTTTGATACATCGTCTTTTTTTTTGGAGAAAATTAATTTTCTTGGTAAAAAAAAATGATTTTTTTGCTAAAAATTGAGCTATCCTATTTTTGGTTAAAAATGGATATTTTTGATAGAATCTTGATCTTTTTTAGTTACACATTGAACTATTTATTTGAAAATTCACGAATTATGTTGAAAATTCGTTTTTTTGTTAGAAAAATTTAACTTTTTGGTTGTAATTCATCTTTTTGATGAAGGACTCAACTATTTTGTTAAAACTCATTTTTAGTTGATCGAAAAATAATTTCTCCCCGACCGTCGGTGAAATAACAGTGCATGTACAGCCCTATAGTTTGTACGTGTTGCTAAAGGGTTTTAAAATTGTCTGTTTCAAATGCAGAGTGAGTATTTGGCAAAATTGGCGGGAGATGCGAAGATCCGATACATCAGAAAAATTGAAAAAATCTTAAATTGTTAACTGTATGCTCTGTAACTTGAAGATCTGACTGAAAATGTCAATGCAGTGTTGTTGACCACTATAGAAAATTTATTTTCATAATTTATTTAATCTCACAGTTCTTTACCATACATTATTTAAAAGCATATTAAAGATTCGAAGCTTATACATTTTACATAGCTTTTTTGTAGTGAAGGTGTAGTGCAAGGAGTTTAATGATACTTTCCTGCTACTGAGTAAAGTTAGTATAACATTGCTTTATTTTTACTTATAATTTAATGCTTTAGTTATCATTTGCTATCAATATAAACCTTAGCATTATGTAATATTCCTGTGAAGCATGGAATCTGTTTTAAAATTCCATTGTTCATATAAATTGCGATGGCAACTTATTGAGATTGTGAGGTTAAGATTGAATTTTACAATGTAAGAGCGATCTGCTTGCTGTAAAAAATGTATCAAAAAGCATAGGATGAAAAGCTATTTTTACTTCAATTCTAATTGAAATATTTTGTTTTTTCCAAAAAAAATTTTAATTTTGCATGAAATTCTTGGGAAATTTGCAATCCTGCAATGGTTTAATGACATCACGTAATATCACATGAATTATCTAATTCTGCGACCGAGTTCGCTCTTGTATTCTAATATTTATTCCTAACCTCACAATCTAAAAAAGTTGCTATCGCATTTTAAATAAGCAATGGAATTTGATAACAAAAATGATAACAAATTCCATTCTTTACAAAAATATTAATTAATGTTAATGTTTAAAATTTATTCCTTATTATTATTACCTTACCTTATTATTATTATTATTATTATTATTATTATTATTATTATTATAACAACATTAAGCCATTTACCTTTCGGGGTAGGCGGGACTCACTCGGTAGGGGAAAGGAGTAGTGTGTGGAAGGGATATAGATTTTTCATATTGATCCAGAATTCTCGTGCTATTTAAGTAAATAACACGTTCGTTCCGCAACACTGCACAGTGGGGTGAAATCGGAAAACGAGGTTCAAAATGACATTTAGAACGCAATTATGCACCGATTTTAGAATTTTTTTTGAAAAATTCAGAACTAAATTT
>NC_046661.1:19055260-19057596 GCF_010883055.1 Belonocnema kinseyi
TGCATGGCACGCCCTGCAGCTATCATCGGGAATGTCTTAGCTCAAAATGTGGCGACGGTATGTTAAGGTGGAAATGACACCGTCTTGACATGCAAAAATGAATCCCTCTGTACCAGACTTCAATCCGGGCGATTTAAGGAAAGCAAACGTTAGCTCACAAGCGCATAACCTTTCTTGTCCCGATATCAAGGGATCTGAGCTCGTTTTTCGTCCATGGAACTACTCCAAATGAATAGAGTACTACCGGGACGGCAAGCATGTTCGTTGCAGATACTTTGTTTCTTGCCGACAGGTAGGAAGACGAAATCTGCCGGATAAGACGTTTGTAACTGCTTTGGAGAGTATCCTTTATAGATGTCACATCCTGAATGCGGCTCTGTAGCACGCCCAAGTATGTATAAGTCTCTCCAACGCAAAGGTGTCGTATAGCGCTTCTATCAACGAGCTCAGGATCTTCAGGTATACCATTAAGTTTTCCAAGCTTCAAATAAACCTGGGCGCATTTGTCTATCCCAAATTCCATTCCAATTTCATTAGTATATCGTTCGACAATCCCTAGAGCTAGATGTAGTTGCTCTTGGTTTTTAGCATAGATCTGAAGATCTTCCACGTAAAATACATGAGTGACCTTGTACTTTCGATCTGCAGGTTTGCCGCACAAGTACCCGTCGGAATGGCGATGTGCTGGAGATAGTGGCAATAATGTAAGGCCAAAGAGAAGTGGGCTCATGGTGTCGCCCTGAAAGACACTTCTCTAAAAGGTGACCCTTTTAGTTTTCACACGATTTTTTCTAGATGAGATAGTAAATCTAGTTTTCCAACGCGGCATCAATCTCTCTATGCACCTAACTATTTGCGGATGAACCTTTAAGCTTTCCAAAAGACAGTTGATAACTCTATGGGAGGTCAAATCGAAAGCTTTTCGACAATCAATCCAGGCCATCGATAGGTCACACTGGTAGAATGCTGCATCTTTGCAGACACATATCGATATGCAGGTTCTCCCGACATCCCGCAACGCCTTTCTCAGAACCTCGTTGTCCATGTATTTCTTGCCACACAGGTTCAATTGCTCGAACAATCCTATCATTTAGGATAGCTGTGAATATCTTATAAAGTCTGCTCAGACAAGTGATTGGCCTGTAATTCTTCGGGTCAGATAAGTTTCCTATTTTCGGCAGGAGTATTGTGCGCCCTTCCACCAACCACTCTGGAATCGGCTGTTCCGACTTCAAATATGAGGTGAAAATACGGGCCAAATGCTGATGGGTTGAAGAAAACTTCTTCCACCAGAAGGTTTTGATACAATCTGGTCCCGGTGCGGAATAGTTCTTCATCCCTCTTAATACTTTTTTCACCTCCTCGGTAGTGATAGGTGGGCATTCTTTATCAGGTGTTATGAGGGCAACACATAACTCCTTGAAGCTATTTATATTTTCTGAGTCTTCATCCAGTCTATGCTGAACTTCGTAGACTTCTCTCCAAAATAGCGTCAGATAGTATACGTATTCTCTCAACAATATGCTGCCTGATGGTCAGCAGCTTTGACTTGTTAAGTGTGTGATTACGGGTCCGGAGTTCGCGCGTGAACTTTCGAACTTTGCCGGTAAAATTCCTGCCAGATGTGATGTAGTCAATCACACATTGAATGCGGGACGCGTACTGTCTTGCCCAGCCTATCTTTATGGCAAGTTGATGCATTCGGCTTTTGGTCTTATGATCAGCCGTTGGTTTTTTTTACGGTTCGCATCGGCCAAAGCTCTCGCTGCATTATACACATAATAATTGATAGCTCAGAGGTCGTAAAGCATCGCTCTTCATCTATTGGATGCCTGCTCGCGGTTGGCCTTAGTGTCGCCTCTCTTTCTATGTTGCCGGCTTGTTCTAGCTGTGGTAGAGTAAGCGTTCCGCTTACATAGCCCCTTTTACGGAGTAGTTCAGCGGGCCACACTCGCATCGTAGCACTCTAGCAAGTCGTGATTCAGTTGCTCCGTCCACCCAAAGGTCGCGAGATCCCGCCGATCCATCGCATTGAATCCATTTTTATTGGCTTCCCCAGCTCTAGATTGGTCGGCATTGTTGGCCGACCCATTGTCGGGAGCCCTGCGCGTTCTGTTGTTTTGAACCGCACTTACTACAACTATGTTTGGTATTGTCATTTTTGTTCCCAAGAGAAGCCAGGGAAGGGGGTTCGTCCATCCTTGTAGAGCCCCGCATGCAAGGATAAGGCTACGTACTCTGAGAGGTCGCCTGGTATCCGAGAGTCACCGTTCTAGACACCTCACCCAGGTGCCATTCAGCTTTCGGCACGGTTTTCACACCTCCGCTTGGGGGTT
>NC_046661.1:19057696-19059581 GCF_010883055.1 Belonocnema kinseyi
CAGCAAGGTGAGAGGAAAAAACGATTAATTTTTGTTTAAAAACGTCCAAAATGTGAATTTGTTTATATAATTTGTTTATAAAATGAACGAATATTTATGGGTTGCAAATTTTTTTTCGAAAAAATCACTGCCAACATAATTACAATACAATAGGAAGAAAAAACGGTTCCTTTTCGCCTAAAAACAGCCAAAATGTGCATTTGTTTATATAATTTGTTTATAAATAAACAAATATTGATAGGTGGCAAATTTTTTTTTCAGAAAACATCACTGACAACATAATTGCAACAAGGTAGAAAGAAAAAACGGTTTCTTTTCGCCTCAAAACGGCCAAAATGTGTATTTGTTTATATAATTTGTGAAAAGCAACCGATTTCAGAGCAGAAATATACGTTGAAGCCGAATAACCCTTAATGTCGAGTATTTGTTAATACAATTTGTTTATAACAATTTACTATGCAAGTTAAGAATTTTTTTATATTTCTTATACCCCTGTGTACTAAATTCAAGGGACGAGAAGTATAAGAAAAATTTCGTCTAGAAGATAAAAAATGAAATTAAAAAAATCAACATTTTTTTTTATGTTTGCATTAAAATAAAAATTAAATAAACAAAAAAATAAAAAATCTACTCTCACAATTTTCTGAAAAATTTAGTTCTGAATGTTTCAAAAAAAATTCTAAAATCGGTGCATAATTGCGTTCTAAATGTCATTTTGAACCTCGTTTTCCGATTTCACCCCACTGTGCACTGCTCCGACCCAGGTTGATGATCAATCTCTCTAGCAATCACCCCAAGCGAAGAACCTCACGAAGTCTTTATGTAAGGTTCCCCACTTGGTCCATTAGTAGCCAAGGTCTTTGTTTCACACGTCATTCACTCTACTGACACTCTTTTTATTAACTATTTGCCGGCATACTTTCCTGTCCTGGTATACTTCTCTAGCTTCTTTTATGTCCATGCATTTTTTCATGCAGGCTCTCGTGTTTCTGTGACTTCTTATGTCTCTTCTAACTAGGGTCTCATTCACACATTCTAACCATTCTTTCCGCGGTCTACCTCTGGGCACGCTGCCATTTACTTTACCTTGATACACTTGTTTCGTTAGTCGTTCATTTGGCATTCTCTCAACATGTCCGAACAATCTTAACCGATTTCTTTCCCATGTGTCTACTAGAGTCTCTTCTGCACCACATTCTTTTAGAATTATCTCGTTACTTACTTTGTCCATCAGGGTTTTCCCGTATATTAAATCTCAAAAAATTGTAATTGCATTTCACATCAGACTTGGAATTTGATAACAAAAAATATAACAAATTCCATGCTTCAAAGGAATATTACTAAGTTTTATTGCTCACATTAATAAGAAATAATAATTAACACATTAACTGAAGATTAAAACATACGAATGTTATTACTAACATCATTCAGTGACAGAAAAGTAACATTAACTCCTTGCACTTCACCGTCACCACCAAATATCTACATAAAATGCATAGGCTTCTAATCTTTTATATTATTACACCATTAAGCCATTTCCCTTTCGGGGTAGGCGTGAATCACTCGGCAGGGAAAAGGAGTAGTGTGTGGATGGGATAGAGATTTTTCAGATTGATCCAGAATTCTCGTGCTATTTAAGTAAATAACACGTTCGTTCCGCAACACTGCTCCGACACAGGTTGCTGATCAATCTCTCTAGCAATCACCCCAAGCGAAGAACCTCACGAAGCCGTTATGTAAGGCTCCCTACTTGGGTCCATTATTAGCCAAGGTCTTTGTTTCTGGCGTTGTTCACTCTACTGACACTCTTTTTATTAACTATTTTCCGCCATACTTTCCTGTCCTGGCATACTTCTCTAGCTTCTTTTATGTCCATGCATTTTTT
>NC_046661.1:19059681-19071210 GCF_010883055.1 Belonocnema kinseyi
CATCTAACAAGGATATCCCGTAACATTGTCCAGGCGCCCTCTAAATCTTTGTTTTTTATACGGTCCTCCCATGTTGCCCTATCTATGCTTTCGATTATCTTTATTTTGGAAATCTATGCGCACGTCCGGTTTCTGTAGGTTCTCAATTTTGATTCGCGTTTGTTTTGCTTTCTTGGGTCTCTTTTTTCTCCAACCCCGACCTAAGTTAATTTTTGAGATCAGAAGGTAATGGTCAGTATTGCATTCAGGACCCCTCACGACCCTTGTATCTTTGACTAACTCTCTAAGTCTTTCATCCGCAACTAAAAAGCCAATTATACTGCGGCTATTTCCTTTAGACCAGGTGTATATGTGGATCATTTTATGCCTAAACCAAGTATTTGTAATAAACAGACCCCTTTCTAAGCATAGACCAACTAATTTATCTCCGTTATAGTTTGTTCTGGGATCCCCAAAATGACCTAATACTCTTTCTGTATCCTGATTTTGGATGCCCACCCAACCGTTCATGTCTCCTAGAAGAATTATTCTTTCCCCACGTTCACAGATGTTTATTGTGTCATTTAAAGTGTCCCCGAAGGCGTCTTTCACTTCTCTAGGATCACTATCAACCGGCGCGTAGCATGCTATAATAAATAGTCTTCTGATTCCTATTTTCATTCTAGCCCACAGCAGTCTGGGAGACACGAAGCCATGGTCTCCGAGATGCTGCTTTGCTCTTTCATTCAAATATGCCTTTAAATAATGTATGCTTTAAGAACTGTGGGATTGAATAAATTATGACAACACATTCACTATATAGTGATCGACGGCACTGCATTGACATTTTCACTCAGATCTTCATCTTTCAGATCGTACAGATCACAACTTTCGTTTATTTTGATGTATTGAGTCTTCACATCTCCCGAAAATTAAAAAAAAAATACTGAGTCTGTATCTTTAAAGAACAAAAACAATGTTAAAACGTCCGCAAACACGAACACACGGTTTTTTAACAGCCGTCTTCACTCTCATTCAGCTTGCACTGCATTACTAGGTGGCGAGGTGGCGGTAGAGGGGTAGCTCTGACTCGTATTATCGACTTCGAATTTGGATTATTATTCCAACAGTGATCCAAAAATACTTCCTCATGCTTGAACATAACGGCGCTCATTGGCCTTGGTTCGCGTCCTTCAAATAAAGGCGCGTACTATAGCCAATCAACTATACTATAATCCAAACATGCGAAGATAAAGATGACTCAATTAGAATCACGGGTTTTAAATGCAGTAACACCCCTGATCTGCAAGTACCACACATAGGCGCACACTACTGTTGAGCAAAGTCGTACAATCGAATATCGTTATGAGAGAATCGTTACAATTGAATCGACAATATCGTTTAGAGACTAATGAGGATTGTTCAGCCTTGATGGTTACGCGTGTTTACGCACTCTTGGTTTATGTTTAGGAACTTTCGAGTCAGAAGTTCGAGGGTTTGAATCCTCAGAGTTGTGCGAATTTATAAATAAATAAAAATGAAATCGCACAAATAAAAATTTTCCTTTTTTATATTTAAAGTTTCATTTTTTATCCCGTATCTGAGGGCAAGCTACGAGTTCGTGATTTTGTTACAGATACATTTTTTCCGTGCTTGTAAAGGTTCAGAAAGAAATGCATATAATGTAATTCTAAAAAGTTCTAAAATGGCCTACTATACTTAAAAAGCAAAAAAGCACTGTAATTAAAAAAAATATGTTGTTAAAAAAAATTCGCTGTTAAGCATAATATTTTTAAGTTCTTGCGCTAAAACTTTTCAGAGCATACGAAAAATTACACCCCACGTTAGAAATTTTATTTGTTATACAATATTTAAAAATTTAATATTCATATTAATTCCAATTAGGACCATTAATATATATATATAGAACAAATACTTGCAATTAATATCTATTTTTTGAAGAAATTTTCTTTATACCGTTACAGTATAAACAGTATGCGGTACACACAGTATACACTGAGACACTTTTGGTTACAATAAATGATAAAAATGAATAAGAATTTAGTAAAATATCGTTCCAAAGTAGGAAAAACAGGGCTTGCGTATCCAAAATTAATATAGTGGTTTTTAGCCGGCAAAACTAATATTTTTGTTTGAACAAATAGAAGGGATGTTGTATTAACTCTTACAAAACTTTCGAGAATTTAAAATTCACTATATCAAAGTTGACAAGCGAAGAGAATCTCCAAATACTATATGAGAAATAACTCACTCCGCTAAAAGATTTAGCATTAAGAAAAGGGAACTAAATACATAAATTCAATACAGTTAAATACGGAAGCAAGCGTAAAATTATTATTCTTATTATTATATATTTAATTGATTCACTACATACATAAACGCATGCTTAATCGCTATGCAAAATCGAAATCGCTGCGGCGAGATTCAAACCTAACTGACCCAAAACACTAACGCAATCTAATCCCTAATAACTAAACCCTACGGCTAACTTACATTATGGCATATTTGGCTGAATCTCGGCAAATCGGCGTCGCTTGACGACTCAAGGCAGTATGACAAATATCTGGGCCCTGTTTCACGAGTGATTTGTTGCTTCAGATATTTTATTGATAGATAGGTTAAATGCTTTATCACTTTCAATGACTAAATTGATTTTTCATTAACGTGAGATTGGACCAAATTGGATTTGAACCGACTGTGGCTGGGTATTCCATGCGTTCCATGTTCGAATTTAAATTGATAATCGGGTTCGATCGGAAAACGGCGGAAGCACTCGAGGAGCCTTCTCAAACGAAACTATATGAAAATTCATAAATCATTATTTCATAGTTTGCTATGCATCTCATGTTTCTGTCAACTTCATATTGACCATATCAATTTCTAGAATACGTTTTCGACTTTCGAGTTTATAATATTCACTATTTGAAGCCTCAGCTGAAATAACCTTGTATAAACACATATTTTGTACCCATGGAGTTCTGTGTATATAAGTTTTTCTTTTAACTGTCTCTCTATTCCGTGGAAGCGCGGCGATCGAAAATTCGAAAATTGAATTGGGAAAGAAATATCAAAATAGTGAAGGTTATATACTTCGAAAATGTACCTTTCTACAATTCTCACATTACAGTTTTGAACAAAGATAAGAAAAGAAAATTAAATTTATTAGAATGACACGCAGGAACAAATAGAAGGGCTAGAGAGACTGGAGTAAAACGTCCAGAATCGGTAATAGCAAATATAATATTCAAAAATAATAAAATAAATAAATGCTTGATTAATATTGATCAGAAATTGTACGAAAAAAATACAATATTTTGATAATAAAATAAAAATAAAACTTTAAATTACAATTACACGAATAATTAAGTGTTTTTCTTTCCTTTCTTTTAATAAAAAGACGATCAATTATATATTTTTTTTACAATATGTGTAGGAACAAATTTGTAAATGATCTACTCTAATTATTTTCATTTTTATTAATTGAAATTTGTAGAATTCAACTTTGAAATTTTTTGTCGACAGTCTTAAACGAATGTAATTTTCTATTCTTATCCTTCAAAAATTCTAAATTAGATTTAGATATGTACACTTGCGAGGTTAATTGAGATATACGCGAAATGAGTGGAAGTAAGTAACGTCGACTATTTTGACATTTCATTCCGCATTCAATTTTTAAATTTTCGGTCGCAGCCCTTTCGTGGAATAGAGAAACAGTTAAAAAAACCCATATACATAGAAGTCCATGAAAACAAAATATGTGTTGATATAACGTTATTTCAGCCGAGGCTTCATTTCTCTTATTCAAATTATTTTTCGAAAACTCAGTAAAAAGAATATTATTTTTTCATAGTTTTAATTCTTGCAATTGAGATTCATAACATTTTGTATTTAGAATAATACTTTGTCATCTTCGTGTTTTAAATACTCGTATGATAATATTAAATTTTTGTACTGTAATACGAATGAGTGTAATAAAACCTCGGGTTTCCCTATTTTGGAACGATATTATACTGAATTCTGATTCATTTTTTCATTTGTAGTAACAAAAGGTCTTTCAGAGTAAATTTTTAATTAAATTTATGTTTTAGAAATTATAAATATCATTTAGTCGCGTCCTTAAAAGAATTCAATCATTTATAGTAATTTTGTTAAATAACTCCAGATTTTTAGTAGTTTAGCCGTTTGCAAGTACAAAACCAGTACTGGTGTGCAGTATACTGCTGCTGTACCGAACGGCATCATTGCGGAGAAACACGAGCCAGTACTGGCCCAATTCCGGGCCAGTACAGATACCTGAAACTAGAACTCCGGAAATCTGTATTGTGCCAGTACTGGGCCACTGTTGAATTTTTACATAGGCTATTTGATTTTGACTCTTAAGACTTGCCCTTTCATTTTGAAATTGGACCTTTTGAAAGATTTAAAATAGTTTAGTTGGGGTACTATATTAGACAGGAATATGCAACCGCCATTCTGGTCGCCGGACAGTTCACCGGAAACAGTGCGATAAGCATGTCGTATAGTTTAATTAAAATTAAGCTTAGAATATGAGAAAAATGGTCCGCTGCAGTGCTCCGTTTTATAAAAATAGAAGCGAGGATGGATTATGTTTACATGTAATTAAATTGCCTATGAGCATTTTTTCTATATATTAAAGCGAAGTGAGATTCAGAAGAAAGTAAGGTTAGGAACCCGTTTTTTTACAGAACGACGCACATTAACCGACGCAAATAAAAAGGACGTATGATGTTAAATATAAATAGCTATCATAATAAATTCTTGAAAATGTATTATATTATTGTTTGATCCATAGTCTATTATTATTTTATTATTTGTTAATATTTATTTTAAAAATCATATGATTATTATAATTCTGGGGCACGCCTATTTGTAAACTGAGTGAACTTTCGTTTACAAACATAATTTTTGCAAGAACTATTTTTTGGCAAATGTGTTGCTTAACAAATCATATGGTCTAATTTCAATATTTCATATATTATGTCGCATCTAATTTGATTTAAAATTTATGTTTTGATAACAATGCTTCAGTATAATTTAAAAATAAATAATCTATATCATGTAAGTGTATTTATATAATTCGATATCAATTTAGCGGTGAACCAGAATAGCAGCTTCCACATTCCCATCTAATATAGTACCTTAGTTTAGTTTCAAAGATTTTAATTGGAATTATTCGATTTAGTACGTTTCAAACAAAGAGCTGGTTATAAAAGACCATATAATTAAAAATCTTGCATTTAGCAGTAAATTGAAAAGTACATATTAATATAATAGAACATGTTTAGCTCATTTAAGTTTAACAGTTTAAACTAACATAAACTTTAAGACTTAGAAAGTTGTTTCTGGAGTACAAACTCCCCACTTTCTGTATACTTTTAAAGCAGTGCAGACAATTTATGAGGCACCCCTGGTGGGGAAGCTTGTTTTTTTGGATCTGAAAACCATTCCGTCTGCATGAGAGTTGCTTACCCTTCTGCTTTACGATTTTATTTTACTCAGTATGGCTCCAACGCCTTCTTTTAAACCCTAAGTTGTTTCTTAAACTCAACGATAAGGGCACAGCACTCCAGCAGCGACAATCGTCTGAACATTTTCGGACACGAAAATAATATCGCGGGAACTTAATTTAAATGGACCACTTTCCCCTAATTGTGTTATGTTTACGAGGCGGTGGCGGTGAGCCCTCAAATAATATGAATTTCCTTGAAGTGCTTTAGCATAGGTTTTTGTAAAATAATCGAAATCGTTCAGTGAACTTATATCTTGTTATATCAATGTGTTTCATTTAAAGGGTAAAGTTTCTAATATTTTAAGGCAGTCAATAGGAATTGATACATTATTTTTCAAATCGGAGCAGGAGATTAATTATTTCATTAAAGTTCGCAAACCATTTGAACATTGAGAATAATTGCAAATCAAACTTTTAAATGAATTTTCCATTAGCGCGAAATTGGGAATACATAACAGAAATAACTGGGATTTTTATTAGAACCCATTTTTGGTTTCAAAGGAGCTGCAACAATAATGAACCCCACTTGCTGAAAAGGAACTCAAAACGATAAATAAGCTCTAAAAGATACCTTAGTTGGTGTTCTAAAGGATCCCGATTGTAATTGAGGCTATTAATAAAGAACCTATTTTTCGCTTTGCCCACATCGACATTTTGGTTAACTAATAACGTAAATTTTACCTTAAAGCACACATGTAATTAAGGTCTGATGGACAAAGCTGAATGCCCGGGTAGAAATTATAATTTGGTTCTTAAGGCGCCCAGTCTAAATTTCATATTTTCTATCGAGGCCCTAAAGTGGCAATCTATCGAGGGCGCAAGCGGAAACGTCACGCTCAGCTAGCGAGGTCATTAATAGGCAAGCCAATGAGGGCCTATTAATAGGGTCTTTAGTGAATATAGATAGTCCCTCACACACTGTGAAAAAAAATCCGAATCAATGAAATATTGGTTGGAAGCATTAAACGGTGTTTTTGCGCTCGGTCAAATGTATATGCTATACATTCAAAAGTATATGCTATTGTTTCTTATTTTGTTCATTCAAATAAAATATTATTGAATTATTAAAAAATTGATCATGCACTTCTTCGCTTTCTCGTATTTTTATTGACATTCAATTTTTAACTATACTCCGCACGTTATTCTAAAACTAAACTAATTATTAAATTTGGCTAGAGAAGAATTATTACTAATGCAAAATCCTGTTAAATAAAACAAAATATGTTAAAATATGTTCAATATATTTATGTTAAAAAATTTTTTAACTCATACTATTTTCCGCATTCCATTTAAAACGGATTCGGTGATAAATTTTTGCAAAGATCATTTAGATAATTCTGAAAAAGGTGGTGTTGTCTGTAAGATCACTTGCAGGATCTGTAAGATGAATTACGTGGGACAGACAGGCAGACTTCTAAATACTAGAATAGAGGAGCACACAAGTGATGTTCGTTTAGGACGCTGTTATAAGAGTGATCTTGCCAGACATAAAAATGAATTTGTTTATGTTGACGTGGCTGTTCCATGAATTCTGTTTTTCTTTTACTTTCTGTATTTTTGATGTAATTGTAACAGATTTTTATATTTTGTTTACAACAGATTGGCGTACTGACCCTCATTCGATTTTTAGGTATCAAAGAGAGGGCACCTGTTCGTGGGTGCTGTCAATTTCTACCACTTAAATTTTTCTTGCCTTGATATGGGTACTGTACGATTACCGAAACGCTGGAAATTGTAATTGTTATTTATTTATGTTTTTTATTTTTATTTTATTGTAATTTGATGATAATAAAAACAAACAAGACGAAAGAATGAAAAAAAAGGAAGGGGATGTGGTTGGCTGCCTTCTCATTTTTCTTTCCTCTTTTTTATTTTTGTTCGAAAATTTTATTTGTTTTTTATTTTTTTCATATTACAATAGGATTTTTGGTTTTTGTTTATTCGCTGTGGTCCAAATTTGGTAGTTGGATTCTTGTTTTATTTAACAGGATTTTGCATCAATTTGATTATTGGACGTTAAATGGGATTTTTAATTTGGATTTTGGTCTAATTTAAATTTCTTAAATTTAAATTATTACTAATAACTGGAGACAAGCGCAGTTTATTAAAATATCCGCCAGCGCCGAGAATCGAACGCACTCACCGGAGACTTTTGAGTCGAACACCTAATGCCCATAGCTACGATGCCACACTGAGTGCGACATCATAAATGCTTGACGGCATTCATCCGATACTTTAAAAATTAGGAAAAAAGGTTTTGAAGCTCGATTTGTTATGTATGATTTTCAAAAGTACTCAAATGATTTCAAATTAAATCGATTTTTAAGAAGAATTCTTTTCAAATTTTTAAGACACCCATTGTTGTATATTTTTTTCAGAAAAAATGAAATTTTTAAAAGTTTGCATCTCGGTATTTGAATTTTTTTTCTTTTTTAAATTGAAGTATAATCAAGCATAAGAACATTAACGTACTTTTTTGCACTTATTTTACCCGCTTTACCTGTCGAGGGCTTTACAAGTTCCCCTCGAGAAAATAATGAATTGATAGAAATTATTTTTTAAATATATCTTCATGAATAAAGCCTTTTATCTAGCTTAAGAAAAATTATAGTGCTAAAAAGTGAGTATATAAATAAGTTCACTCAAGTAGCACACGACAATAACCTGTCGAGGGCAAGCAGAGGGAAAGCCTAGATTCTTCCAGCTACAAAATCTGGCTGCGGCCTCATAAGAGCGAATATTTAGTTCAGGCATAAAGGGGCAATTTCTACCCGTGTGAAGATAATTAAAGCACAAAATAATAATGCAATTAAAGACATATTCATATTCATATGCAGGAATTTCTCGTCTAAAGTCATCGGTCGATAACTGTAAATCGATCCCTAACTTGCCAGCCCTACTAATTGCAAGCGGTTGGTTTGTGAATGTGCCTCCATGTTATTTTCAAGAGCGCTCTGAAGGAACCCTTTTGGCTCTCTACAGGTATCTATTGGAGGTCAAGTGCTAAATGATACTAACTTTTATTTGAGTTGCAACTTTAGTGAACCCCCAGTTATTTCTGTGATGATGATACTTGTCCGGGCAAAATTTTGAAATTTTAAGAATGTTTTGGAAGTTTCCAGATGGGAAAATTATGTATAGTCTATCATGGTTTATATATACGAGGTGTGTTCAAAAAGTAAGTTGACTTTTCCATTTTCGCGGGCTACGTACATTCAAGTTTTAAATTTTTTGTTTTGTTGTGTTGGTACACCCGTCACGATCATATGTTCACAGTTTTAACTATATAGCTCTTGTTGTTTTTCTGGCAGAGGCGTAAAAGGTTAGAAGGGTTTGGTGTGCTCGGCGATTTTCTTGTTTCGAAAAAAATGGAGCAAAGAGTTTGCATTAAATTATGTGTGAAGAATGGAATCCAGTGCTCTAAAACTCTTTAAATGTTGAAAGTTGCATACAGTGAGTCTACTCTGAGTAAGAAAAATGTGTATAAGTGTTACAAGTTGTTCCGAGAAGGCCGAGAGGATGTCGAAGACGAACCTCGCCCTGGACGTCCCAGCACGTCAACAACAGATGAAAACGTTCAAGCAATGGAAGAAATGGTGTTGAAAAATCGCCGAATTACCATCAGAGAAGTTGCTGAAGATGTTGGCATATCGGTTGGCTCATGCCATGCAGGACCATCGCTCAGGAGATGTCGAATGAAGTCACTAATGATCCTCATTTTCTCAAAAGGGTTATAACTGGGGATGAATCGTGGGTATATAGTTATGACGTCGAAACTAAAGCCCAAGCGTCTCAGTGGAAGCATCCTGAGTCTCCAAGACCGAAAAAGCACGTCAAATTCGGTCAAATGTGAAGGTTTTGCTCACTGTCTTCTTTGATTACCGTGGCGTAGTGCATCAGGATTTCTTACCACAAGGTCGTACGGTCAATAAGGAGTATTACCTTCAAGTTATGCGCCGTTTGTGAGAGGCGATACGCAAAAAACGTCCGGAACTTTGGAAAAGCAATTCGTGGCTTTTGTATCACGATAATGCACCTGCACATTCATCGTTGCTTGTGAAAGGTTTTCTGACCAAAACCAGCACCACAGTCATGCCTCAGCCTCCCTATTCACCGGATTTGGCTCCCAGTGACTTTTTTCTTTTCCCAAAACTGAAGAGACCCATGAAAGGACATCGATTTTCAACGATTGAGGAGATAAATACTGCATCGCTGAAAGAACTCAAGGCTATACCACAAAATGATTTTTAGAAGTGCTTCAATGATTGGAAAAAGCGTTGGCACAAGTGTATTATATCTGGGGGGGATAGCTTTGAAGGGGACAACATAAATATTGAGGAATAAATGAATATTTTTTGAGAAAACCATAAAGTCACCTTATTTTTTGAATACACCTCGTATGAAGTAAAAATTATTTTTAATCTGTCGAAATACAGATTTTTGAATGCATTATCAATTATATAAATTTTCGATAGATTATACATAATTTTCAATTACTGCATTTGCATATGAACAATACTTCCTAAAAGTCAGAGAGATATCTAATTTTAGGCAATAATATCATTGTGTTCATCCCTCATCGAGGTAGTATTTCCGAAAATGTATGAAATTTGGTTCAGAAGTAGCAAAAACGACCTCGCACAATAATTCCAAAAGTTGGGATATAAAACAGACAGAGGAACAAATCATTTAACAAATTCCATGTGTCGGTAAATTCCGCTTACAGCTTATCTACCCGTGTAGAAATTTTCTTGTGGGCCTAACCGGGACAAATCCTGGCAAAACTAGGCCTTGGCCTAGGAATCAAACATAGGTCAAGCTAGAAAGAAACGCTAAAGCTAGCCAGGATAGGTCTTGATAGCCAGGCTAGATTGCCGAGTCTGCCCCTTGCTTGACCCTGATTTATTATCGATTCCACACGATTTTATTACTATAAATGTTTGTTTTTCTTTTATAAAAAAATTCATCAATTCTAAAATCATTTTTTGCGTATCACACGTCTCGTTACTTTTGTTTCCGTATAAACCTGATGAAATTTTAAGCATGTTTTCATCACGAACGTCAAGTTGAAAAAAAATTCAATAATGAGTGTCAAGTATGAAGGCATTTTGACGTGGAAAATCTCGAAAAAAAACTTAATTACTACTATACACTATGTTGTTTTCATGAAGCACCAAAAACATAATATTGATTGACATTCGAGTGTCACTCCGTGAACTGGCTCGCCGTGTGGGTTAATGCGGATGTGTTCGGTCGATGTCACCAGCGGTGTCAGAACGTAGAAATTAGAAGTCAGTTGACGATTTTCACATGGGTACTATTACTGATGGTTCTATATCAAAGTTTTAAGTTGGGAACATTTCGCAACTAGTTGGAGAACTCCGAAAACATGTATCTTTATTTAGAAAATTCTATTTTTAGAGGATTTTTGACCTTCGTGAGAAAATTTACTTGAACTGTGAAGATCTGACATAAAAACTATTGGTTAGTAAATATGAATAAGAATCATAATTGTGAACACAGTATTCGGATATCACAATCGCAGGATTGAAAACTAGCAGCATCATGTTTTTTTTTCAAACCCACAAAATGTAAAAAAATCCTAATTTGTAAAAAATTGAATCACCCTTAGTGCAGGTGTTGGAAGTCTAAACTAAATACTCGCTATTTTAAGATCCGACAGGTAGTTTGTAAGTGCGTGGAACTAAAGGTGCTACTATTTGTAAATACATATACTCACGTGAACATGTCGAATCCTTCATTATCTTCTGATTTGATCGAAGCATGCTTCGAAGAATCTTAAACAGGACTATTTTTAACGACTCTCGGATATGACGCAGTCGTAAGTCGAACCCTACATTATCTTGTATTTTGCTTAACAGTTCCGTAGCAAATTTTAAAGAGAGCGGTCTCTTATATACTCGGTTGGAGAAAAAGCAAAATAGAAAATTTTCAATTTGGTATAAATACACTTTCTTAAAATTGTGCTTCGATATGCA
>NC_046661.1:19071310-19072571 GCF_010883055.1 Belonocnema kinseyi
TTCTATCTACCTTGTCAAAAGCTTTTTCTAGGTCAACAAATGCACAGAAAACTTTTTTTCCTACTCTCAAACTTTTTTCTGTTATTTGCCTTAAGCTAAATAATTGATCCGTATATGACCTTCCTGGCATAAACCCACTTTGGACTTCCCGAATCTTTGTTTCTGTTATTTTCATTACCCTACGAATGAGTATTTTAAAATATATTTTACTTACGGTGCTTAATAAGCTAATCCCTCTGTAATTATTGCACTCGCCTTTATCTCCTTTTCTCTTGTATATTGGTACTATAATCGCTTCTTTCCAATCGTCTGGGACGTCTCCCATCTCGAAACATAAATTTATCAATTCGCAAACTCTATGTGGTATGTACTCGCCACCGTGTTTAAGCATTTGAGCATTAATACCGTCTACCCCGGCAGCCTTATCATTTTTCAAGTTCTTAATTATATCCCTAACCTCAGTGACACAGACTTTTTCAATTGAGTTTTCCAACGCATCGTGTTCAACATCGCAGTTGTGGTGTCCTATAGCTTCATCTCCGAATTGTCCCCTAAAATAGTCTCTAAAAGCCTCTAGTATTCCATCTGCATCATATACCATTTCCCCCCTACTATTTCTCATGTTGACAATTTCTGTACTTTTGTTTCTTTCATTTTTTTATAAAGTAGTTTCCTGCTTCCTTCAAAGTCGTTTTGTATTTTTATCTCTTCTTCTGCTCTAATTGTATCGTTACTTTTTTTAACTGAGAGTTTAAGTATCCTGTTTTCGCGTCTATAATCATTTCTACGTCTACTCATTTCCACATTGCTAAGACCTGCGATGTTCAAAGTTCTCTTGTACGCTTCTCTTTTTGCTTTTTGGGCAGCCTGAATTTCATCATTCCACCACGCATCACCAGACATTCTTCCTACAACTGCGATACCACACACTTCGATCGTGCATCTAACAAGGATATCCCGTAACATTGTCCAGGTTTTATTTTATTTTTTTATTTATTTTCTGTAGGTTCTCAATTTTGATTCGCGTTTGTTTTGCTTTCTTGGGTCTCTTTTTTCTCCAACCTCGACCTAAGTTAATTTTTGAGATCAGAAGGTAATTATCAGTATTGCATTCAGGACCCCTCATGACCCTTGTATCTTTGACTAACTCTCTAAGTCGTTCATCCGCAACAACAAAGTCAATTATACTGCGGCTATTTCCTTTAGACCAGGTGTACATGTGGATCATTTTATGCCTAAACCAAGTATTTGTAATAAACAG
>NC_046661.1:19072671-19090118 GCF_010883055.1 Belonocnema kinseyi
TGGACAAGTGTTTAAGAATGGCTCTCTTCGACGAAGAGGGTGTGGATCTCGAAACAGTAAGGGTACGAGGGTTAGCGTTCGCAGATGATAAGGTTGTTATGAGCATGAAGTGCATGGGCCTCAAAATTAACGCAAATAAAACAAAAACTATGGTGTTCGAAGGAAAGAGTGAGAAAACGCTATGCAATATTTTATTAAATGATGAGAGAATTGAACAAGTTGAGAAGTTCGTATGCCTTGGTAGCTTATTTACTAGGGACGGGAAGATAGATGAGGAATTAGATAGACGAATAAATGAAGGTAAGAAGGTTATTGGTAGAGCAGGTCCCCTTATCGGAAGTAAAAATATATAAAATAAAGCTAAAATGGCAATACATAATTTTATATTTGTACCGACTATACTATACGGTAGCGAGACATGGACTTATCAAGAAAATTATAAGAGTAAAATTAACGCAATTGACATGAGATTCATGCGCATAATAAGCGGGAAATCCCAATGGACAAAGTAAGTAACGAGATAATTCTAAAAGAATGTGGTGCAGAAGAGACGCTAGTAGACACATGGGAAAGAAATCGGTTAAGATGGTTCGGACATGTTGAGAGAATGCCAAATGAACGACTAACGAAACAAGTGTATCAAGGTAAAGTAAATGGCAACGTGCCCAGAGGTAGACCGCGGAAAGAATGGTTAGAAAGTGTGAATGAGACCCTACTTAGAAGAGACATAAGAAGTCACAGACACACGAGAGCCTGCATGAAAAAATGCATGGACATAAAAGAAGCTCGAGAAGTATGCCAGGACAGGAAAGTATAGCGGCCAAAAGTTAATAAAAAGAGTGTCAGTAGAGTGAATGACGCCTGAAACAAAGACCTTGGCTATTAATGGACCCAAGTGGGGAACCTTACATAACGACTTCGTGAGGTTCTTCGCTTGGGGTGATTGCTAGAGAGATTGATCAGCAACCTGGGTCGGAGCAGTGTTGCGGAACGAACGTGTTATTTACTTAAATAGCACGAGAATTCTGGATCAATCTGAAAAATCTCTATCCCTTCCACGCACTACTCCTTTCCCCTGCCGAGTGAGTCACGCCTACCCCGAAAGGGAAATGGCTTAATGGTGTAATAAAATAATAATTATTTTCTCTATTTGTATAATGATGTTTATTCCAAAGGATAATACTCTCTCTTAATAACTTGAAATAATTGTTTCTGTTTGCTTAATTAATATTCGCGGAGTATTATCGAAGCCTCGCGTTAAAAGTGGCCTAATTAACATTGGAATAAGTCACCTGAAGTGAGTAGAATTTAATTTTATTTAGCTATATTCAGTTGATTCATTAAAATGGTAAATACGCCACTTTATAACGCACAGATTTAATTTATAATATGTTTTTAGGGCACAACAGTTTCGTCATTCACAGAATGAATATAATTTTTTTTGGCATTTGATTTATAAAAATTGACTTTAGAAAATTCTTAAATAATCGCAAAATATGTACAGTAGACTCTACGACACTTCTCGTTTCCCGATTTCTCCTTCGTTCGCTTGCACATACGCGGCCGGCTAGGCTTACTACGCATAATGCAAATTGACGCAAGAGAGAGGGTTATCTGACATTTCCTGTTCGCTTCCCCTATAGCCCCGAAAACGAGAAATGTCGTAGAGTCTACTGTAATTATTTATGAATTCGACTTGTGTATTTGGCATTTGTTCCTTCACGTAGGTAAACAACCCTTTTTTCTGTATATTTCCCTATCGATTTAAAGATTCCCTGGACGATGGAAAAAATGGGCGAAGAAGAAAGCGGGCGAAGAAAGTCGTAGGATAAATGATAAAAGTGAAAAGATACGCAAGGGCAGCTGGGTTCACACTCACATGGCCTTTTCGCCCTTACGTAACTCTGAGCACAGTGTGTTTAAAGAGAAACTTTTAAATGCCCTTCTGTTCTAATCTTTAGACAAGAAAAGTGGAAAATACCTGGTGCATAAAGGAAAAAAATACGACGCGTGCTCTATTCGAAATAAAAAGTAAGAATACACTTTATTTAATAACGCTTTGTGACTTATATTTTTACCAAGTCGAAATTTATTTAAAAAATTACGTACCCGCTTTCGAAAAATATGTTTTACTTATGCACTATAAGGAAAATTCAAGTATTCAAGTAAGCATCGTAAATCTATGGAATTTTTATATTCTAAAAGTTCTAAAATTCAGAACTTCCTAAATTTACTTAATTCAACAATAATAAGATACAAATTAAGTGCGGACATAACCATGAACATAATAATCGAATAAACATAAACATAAACCTAACACTATATAGTCTATTTAGAGTGGTCTGAACATATACATATTCATATTTTTTCGGAGTAGAGGGCAACAATGCCAACCCCCTTTATCTTTATATATTACTTACTATTTATTTATTATGTAAGATGTACTACTTATTTACTTTTGACTAGACGGTCCAGCTGGCGGCTGACTATATAATATGGTCTTAACTGGGACTAGCAAAAAAATTTAACATTTGGCAAGGCTCAGACAACCGTCTGGTTTGGACCTGACCAGCACCAGCAGGTTTTTCTGCACTACGACGATCAAAAAAAGTAACTCAAAAGATTATTGTTTCTCATAATTAAATAAATTTTGAAATCTGTTTGTAAAATCAGTTTTTAAGGTTTTGTACCATTTGCATAACAAAGGGGTATTGATGCACAACGAGATTTTAAAATTTTTTCCAAAATTTTGTCAGATTAAATTAAAACCTTCAACACAGCACTCATCACATCGAGACGAACGATCACGCAGTCGAGATGATCGTCTCGTCTCGATCGATTTTTTTTATTACCAATTCTTGATCTTCATTATATTTCAGTTCCATCTAATCATATTTGAAGCAAATTTTGATCAATATACATTACTATTTAGGGGTGGGTAAGGGTCTGCCGATGTATCATTCTCCAGGTTAAGACCAATGGAAAAAGTATCCCACGGGGGAGGGGGGGCGAGAAGTCTCTGAAAAATGTATCACGTATTTTGTGAATGGCCCCTTATGGGACTCGGCAAGTTTAAATTAAATTTTCTCGAAAAATGGGTTTTTGAAGTTCCACCATCAAAAATACCTATACGTACGCTATATGTAACTCCATTACCGCATTAGGGCATTTTTCATGCAGACGGCCACATACATGGTGAGACTTCCCAGGTGGAAATTGCTGTAGTCTGCCGGATTTAAGAAATGGTGAAGTACTGGCCCGGTACTCTTGATTAATACTAACTGTAAACTGTAACTGTTTCAGCTGACTTCTATGGATATAAGGTAAATCCGAGAGCTTTTGTTGGATGCCGCAATGGCATGGGCGCGTATCAGAAGTAATTCCCAAGGTCGTCACCTCAGTTAAAAATGCATTTCAAAATTATTTTACAGATCACAACTCGTGTGATAGTGTAGTGGTTAAGACAATTGAATTGCGTGCTTAGATTTATGCGTTCGAATCCTCCCCATTGCGTGCGAAATTTTAATTGTATTATAAGTATTGTAACTTACAAATACCGATTAATTATAAGTATATCCAAAAATATATATATGAATGTAACGTGCGCTTATTTATGAATTATTTCTTAGCAATACTTTTTCACAATTTAAAGTGCTGTCTAAACTATAAGTCTATACCGTTAACATAAGTTAGATCTCTTTATATTATTCGTTAAAGTGACACGATAATTTGTAATTCCAGCATCGAGGAACTATGCAGAATAGCGACTGGTTCGGTAAAATCTACTGATGCGCCGGTCAGCACCACTTAAGAATCAGTACTGATAACGATCAATGATAGTCATATTTAGTTGTCTATAATTGTAACGTTTACTGAACTGTCGTGTTGTCCAGATGCGTACTTGGAAGATCAGTAGATTTAACTTGGTTTTCCGTAAAATATAAATCCAGTACAGAACCAGCAGTGGTGTGCTATACCGCGACTGCACAGCACGCTGGGAAAGTAGTAATGCGGAGTATTACAAGCCAGTACTGTCCCAATAATGGCCTTGTGCCTAGTACATGCGGTAGGTACTGGGATTCCGGCTATCTTCTCTGGACCAGTCGTGTATTTCCACCTGGGTTGTGTTTTAGTTTTTGAATAATCAAGGCGCATCTAAATCGCGCCAATAACTTATGGTTGTGCACTTTTTAGAAACTACACGACTCTCCCGCATTTTTAGATAGTACCTTATAGCGTATTCGGTTATCCTGCACTGGTGCACTCCGATCTGCACCGACGCAGGTCGGAGTGAGAAGGAAGAAGTAAGACGGAGCGATCGGAGTGCTCTTACTCTACACCAGTGTAGGATAAACGAATGCGCTATTAGAAGTAACGTCCCGCTCAGCTGTTGTGTTTTGTTAAAAGACTAGTGAAGTAAGTAGTTAAATCTGAAAATCGGTCGGTTAAGCTGTTAACAAGAATAATTTATGCCCTCGATTTCCGACTATGAAAGTTGAAAAAGCGCTCTACCAGAGTGCTAGCGCATACAATTTTCTTATACGATCGTTTACTTACCAGAGATCGGATTGAATACATAAAAGCCTTGCTCAATTAGTTGGCCTGTTTCATCTTTCCAGCTATACGTGTCGCATTTGGTTAATTCTATATCTACACTGAGAAAACTATATCGCATGAATTACAATATATACCGTAATTCCTGCGCTTTATATATCGTAATTATCGCATTATAATAGCGCAAAATCGTGATATCGTGCATTGCAAGTTTGAACATTATATACCGCATAATTGTGCAATTTATAATGTAAGAATTTAATTTTATTACGCATTGTATTTGATACATTGTATACATTATACATTAAATTATACATTAAATTTTAATTAAATTATACCAATTTAACAAAAATTAAAATCCACAATTTTCTTATTTCAAACATCATAAAAATGTAAAGTACAACATTTCCCAATCTTCCACTGAATACAAATTTGAAATAAAACAAGTTCCTTTTCCAATTGTGAAAAAGTGAAATACAAAAATTTATTTCGTTTGTTTTGAAATTAGTATTGTGAAATTCGAAAGCTTTTTTTATACATAAATCCTATTAAGATAAAATATTTTAATTTTGGTCGTTTCAAATTAATAATTTTCAATTGTTATTTAACGTTAAAATAAAAATTTTGAACGTTAAAAGTTAAAATGTTGCACTCTGAAATGTAAACCATTCAAGGCATTCTATTTCAAATGATTTAGTTTCAAATTGTTTAGTTTTTAATATTTGATTTATAATTGCTCATTTGAATATTAATTAACAAATTCAAACAAAATAAGTTAAAAATGGGATATTTAAAGTGGCGAAATATTTGAATAACATTTGAAATATAATAAAAGCGTTCAATTATGAATATATTAATTTCATTTTATTTTCACATTGACAATGATTTATAAAGTTTCAATCGGGCATTTCAATTTACTTAATTATTAAGCCTTTCGTACTCAAAAAGTTAAATTTTCAACGTTAAAATCTGTGAATTGTTTAATTTTAAACAGATATAGAATCGTATTGTAAATTAATTATTGTACAATTTTAGAATCTAAGCATTGTATACAGAATAATGTAGTAATTTTAACAATTAAAAACTCAACTTAAGATATAAAAACAGTTGAAATCGAACTTACTTTTAATAGGATTATATTATGTCATATGATACTTGTGATATTCCAAGGAATGTGATAGATTGCTCTTCTAAAAATTGGTCAAATTCCCTGTCAAAAATAAATGCACTGTCATTTCTCGATTTTTCCCGGTCTCAAAAACTGTCCGGTCATTTCCAGGCATGGGTCCAGAGAAGGACATCGGGGGGTGGACATAAAATAATTACCCTCTCCCCTCCACTTTCAAGGGGGAGGATAATAATAATTTTTACGTTATTCTTCGCCCGTTTCAAATCCGGGCTGAGGCAGATTTTTTCTTGTTCTTAAAAAATTATTTGTATGAGAAAATCGTTTTAACGAATCAAAACTTGTCTTATTTATAAATGAGCGCTATCATTTGCATTGCCTTAAATTAAAGAATAAATCAACAAGTTTATGAATTTTCAAAAATTATATCGTTTCAAGCAATTTTAAGTTTAAACATTAAAAACTGAAAGATTAAAATTTTTATGGAACACATTTTCAATTAAAAGTTAAATTATTTTAAATCTTTTAAAACATTTCATAAAAGTATATTTTCTTACTAAAAAATAACTTTAAATATTTCCAGGTACCTCCAAAAAAAATGATGATCTCGAAATCTTTTAAAATGCCTAAAAATCTACCGAATTTTGTATTAAAATATTTTAAAATCTACATTTTGTTAAGGAATGTTTGACATACCGTGCAGAAATCGCCAGGTATCTTTCCGGTTTCAGGCTTGGGCCAGGCCGGGGACCCCCGGCCTGGCTCTAGCTTGTATTTCTCAATTGCTCGACCTCGACCCCGGCTAGATAAGCAGTGGCAAAGTTCCTTAAATTGATAGCGTAATTATAACCTCTAAATGACGATCTTGTAAGTACGTTATATTTATTTAGGCGTAAACAATTAATCATGTAATTAAAAACGATTAAGCACGAAAAGATTGCATGCGTATTGTGCTTGATAGTGTAGATGATGACGCAGACGACGATGTAGAATCAGAACCAGAAGAGTTACTAAATGAACGCGAAATTGAAATGCCTTTTACTAGGAATCGATATTGAAATAGGATGAAGTCTGGGTCAGGCTCGGCGATCGGGCAAGGCCCTGGCCATATTTAGCGTTTCATTCTAGTTTGACCCAGGCTTGATCATCAGGCCAGGGTCTAGTTTTGCCAGGCTTGAGCCCAGTTAGGCCCACGACTAAATTTCCATACGGGATCCTTTAAAGTTTCAAATTATTTTTTAACTTGTTCGAAATTTCTAAATGTCTCTCAAACTTATTCCTATCTTTTTTAAATTCATGACTATTCAATTGCTATTTATTTATTAAAATTTTCTATTGTTTTGAAATATTCCTAAATATTCTGCTGAAATTAATTTTTCGAAATAAAAAAATCATTTTGAATTTTACTTGGAATCCTAAGACAATTTTTTTACTGTATTAAAACCTTTCATAATCCTTAAAACGGTCACAATTTTAATTTAAAAAAATAGAAGTATTTCCTCAACTTACTCGCATTTTTCTAAATGAGCACATTTTTATCTGTTATTCACACATCTAAAGTCAACATTTTCACTTATAAATAAAATTTTTTTTGAACAGAACAATAAAATTAACATTTTGACGTTCTAATTTTGAGTTAGCTCTCTGAAATTTTAACAATTCAAGGCTTTCTGTTTCAAACAATTTAGTTTCGAATTGTTAAGTTTTTAATATTCCATTTTAAATAAACACTTAAAACATTGCTGACTATTAAAAAATTGCTCTTTTTCCTAATTAAAAATTTTGAATTTGAAAACGTTAAAAATGGTATATTTTCTACTGACACAACAGAATGCTTATAAAGTTACAGTCTGAAGTTTACGTTTGATTAACTACCAAGGCTTTTGCATTGAAGTAGTTCAATTTTTAACGTCAAGATCTGTAAATTGTTTAATTTTAACTGATTTAGAATCGACCCATTAAATTATTCAATTATTGTTCAATCTCGAATATACGAACTACAGTTCAATTTTAAAAATCATCAATGAATTCATATTCACAGTTGATCAACTTTGAACGTTTTTTTTTCAAAACATTTCAATCGCAAAAGCTTTTAAACTTTTATTAAGTAAGCTTTCAAAACTGCACTTTAAAATTCTTTAAATGGAAAATGTACCCTAAAAAATGAAAATCTAAAATGGATAAATGTTATGCTTAAAGATTTTAGAATCACACATTGTAAACTTGATGATTTCATGATTAAAAAAGTTAATAATTACGCTTAGCATTTAAAAAAAAAGTTGAAATCAAACTTATTTTATATTGTATTATATATATTGTGGTATAAAATTCTTGATATTTCAAGTGATTGGATAGATTTTTCTTCTAAAAAGTTATAAAATTCCCGGTCAAAGAAAAAATTTACTATAACTTCCCGGTCTAAAATAATTCCCGGTCATTTCCCAGTTTCCCCGTCCAGCGGTCACCCTGAATCACGATATTTCAGAACCGAATTTCTTTCTTCTCGAATTATAATACAATGATAAGCACAATCTTTTGATTTTTAAGTCTTATTTTTTTTGTATGTAATCACTACCTGCTTCTCGCATTTCTTCAGTTCTTGGTATCAGCTTGAACTTTTGGTATCATAACGGCAAACATTTTCTTTTCATAAGGAAGCCAAGAATAAAGAATCTCGAAAAAAATTATCTTCAAAAAACTAAAGTCGCCTTAAAATAGCCAGAATTCAGAAATAAAATATTTACCATTATTGATTGTTGTAAAACGTAACCTCGCAAATCTCGCAATCAGCTGAGTTCGCTCTCTGCTCAACTTAAATGGTTATTCACAATAAAATAATGTCTCATACATCCATGAGAGTATTCGAGACCTTGATTGGCTGTGAGAATTACATGGTTGGGAATCTACATTGGCTGTCAGGCTCTATTGCCGCATGTGCATATGACGCAAGAGTGACAGTGCCAGTGTTGGGAATACATTGTAACATTGATGTATCTGTATGCACGGTAAGAATTAGTCGCCTAAAAATTCGTCGACTTCGTGTATTAGACTCGGATACAAGAATAAGTCGAATAAAGTTTTGAAATATCCTTGTTGAAAAATATGATCAATAATTATCTAGAAATTATGAAACATTTCAGAAGAATTAAAAAATGTTAATTGCAGAGTTTAATTGCGTTATCAAATTTATAATCCAGTTGACGAAAGTCTCAGCGACGGTCGAAGAAAATCGAGAAGCATACCCGACTTTATGGCTTATACGCAAACCTATACTCAACCAACTGAATACTACCACATATAACGCTGTATACACTGACGAAATATCACAGTTTCGCACGCCGAATGGCAATATTCGAACGGCCCTTAAATACTCACTACTATCGGCGAGAAAATTCGAGCCCCCTGACTTTGACGTTGAATAAGTATGTGAAGAAAAATGGTAGGTTAATCAAAGAGGTATTATTTTAAAGATGAAAATGTTGTACGTTAATGTGCCGAATACGATGAAAAGTGAGGAAATTTGATAACTTTTAAAAACAGTGAACTTTGAAGCATAGTTTCTTATTAAAAAATAATAGGAAAAATCTAGAAAAATTCATGGGGGTACATTAAACATTTCTGAGCCGATTGCCGTCGAAAAATTAACAAAATATAAATAATTGTAATAATTTGCTTCTTGTTGCCTTCGTACAAATTGCGATATTTGAAGTCAGTTTTTATATAGAAAAGCATGTGCGAGAGCCCAGCGTGGTGCCGTTTTTTAGGGAATCGTCCTCGATTTTCCTCAACCCGACCTACCCAACTTGTGCCTCCGAGCCTCACTCTGGCCTTCAAACCCGGGACACCCAAATAAATCCTTAAGTACGATTTTTTTGGAGAAGGTTGAGGTCATTCTTGAACTAACTTTCAACAAGAAATCCAGTGGCGACCTTAGTTCTGACCTTGACCATGACCTTCATGGTTACTTCAAGGACACCTTCATTTTTTAAAAATGGAATGGCCCATTTTTGACACTGGCAATCGAAAGAGCGGAAAATTTTACATGAAAAAGTGTAGTCAGATCATAGGTAAGATGTGGCCTTGATGGACGTATCAAGGTCATTCAAACTGCAATATGGTCTAAACATTTTTTGCGCAAGCTAGCTTGTGAAAATGATACTCTTACCCTACTTATTAACTTAAACACTGTACATTAAATAGTGACCATAGAGTGACCTTGACCATGATCATCAAGGGCATATCAAGGTCACTCCTTGTTTTTTAATTGCAACGATTCTTTTTGACATCAGAAATCGAAAGAAGGGAAAATTTTATAATAAAGAGTGACCTTGATATAACTTTGATGGTCATGGTCAAGGTGACTTGATGGTCACTATTTAATGTATCTTGTTTAAGTAAGTAAGTAGGGTGAGAGTATGATTTTCACAAGCTAGCTTGTGAAAAAATGTTCAGACCATATTGAAGTTTGAATGAGCTTGATACCTCCATGAAGGCCACACCTCACCTATGACCTGACAACACTTTTTAACGTGAATTTTTAAGCGCTTTCGATTGCCAATGTTAAAAATAGGCCATTCCATTGAAAAAACCAGGGTGACCTTGAAATAACTATGAAGGTCATTGTCAAGGTCAAAACTAAGATCATCACTGGATTCCTCGTTGAAAGTTACTTCCAGAATGACCTCAACCTTTTCCAAAAAAATTCTACCTAAGGATTAATTTGACTGCCCCGGGACTTTTTGGACACCCTGTATAAATTGTTATGCAGCCTGAAAATAAAAAAAAACTTGAGTGAACTGATTTAGACAACTATGAAACGTATCATCGATAAAAATAATTGCAAGATCGAATACAAAAGTTAAATTAAGAATTGTCGAAAAGAAAATAATTTGTTCTTATTTATCGTTTATAAGCGAAAACTTTGCTTATTCAATTGTCTCGATTAAAATGCTATCCAGTGCATGATGCACATCAATCGCAACTCTTGGAAATGGCAGTACCATGGAGAATAGACATAAGGAGCCCAAAGACTTGTACATTAACTTCACCAAAAACGAGCATTTTTCTGTCGGATGTACATAAACGCCTTGAAATGCTAGATCTTCTCAAGCGCGGCGCTAGTGTGGTACGGGTATAGATAGCCGCCGGTATTTTTCGTGTAAATATTACCTTACTGCTAAAAAGATCCTAAATTGTTGAAACATTTTGTTCAGCCATGAGCCATGTAAATAATATTGGACTATAAACACTGCTATATTTAAATAAAAGTTTAATAGAGTGAAGTGTTGATTGATAAGTGTTGTTTGATTAAGTGAAAGTTTTATTAAGTTTGAATAATTTAAACGTACCTACCTCGTCTATTGCAGGATCACTGCAATTACACTATTCTAAGGGCTCTCAGGGAAAATGTAGATTCGTCGGACACCATTTTGATCCAGATTCTTACGGAGAAACTCGACAAAGGCTCTGTTCGAGAGTGGGAAATGGAAAACAATGACCACAACATTCCTACTCTCAAAGGACTTTTCGATTTTCTCTTACCAAGATGTGGTGCCTTAGAAGTGGTATACAGAACTAATGTTACCACTCATTCATAGTCGAATTAGTCATCAACAAACAAGGCGAAACCAAACAAATTTGATTAATTCCCTGCTAAAAAAGCACAAGAAAATGTTGCATAGAACAACAGTTGCATGTCAAGAGTTTCGCAATCTCAGTGTGAAGCAGCGCATCCAAGACGCTCAAGCTCTAAAGTTCTGTATCAATTGCTTTAAAGACTCACCCGGATAATGAATGCAAGGGTTCATGAAAAGTTTGCTTTCAAGGACATAAAAATTTTTTTCACTTGAATGACGAAACACCAAATATGCGAGAGTTTGAAAATATAAAATCAACGGGAAATACAGTTTTCACAGCCCTCACTTCGCAAGAAGGCTACGAAGTGTTGTTGGCGTCAGCCATAATCAAGGTCTTTAATCAAGACGGAAGATCTTACGAGTGTAGAGCTTTGCTGGATAGTGGTTCAGCCTCAAATTTCATCACCTCTAGTTTGAGTCAATACCTTAAGTTAAAGATCAGTGAGCAAGACATTCAAATTGGTGGAATTGGAGGTACGTGCGACCTTGAACTTCTTCTTCATTGACAAGGTCGCTCACAACCTGCCAGTGCTCTCCAAGGTAGAACGTCATTGGGTGATACCACAATATATAAAGTTAGCAGACCCAGGATACTACGCAAGTAGAAAGGTTGAAGTCATTATAGGAATTGACCGCTTTTTAGACCTTATTTGCATGTGTCAAATCAAATTGGTTCATGGACTTCCATTGCTAAAAAAAAACAAAGCTAGGTTGTATAATAGCAGGTATTCTCTCTAATGTTATAGGTAACCTTCGTGAAATATGCAACCTTAGCCTCGGAAGATTAGAAAATCAGATTGAGAAATTCTGGAATATCGAAGAATCTTTCGATCGTCAGCCAATTCTGTCTGCAGAGGAAGTTCTATGTGAAGAATGGTTGAAATGGCACGCTGCCAGGGGAAACGATGGTCGATTTACTATTAAGCTACCTTTGCGTGATCAATCAAAATACTACGGTACAAATAGCTACACTGCTAGTAGCCGAATGAATTGACTCCAGAAAATTAAACGCCTGTTTGGTGACATATGTATGCAATTTGTTCAAAAACTCGTATTATTTGGTAGAAAATAATCTTTGTTAAAAAATGTTGCTTAAAAATTCATGCAGTTTGTTGGAAATTAATATTTTTATAGGAAATTAGTCTTTTGGTTGAAAATTCAACTACAGATTTGGTGAGAAGTGCATGTATTTTGTTAAAAATGTGTCTTTTTCTTTTAAAAATGATGTAATTTGTTCAAAAACTCCTAGTTTGTGGTAGAAATTAATCTTGTTTGCTAACAAATTTTGTTTGAATATTGATTAAATTTGTTGGAAATTCATAATTTTTTAGAGAAAATTATTCGTTAGGTTGAAAATTCAACTTTTGGGTGACAAATATATGTAATTTATTCAAAAACTCGTAATTCTTGGTGGAAAATATTCTTCTTTAAAAATATTCTTCTTCCGGTTAGGAATTGATGCTGTTTGTTGGAAATTCATATTTTGTATGGAAAATTAATATTTTTGTTTAAAAATTTAACTATTTATTTCAATTTACGTAGAGAATATTCCACTTAAATGAATTTTGTTCAGGGGATTGACGCAGTGGACATCAGTAATTTTACAGAAGACCTAGATCTTTCGACGCAAGACGTTCCCATTACGAGTGCAGTTACAGCACCTTCTACAGGGCAAAAGTGTTCTAAATATCAGGACACCCCCGAAGGAGATGCTGAAGCAGTAGGACGCTGAGGCACGTCCAGTTATATGTGTAAGAATGCCAGATAATAAGGTTTACGTTGCTTTTAGGTATGCTGTGTGAAATATACATTATTGTGTGCAATATATAGTACAATAATAATATTTTATGATATATTTATAGAGTTATGTATAATATTTATATATAGCTTTTTTAGAGGTGACTCCGCAAACCCAAGTAACCTCTTTATTTTAAGGCACCCTAATTTATATATTTTTATAATAGTAAAAATTATTATTATAATTTACCAAAATAAGTTTTTGCTATCTAAAAAAATAATTTCGTAGTAAATTTGCTTTTTTTAAAAGAAACTTTCAGCTTTTTCAATTACTTTTTATAGAATTTCTGTAGAATATTCCATGCATCCAAGTCAATGGTCCTAGTATCAAATAAAAATAGATGTACGATAAAATAGAAATAGATATAGCTACATTTATATTAGATGTCCTAACCAAGGAGATAGTAGCATGCTTCAAGTATAGTTGGATGGGACAGTCAAGTTTCAGTATCAGCCATCCTCCTCAGTTGGATGACACAGCCAATTTTAACTCATCCACTAAAAGTGGCTGTCTCAGCCAACTAATAGGATGGCGCTCCAGAATCCAACTAAATTGGATGCCACATCCAATTCTCAGGTCTCACCAACCAATTCTTTTTCTGAGTGTAATGTCACGCTTGAAACTTGAAGATGAGGTGCAGATTTGTAAATAAACTGTGATCAGCACATTCACTGACAATACTAGAAACACTGGTAAGGCCAGTCCAGCTAATAAGGGCAACGAAATGTTGCTGTCCTAATCATGATAGGCGAAATCATGGCGCTGCCCTGGCAATGTAAGTACTGTTCGAAATATTAAAGGTGGATGACAGGTCAGTCAATGAATTCAAGACTGTAGATCAGTCCAATTATCACAGGAATAGCCAGTCCAACTACTAAAGGCAATGTAATGGGACTGCCCTGGCAATGTGAAGATTCTTGAAAATAATCAAGGCAAAATACATTCTGGACTACCAGTTAAGACAAGACTATAAATCAGTCCAACCAACAAAGACAGTACATGCGATTAGTCCAGTCGGTTAAGACAAGACTATAATTCAGTCCAACCAACAAATTTAAGACATGTTATTAGTCCAGTCGGTTAAGACAAGACTATAAATCTGTCCAATCAACAAAGGCAAGACATGTTACTAATCCAGTTGGTTAAGACAAGACTATAGATCAGTCAAACCAACGATGGCAGAACATGTTATGAGTCGTAAGACTCTCAATCGCATTGTCATTTGTTTCTCAATTTCATGCAGTTGTAAAACATAAGACGATCACTCGTATTTCATTCATTTCTGAATTTAATGCAGTTGCGAAACATAAGACGATCACTCGCTAATAAAATGTCATGAATATTAGCAAATAAAACGTGCATATTTATTTTTATATCATATTGTATTTTTGGGAAGGATAATCTCTTCCAATCCCGGGGGGAGGTATAATGACAGTGAAGGGCTCTGAACCAGTCGAACAACAAGATTGATTATCTCCTGTTTGACCTAGTTTCTTGACTGCTACTGGCAGTCCTTGCAGCTAAAAACTGCCTTATGGTAAGCGCGGCTTTAGTGTAACTGGCTAAATATTAGAAAATTGAACGAACAATTGATAAAGTAGGGGACATCCTATCCAAATATTAGAAAGAAGTTCAATCTTGATCAAATTCCACACTCGTTTATCATCAACGTAGAGTATGATTTGCATACTGTCCGTTTGACTAGCATTCTGCCATTTTTTAAGATTTTAGTGAGCAATACTTTGATATTCCTTTTCATGATGTTTAACATCTCGTAAACGATGTGTCCTAAAGAGGAATGACAAAGAAACAGTTTTGGCGGAAACAGATAAAAAAGCCTTTGGTGAAAATAAGTAATAACAGCATAGGTGTGTAATGATTTAAAAACCAAGATTATGCTTTTAAAAACATTCGATATCTTTTATAAGATATCACGATTCTTTAATACAGGTTTAGAGTATAATGACGTGCTAAGTAATTAAGCGGACTAGCCTAACGGGTCTCACGCTCCTCAATATATAGTCTTTACTGGATGCTAGGTGGGGGAAACATTTACTAACCTTTACAGGCCTTCTTTTTGAGTTTTTTTGAGCTCCAAAAATATTAATCTTTTAACCCTCTAACTCGCCTTACTTTTCGTGGTGTCTCTAAAAGTGATTGAACGGAAGCATTGTAGGTAACGACATATGTAGGGGTTTCGATGTTTGTTTTCACGCAGATTTAGCATACTTTTTTAGGTATGCAGGATTTTAAAAGTGCGAATATTCTTAATTTGTACAAAATGTATGTAACCACTAAACATATTGAGAAATATCCCAAATAACCTAACCAGGATACAGCGGTTTCCTTCCATGTTTAGGTGCGGCGATGATTCGCTATTTTTTGTAACATATTTTCTGTATCATCTAAACTAAATCTAGTCTGTTTCAATTCTGTATTGCTTATTAGTTTCGGTAACTGAATAAGCCTGTCTGTTAATTGACCTAAATTGCTTACATCATAACCTGTTTGGTATGTTGTGTTAAACCATTCAACTGTTTCCAGTAGAGTTTCGAAATTCAAGCTAAATTTAGTCCCGTGCTAATCTTTCGAGAAAGTTCTCTTTCTTTGTTTTTCTGACCTAAGTTGAATTCGTGATTCATTGAAGATGAATCCAACTCTAATTTTAATATTTTAGTGTGATTCGACAAGATTGAGGGTATGTTTTCATTGTCGATATACATATTGTCGAATTTAGAATTTATCTGGTTTAGGTCTTATTCGCTTAAGGTGCCAAATAAGGTTTTTGAAATGTCGCCTATAAAGTTACCTAGGCCTCTTTTTCCTCTTTGTTTCCCTAGGAGTTTATGTAAGATGTTAATTTTCGCTTTTAATTAATTGAGTCTACCCTTGACTAATTGTATTTCGAATTAGGGGTGCAGTTTCGATTACAACCTTTTTCAGCGAGTTCGAGAGTGTTACTAATAGCGTCGACTCTTTCCTTTGTTGATGTTGGATTGATGCCGATGATTAATCGCCAGGTTTCATGGAATAGATATACATTTGAGATATCTTCCACCTATATGTTTCCTTTTATTTCCTCCAGGTATTCAGCTACTGATATGGGTATGAGGAATGTTAGGATCCACATGATAATCATCTGTAAAATATGGCATAGTGTTATCAATGTGGACTGTGGTCACTTGATTTTTTGTTAGAATTTTAAGCTTGTTATTGTCCAGAATGTTTATAATTTCATAAGGACTTTTCCAAACTTGATCTAATTTATTCGACTTGGCATTGTTCTTGACTTTTATTTTGTCTCCAATTCTATAGACAGGGTGACGTTTAACAATTTTTGAATCTAGGTAGAGTATTCTTTTCTCGTTTTCTAATTGAATTCGTTCCCTGGTTTTCGTTAAGTTCGCTCCCTGTTTCCTTGTCCATTTTTGGATTAGGTCTTGGTAAGTAATCCTTGGATTTTGTTTGATTGCAGATGGAATGTGGGGTTATCTGCCGAACGTGAGCTTATAGGGCGAGAATCCTGTCGTTTGATTTTTTGTGGTGTTTATTACAAAGGTTACAAATTTCAGGTTGTCATCCCAATTTCTATTATTTAACGCTATTGTTATCCGGATCAAGTTACCTAATGTGGAGTGTATCCTCGAATTGATGCACCATGTCCGATACAAAATTTTGACCTTGATCCGTCAGTATTGTTTTTGGGACTCCGACCGCGTAGATATAATGATCTATCATCTGAGTAACAATAGATTCGGACTTTTTCTTTTTCATGGGTAATGACAGAGTGTATCTTGTTAAACTGTCTTGTATACTTAGGATATACTTGTTTCCACAATGTGTTTCGGGGGGGGGGGGGGGGGGGGGGGCGGAACCGTAGATATCTATTGAGATTTTGTCATTAGGTTTCAGTGAGACGTCGGGTATTATGCTCTCCATTTGATATTTTATTCTTGTTGTTTTGTTGAGCTGACAGATTGGACAGGTTTTAACATATTTTTTTTATTTCTTCATCCATTTGTGTCCAATGTCCTAATCGCTTGGCTTTGTTCAGTGTAATTTGTTCGCCTAGATAGTCAGCATGAGCCTCTTTTATGACTTTCTCTTCTTCTTCCTTAGTTAGTTCTCTGGTGTTTCTGAAACATACTAGGCATTCTGATAATTCCCTGAAAAATGAAACACGGAGACGTTTTTTTGGCCAAAGTCGGTTTTATTTTTCAACATACTCTTTTTTTAGGTCGATACAGCGAGTCCAACGATTTTATAACTTTTTGATACCGTCCGAAAAGTACTCGATCGGAAGGTCTCCAAAATACGCCTCAGTTTCAGCTAT
>NC_046661.1:19090218-19097154 GCF_010883055.1 Belonocnema kinseyi
GTTTTACCTTTTTCAAGATAGTCCACGAATATTATGCCATGTGCATCCTAAAATACGGAGGCCATAACCTTTCCGACCCATTGTTGCGTTTTTGGACGCTTTAGAGCACTTTAGCCCGTGGAACCCACTGTTTTGCCTGTTGCGTTGACTCAGGAGTCTAGTAGTGGATCCAGGGTTTATTCATGGTTATGAATCGGCGCAAAAACTCGGTCAGCTTACGCGAAAATAATGCCAAATTCTGCTGGGAAGTTGTCACACGAATTCGTTTTTGGTCCACTGTGAGCAAACGCGGCACCCATCGCACGCAGAGCTTCTTCATGCCCAAAACTGAATGCACGATATTGCCCACACCTTCTAATGATATGCTTACAGCATTAGCTACCTCTCTCAATTTCACTTTGGGATCATTCCACATCATATCATGGATTTTTTCGACATATTCTGGTGTAGTGCCCTCTTTTGGGCGCCCAGATCGTTCAGCATCAACTGTGCTCTTACGGCCACAACGATACTCGGTAAGCCACTTATGAATCGTTCCAATCGACGGTGCGGAGTCCGGGTAATACTTATCCAGCTTGGCCTTGATCTCGGATATCGTTTTCTTGCGAAGATAGTAGTGTTTGATCAAAACTCGAAACTCAGATTTTTCCATATTAAAAAAAAACTCGGAGGTTAGTCGCTTCTCAGTGCTGTAACTTGTAAATGCGTAAACATAAATGGCTGAAGTTTTGACAGGCGTCATTTGAAGGATCAAGCTCGACGAAAATGGTTCACATTAGTGCCATCTCTTAGAATTTTCAGGTACTTGTCAGACTGCCTAGTATAAGGAAACATAGATCGGGGTACAGAGTGAATATAAAATCTATCATTTCTTGAAGTAAATCTTTTTCTAAGGGACTTATTAATGCGTCTCCGATTAATAATTTAATTAAAGAGAGTTTCCTTGCTAGACTTTCTTCTATTAACAATCCCAGTTTTCTTAGCCATTGTTCTTCATTGTATGGCGGTAGGTCTTCTTTTGTTATGTTCTTCCATAGTTTTCCTATAGCATTAGGCTTAATTTAAATTTTTCCAGAAATTGGTTGTAGTCTCCATTGCATGAAATCTTGGTAGATGTTTCCTGTTTCAGCACCTCCTTGTTCCTGGTTATTATTATTTTCATGTATAGTTTCGGTTTCCAAAGGTTCGGGTTCTTGTAAAGTTTTCTTCGTTCTTCTTGGTTGGAGTTTTATCATTTTTCTTTCCTCTAGTGTTCTTTCCTCAGTTATTACTGATGTATTGAAAATTTCTTTGTCTGGTAATTGGTCTTCTGCCTGTTCTAGCTTCTGGCTTTGCATGTCTTCTACTTCGTCCATTAGGCCAGCTGGTTTCATAGATTCTCTTGAGGTATCTTTTGTTATTTCAGATAATTTTCCTATATTGTCGTTGTAAATCGGGAAAATGCTAGAAAGGCAGTCGGCAACCTTGTTTTCCTTTCATTTGACATACTCAATTGAATATTTTTATTCCTCTAAACGCAATTACCACCGTACAAGCCTAGAACTTGCGTCTTTTATATTGTGGAGCCAAAGCAGGGCTCTGTGGTCGATTTGGATTTTGAATTCTTTACCTAAAAGATATTGCCGTGCCCTTCTTGAGAGAGGACTGCCCCTAGTCCGTAGTAGACTGGTGCTGACGTTAGTGCTTTTTTGACTGTTGTCAAAGATGCTTCACATGATGGAGTCCAATTGAAGGGTGTATCTTTTTGTGTCAGTTTCGATAGAGGTTTTGCAATAGTGGAGAAATTTCTTATAAACTTTCAGTAATAAGTCGCTAGACCTAGAAATGATTGTACGTCCTTCATTGCTTTAAGTAGTTTGAAATCAAGTATTTTTTCAATTTTTTCGGTATTTGGTTCGACACCGTCTTTGGTTATGACATGGCAAAGATATTCGAGTTCGGGTTTAAGGCATTCACATTTTGTGGGTTCAACTTTTAATCCTAGTTCTGTTATCCTTTTTAATACCAATTCTAGATTTTGGTTGTGTTCTTGTAGTGTGCTGCCAAATATAACGATATCGTCGATGTAGACAAAGCAGTTTTTGCCTATTAAACCGTGGAATCTGCCTATAGTCAATTACCATTCTCAGTTTGCCTCCCTTTTTGGGGACTATCCATAAAGGTGAGTTAAAAGGAGATTGGGAATGTCTTATTATACCCTTATCGAGAAGTTCTTGCGTTTCTTTCAGAGCGAACTCTCTGTGTTTTTTGGGGAGTTTGTGTGCTCTTATATGGATCACTTTTCCAGAATCATGGATAATTTCGTGCTCCGTTAGTGTGGTGCAGGGTAAAAGGTGTCTGGGAGAGCGAATGCTTGGTAGTATTTGGCTAGGATTTTATGTATAATGTATCTGTGTTCCTTTTCTATGTGATCTGATTTGGAATGTTTTCCTGCTTTTCAATCCAAATATATTGGTTTTCTTTGTTGATAGATATTTTACATACTTTGATTGTTTTGGGTGCTAGATAGTCTTTCTCTTTAATTAATGGTGTATTAATATTATCCAGCACAAGGTGGGCTGGTGTTATTGCTTGGCGAGAGATTTTATTGAGGAAAGGCTGACCTATAATTCCATCTTCTAATAATGGAAAATCATCATCGACTAAATAGAATAGGTGAATTTTACCGAAATAATTCAAATGGCATGCTTCATTTGTGTATTGCAAATCGTTGCTTATCGCAAATTTCTTTTTATATGTAAAGGCTGGTAGGTTAGGGATGGTTCCTTTTTCAATTAGATTTATCGCGGCTCCTATGTCCAATAGTAATTTGTATTCCTGTCCATCACTTCTTCTTCCTCATATTGATTTAAGTTCTCCACATATGGTAGAGATTCTGCTGATTCCTCGTACTGGATTTGTTCCTCCATTTCTTCCTGAGACATTTCTTCTTAAAATGATTCCAATTCCTGATCTAATATATTTCTTACTTGTAGAGGTCTCTTTTGGTGATGGCCTGGTTAAAAATTTTTCGTTTTATTTGAGTAACACTGGGCTGCGAAGTGTCCAAATTTTTCACACTTATGGTTTGTCATTTTGACTCTTTCAGTCAAAGTTATAGTTTGGTTTAGTGCCTTAGCGCCTGTGCTTCGTGAACTATTAGCTCCTTGGCGTGCGGGACGAATTGGTCGAGGCATAAAGCATGGTGAGGGTTTTGGTGTAGGAGGAGCGTTTCTTGAAGGTTGGGCCTCTTTTAACAACATCTCATATTCGGTTGCTTCCTTTTACGCTTTTGCGATGTTGGTTGGTCTCATAGACCGAACTTGTACTCCTATTTCCATCTGAGATTTATCATGTATCGGTTGAGATTTTCTTGTTCCTCAATCTTCAATCCAATTCTGCTTTCGTTTTCATCTGTAGGGGATTGTGCTTGAACTAGATATTTAAGCTCATTAGTGATTTGTTTGAACCGCAAAGAGAAATTTTTTACTGTCTCCGTGTGTCCTTCTTTGCATGAGTCGAGTTTACTTTTTATTGATAAAACGGAACCGGTTTATTTTAGGTTTTGTCTTAATGTCTCGTATAATTCAGAAAAGGTATTGACAGGGGAAAATCTTGTTGCTCTTTCAGCTTGACCTAGTATTTTTTCATCTAATATATAATCGAGCAGCCATTGCGGTTGGGAACACTGTGATTTTATTTGTGTGTCAGTTTTAATAAAGTCCTCGACGCCCATATCGTCCTGCCCATTTGAAGGACAAATGGCTCTAATAAAATCTTTGGCTGGGATTCCTTCATTGCGTCTCATTGACATGATTGTGGGATTCCTAGTTTCCGTCAGGTTTATTCTTTCTCGTAGTCGATTCCTTAGAATTTCTTCATTTCTCAGTCACTGTTGCCTATCCTTCTCTTTTTCTGAGTCTCTATCATCGGTTATTAGTAGATCTTCGCTTAACGTTTTTGATTGGACGGGAATGGCATAGTCAGTTTCAATATCTCCTGGCAGTCCTACTTTGACTGCTAGCTTTGAAATTTCCTCAGTTCTGATTTTTTCTGCTTGTTTTAATACTTGATATTCAAGGACCAGATCGTCGATTTTCTGCATGCTTTGTGGTAATAACTTATGAGTGGACTGAGTAGAGAGCTGTTCGCGACTTGGTGATTGCGTGCGTGAAGTCATTGCCGCGGTGTGAAATAGGATATCGTCTGGGGAAAAGGAAGAGTAGCGGTTCGTTGAATCAGATCTGTACTCTGTGGCCGTCTTATAGTTATTAAACGCCAGTGTAGTGTCTATGGGCTTATTTTATTTGGTCGAATGTCTTCCTTACGCGTACAAAGATATGTGTACTTTTAAGTATTTTAATACAGTGGAATGGAGATACAAGTTGATACAAACTTGTGTCTATTCCAAAGTAATGTTATTTTATTTTTACTGACGATTACCAGGGCTTGTAAGCACACGAAGTATAGTAAACGTAAAACTACCATAACTTCGTTCCACCGAACAGAAAATTAACTATGATTTTCTATTCATTGCCTTCCTCAGAACATAAAGGAGAGTCATACTCTTTGGAGTTTCAGATAATTTTTATCATTGCTGAAGGCTTACGGTGGCAGTTTATCGCTTCGGTGGTGTCGTCTATAGACAGTGGATTTTAGACACCGTTAGTAGGATGCTGCTGGATGAGTGCTACGTCGCTTTTCTGTCGCTATTGCTGAGTTAGCTGTTAGGCTCTGCGCTCTCTGTTGCTGAGTGGGCTTCTTGACTGCGGTTTCACGCAGATGCGTCTTCCGCCTGATTGCGGACCTCGTAGGTTTCTACCGAAGTATATTCCGTACCCTTTTACTTTTGTTAACGGGATTTCACCGTAGTAATATCCAGGAGTTCCTTTGCGTTGAATTCCGTAGAATTCCTTTTTCCTGGGTCCGTAGACTCCAGGCATTTCACAGGTATTGACTTCTGTTGGATTCTTCTTGATTTTATCCGCAGATATTTGAAGATCGAAAAAGTCAATCCTAGCAGGATCGCCAAATGTAATGATTTAAAAACCAAAATTATGTTTTTAGAAACATGTGATATCTTTTATAAGATATCACGATTCTTTATTACAGGTTTAGAGTACACTGACGTGCTGAGTAATTAAGCGAACTGGCCTAACGGGTCTCACGCTCTGCAATATATACTCCTTACCGGATGCTAGGTGGGTGAAACTCTTGCTAACATTTACAGGTGACGTATTTTCAAAGTTTCGGAGGTAACGATAACCTGTATCTCTTAGTTATTCACAACATTTCAGTGACAAAGCTAACAAATATCCGAGGTGAAAATAAGAAAATTAAATAGGACTCGGGGCACGACAAATGTTCCGCCTGGCACTGGTAGTTGCTCACAAGCACTAAGAAATTTCTTGGTTAGTATATAAGGTCCATTTCGACCAGTGCACTCGGCGTGCGATATTCTCCGTTAGTGAAGTGAGTTTTAAAAAGTAGTGTTAGACTAAGCTATATAATTAAGGATGTACACTATGTAGAATCAATTTCAAAAGTTGCCAATTTTTAAAATGATTGATAAAATGGACAAAAAAAGATCTATTATTATTACATGTAAATATTGATTTGTTGGATGCAAATTAAAAAAAATTGATTTTTGTGCCACTTTCTAGGATGAAAAGAGAACCGAAATGCAATATAAATGAAGCCCTCTCCAAGTCCGCCTAAGACCTATTAAGTCCTACAATTAAAGATTTAAAGCAAGACTAAAATGCTGACTCAGAGTGTGCCAGCGTGACACAATAATCACGTGAACCCCATTTTTCGTATAGTGGTTTGGAAAGATTGTAAAGCGTTTCTTTTGCTTCATTCAAAGTACCATACCCATTTTCGTTATTTGGATCCATTACAAAATTTAATATAGCAACTAAGAAATACTGTAACTTTTGTTGTGTAAGATTCTGATATTTTAGAGATTTATTTCAATTAGAGGTATTAGTCTGCATTTTCATGGTCACCAATCGACTTTTTTTAACCGTACATCGATTATCCCTAAATTAGTATATTTTATGTTTTAAATATTTATATTTTCACATCTCTTTTATATATTCAGTTTCGGTTTCGATTCTTTCGGAATCGAACCGAAGGGCCTATGACAAAGCCACCGAACGCGTCCTTGGGTTGCGGATAAAGGGTCCCTGTATGAAGGCTTTTTGTTGAATATGGTTACAACCATTATTAAGCAGTCGCGGAAAATTGTCCAGGGATGGTCCCAAAGAAGTAACCCCTCAGCGGAGGCGTAACAACTGTGCGAAAGCTGAATACCATCTGGACAAAGTGTGTCAAACGGTGACTCTGGGTTACCGGGCAACCTCCCTGAGTGTACAGCTTCATCCCTACATGCTGAGCTCTACAGGGCCAGACAAACCCTTTCCCTAACTGCTCGTGAGAACAACGATGACACCAGAAAAACACAAGAAAGTGGTAGATGCGATTCAAGATAATCGGATTCTCAGACCACCCGACAATAAATCGTCAAACAGTGCCATCAATCATGGCGAAATCAGCGGGACTACCTCTTGAAAACTGGTTTGTCACGTTAAAGCCATACCCTATTTGTTTGGATAAATGAGCCCATTTTCGTACATACGCACTATAATGCTTTCTACTAACGCGCCTCTCGAGGAGTCCCCGGAAAGGTTACTGTTTCTTTGCCCCGTCAACCCGATTAGTGAAGCAAAAAAATAGGATAGAATGCTGTACCCATGGCGATAGGTGCAGAGCGCGTAAGAGAGACGCTGAATACCTGGGTTCTAGAAAACATACTGGCTGGGTGTCCCAATCACGCGGGAACGAAGTATCTTTACAAACATACCAGGTGTATACATATGAAACCGGTATTTTTTCAAGAAAAAAACACATTTATTTCAAGAGAATGATAACAAATATTTTATTCAAAGTATGCGC
>NC_046661.1:19097254-19100247 GCF_010883055.1 Belonocnema kinseyi
CAATACGCCAATTAGCACAAATGGTAAGTTCCGACAGTGCCTATAAGTGTGCCTACTGGCCGCTAAATGGCAATACCGGTTTCATATGTATACACCTGGTAGTACAGCTTGAGTTCTAAAGAGTTTGTGACCGAGAATATGTCCGGGAGCACGGGAATATATGACCGAGAATTTTTTGATGAATGTGCTCTTCGGGAATTTATGAGAATTTAAAAATATTCGTTCGTAACTTTTAAAAAGCGAATCTTGTAGTTTGTACAATTATTTTTAGTTATTCTATGCGACTGAGTTATAGAATTTGAAAAGCAAATATATTTTTGAACATTTGATGCTGAGTTTTAGGAACTTTATGGGTTTAAAAGGTTTATTATAAACCTAATAATGTTCTACGTGTTAACAGCCCTGTACATTTCTCCATATTTCAGATTTTAACTTGACCCCGTTACTGTCCTAAGTTGATTAGTTCCTCATACCTCCAGCATGGCACTAGTTGTCCCATCACTCCCTGTTTTTCATAGAAAGCAATTGGACTAAATTACTTTTTAAATTTTTTATTACACAAAAGATTATTTACATGCAACAAAATTCTTGAAATTAAGACAATGTTACTCATTTAACATTTCAAAATAGTTTTTCAATAATTTTCTATGAATGCTGAAGACAAAATATGATTTATATGGTCTATAATAATCCTGGCAAAGTGGAATATATCTGAGATTTGAATTTGAATGAAAAGTAAAATATGATTCTGAAAGTTTATTTTCGAAAACAAATTAACAATATTATTAATCGAATGTGAAAAAAATCCCTGAGAAAAATTTGAATAGCACTAAGTTTAAACTAACGATGTGAATACTCTCGCTTATGAATATATAAGGGGTATAATGTATTTCTAATTAAATTTAACTAAATATAACTTTGAAACAATTTTCTTCAATAATCAGCGAAAAATAAAAAAATAAATTTCTTTAATTGCTTTCTTTTATCATTATATCCTTTTAAGTATTACAAACTAAGATGTTAAAACATTGATTATATTTACATTTGGATGTTTCATAAAATTATAATTTATATTTGTTCATCTGAAAAATAATTTTGTTTCAAATTCAAATCATTGAATAAAATATTTTTAATGCTTTTTACATAGTTTTGTGTTATATTTTCACGAATAAAAATTTAATTCAATTTCAATTACATTTTTCTTATTATATTCAATAGTGCAAGTACTCGCTAAACCCTTAAATATTATGTTTGAACTTGTATACTATTAAAACTTTTTTCACAAAACTATTTACATAATTTATTGAAATAAATATTGTTTTCTGTGTTTTCAGATATAAAAAGGATCATTTTTAAATTTGTATTCAAATTCAAATCTAATATTCCACTTTACCAAGTTCATTGGGTGACGTTTTAATTAATGTTTTTCATTAGCATTTATATACACTTTTTGGAAAATTGTTTTTAAATATAAAATGTGTAACATTCTTTTCATTTCAATATTTTTTTTACAAAAATAATATTTTTTATTAAAAAATAAAAAAAGTAATTCAAAAAAGGAATGAAAAACGAAATCAAATTTTTCTTTGGGATTTTTTTACATTTGATTAATAATATTGTTAAATTGTTTTCGAAAATAAAATTTAAGAATCATATTTTAATTTTCATTAAAATTAAAATCTAAGATATATTTCACTTTCTCAGGGTTATTATACGACCATATAAATCATATCTTGTCTTCAGCATTCATAGAAAATGATTAAAAAACTATTTTCAATTTTAAGTGAGTAATATTGTCTTAATGTCATGATTTTTTTGCATGTGAATAACATTCTGTTTACTAAAAAATTAAAAAAGTGATTTAGTCCCATTGCTTTCTATGTAAAACAGGGAGTGATGGGACAACTAGCGCTGCGCTGAAGATATTAGGAACCAACCAGCTTAGGACACTAAGAAATCGCCATTTTGTTTTCAGATGCACGTCTAACTCCATTTCACCACTTGGGAATAGAAACATTACCGTAAGTGGTAGGCACATTACAGGAAGATCTTAAATTTTCGTGCGCAGGTGCGCATTTGTCTTCTTCCTTCACATGGAAAAGTATGCAAGGGAGAAAGTTGGTCAAATTGACGTAAGTTAGAGAGGTTATGTTCGCTTGTTTTGATGCAGGTGGCAAAATTTTTTCAATTGAAAGTTATAATTATTTAAATTATTAAAGTGTCGATTGATCTGATTAAGTGAAGGACTTCAGGGTTAAGACTTGTAAAGGTAAAAAAAGTGCATTATAATAGTGGTAAGTATGTAGACTATAATGAAATGGTTTGATCACGAAATCTTGAAATTGTAGTACATAATTATTTTTGAAATTCAACCTTAGAATTAAGACTACTGTTTTTTAACACTTCTAAACATTTTTTACCGTAAAAAAAACCTGTATAATTAACAATATAATCGATCAAGTTGCCCAAAATCGCGTCAATTTGACAAACTTTCTCACTCGCACACTTTTCCATGTATAGATAGAGGACAACTGCGCACCTATACACGAAAATTTAAGATCTTCCTATAATGGGCCTACCACTTACGATAATGTTTCTATTGCCAGTTTGGAAAGGATTCCCACTGGCAGTTGGTTCTTCTTATTATTCCTTCGTGATTAGTATTTACCATAAAAGTGGTATTTGAAACGCAAATATATTCTTGAATATTTGATACTGGGTTTAAAAATTGTTAAAGTTTCGAAAATTTCATTATAAAAAAAGACTATTCTACGTGTGAAGACTATATAGTTCCTATCTGGAAAAGGGATTTTGTACTTTTTACAGTTATATTCTAATTCTTAAAAAATCATTGTTCTTCGGACAATTACTGTACATATGAGGTCATTATTTCTTTGTACGAGGGTAGTTCAATAAGTCCTTAGAATGAAGTATAAAAACAATTTTTTTTGGGTAAATTTTTTTTTATTTTTCAACATAATCTCCTTGGAGCT
>NC_046661.1:19100347-19106864 GCF_010883055.1 Belonocnema kinseyi
CAATTTTTTTTTCAATTGGTTATAAAAACACGTAAACTCAGAAGATGTGGACTGTGACTGCACCATCTATCTAGTCGGGAGTGGTGCTGACTGAAAACAGATTATTTGGAGCGATTCGCGCGCCATCTGTTGGTCATTCTAAGGACTTATTGAACTACCCTCGTATGATCCAGTTGTAAAGCTACAAGATCAAAAATAACAAGTTCATAAATGTTTAAAAATTGTTAGATTATAATATAAGACTATTTTAACTTGTTATAAAATAAACTACTTCAAATAACAATATAACCGATTTTTTCAAAATATAAAATTTTAATATTAGCGTATTGAATATAAATTTAAATATTACTTAAACACTTAAAAAGCTATTACTTAATATTTTGTACAAGTAAAATGCAAATATAATAAAATAATTTATACATATATATTTAAAGGTCTAATAATACTTATCTAACATTTTTTCATTACTTAATGTTTAATTTAATATATCGGCTATAAAGAAATTATTATATTGAATTTTGATAAGACTTAGCTTCATTCGTAGTTTTATTTTTATGAAACTTTCATTATTTCAATTTATAATTTTTGGAAATAAATTTACAATATTATAAGGTTTAAAGGTAAACAAAATATTGGTGAAGGTAAAATTCTCTTAAATTCTCTGTAAATTCTCAAGTTGTCTTAAAATGACGGTCACAGTCACGAAAACATGATCGGATTTTAAATGTCCGAGAAATTTAGAACTCTAAGTACAGCCCCTTGAGAGTGCTTTATTACCATCTTTGTCGCACTTACAGTGTTGGATACGACCCTGCGCCGCCAAACGCTCCGAAGAGGATAAAGTCCATTTTCCTAAACGAGAAATGCCAAATATTCTGGAACTGGTGTCAAGACGGAAATGGGAGTTGCAATGACTCTACACAACATTTTCGGTGAAAGTAATTGTGCTTGTGATTGAGAGTCTAGACTCTAAGCTAGGGCAGTGGTTCGCAAACTTTTTGCTCAATTTTCAGGTATGGTCAGGCTCCACCCGACTTAATTTTTTCTACTACTTTTCGGTCTATTTATATACCTTAGTGGGAGTGAACTTACTCCAGCAAGGGTCTTTTGTCCACAGGCATGTCAAAGTAAGGATATCTTTTAACTAGCGATTTGAAAATAGCATTATCAGCATCTACAAATTTTTTCGATTCCCATGATATATTACTTGTCTAGAAAAGTTAAAAATTTGAAGGAGTTTAATATCAAGAAACATCAGCTTTACAGTTAATTTAATACTGAATACTTCTCAATGTTTCAACCTTTATAGACAAATTACATGTCTTTGGAATCGGAAAAATACGGAGATTCCAAATATATTACTTTTAAGCCACTGATTGCAAAATTGCGAATATTTTAATCTCACATTTCTTTCCCATTTTCTAACAAAAGACCCCTGAGGAAAGGGGTGGTCTGGCCAAGCTCGCAGGCACTGCCCTGAAAGTAGGTCGTAGGGCAGCCAGGGCAGAGTACCCTGCCCTGGTACATCCCTGAAATGCTTCGTGTCCTTAAGAGATATGAGGGTTTCGCTGGCATCCCGTTATGTTTACATCGTACCCTGTGACGACTCGTCTGACGATACTGAGACGTGGCCATATGAGTGTTATGCCATATTTCTCTTTGTGCTCGGATTATAATATTTTTTGAAGGTTTTGTGAAAAACGTGACATGAGGGGGTGAGGTGGACTTGGTATTCAGTTTGAACGTCCACAAAAGCTAGTTTTCTATAGTAAAAACTAGCTCAACGCCCAGGCCAGAAGTATTATTTATTTTTGTGTTTCTGTGAAAACTTTTTGAAGTTATGTCACAAATATGACGAGACGGGTTATAGTGGACTTCAGATTCGGCCAGCAAATTTTTTGGTGTGGCTGTGCAATTAACTTTCTCCAAATTTTGCACCAAACGATTGTAGGGCCATCTTCAGCGATTTATCATTTCTAATAACATTTTATGAGATTCTGCATTTATTATAACTAACTGTGTTGCCGTGACACGTAAATATATTTGATTGGTTTCTTCACATATTATGTCGATTTAATTAAAGAAAATTAACTTTGAAGAAAGCAAAAAACTGCTCTATAAAAATATGAAGGTTAGAAAAGTGCAAAGTTTGTCAGCATAATAAAAGCAAAGATGAAATGCTATATGATACAGGCGGTATACTAGATGATTTGAAAGACTCTTTTAGGGAATTATTGGAATTATTGACTGTGTCATTAAAGTTAGGGATGTAATTACGAACTTAACCAATTTTAAGGCTGCTGGTGTAGACAATGTTAATCCTGAAATGCTTAAACACGGCGACGAGTACATACCTCACAGGCTTTGTGAATGGATAAGTTTACGTATCGAAATATTAGAAGTACCAGACAACTGGAAAAAAGCAATTATCGTATCGATATCCAAAAGAAAGGGAGATAAAAGCAACTGCAATAATTACAGAGGTATCAGCTTATTACACTGAGACAAATGGATTATATGAAGTGGATATTATAAGTTGGGGATAATACCCCGTAAGGAAAAGTTATATTGCGTATAATCTATCATCTGTTCCTAATATATGAAGATATTACCAAACATAATCTCAAAATGTTAAATTCTTATAATCTTCAGACATTCATTCGTAACATCTGGAGATTATAAAACATGTAGGCATGCGCGCGCATCCATTCTGTCTCTGCGTCCTGCTCCGCGTGTTATGTGTCTCGCAAATTATTTGTATATTATTCAGGAAATAACACAAAGTGTCGCCCAAAATTCAACGACTAGAACCAGTATATATTTTAAAAAATCAATCAATTTCAAGAGTAGATGAAATACTTTCGGTTTTCCTAGACTCTAGACACTTTGGTAAATAAAATAACCTCAAAATCGTTGACCAGATTTTTTTGAATTTGAAAATCAAAAAGAACACTAAATAAAGTATTGTCTCAAACGATACTTTCATAATTGTTCAAAAAGTTTGAATTACTTATTCCCGTTTCAATTTTTATTTATTTTCCCTGCCACAACACAACACTAATAAGCTTTTTAGATTTTTGGTACTCTTGGAATTTTAATATCTTGAGACGATAGAGTTATTACCTTGGATCACAGTTCGTAATATCCTGGATATTATATTTCAGGCTCTTGGATTATTGATTTTAATATCTTGGATTATAGATTCTAATATCTTCGATTTTAGGCTTCAATATATTTAAATTGTAAATTTAAAATTCTCCTGTTTCAATTTATAATCAAAGATTTTATCCGGAATTATCTATTCTTTAATATCTGTATGTTGTAGTTCGTATAACCTGGATCGCTGTCCCATAGTTAATAGTCCAAGATTATACCTGATAACATATTTTTATTTACCGGGTATATTCCATTTTTCTCAGTGTAAGTACCATCAGTAAAATTTACCCAAAAATACTTATTCTGTGGATAATTAAAATAACAGTTAAAAATATGGAAAGTCCAAAGTGGATTTACGCCAGGAGGATCATGCGCGGATCAAATATTTAGCTTAAGACAGATAACGAAAAAAATTTTGAGAGTAGGAAAACAGTTTTTTTTGCATTTGTTAACCTAGAAAAAGAATTTGACAAGGTAAATAGAAGTAAACTTTGGAAAGTCCTGTAAGAATACCGAGTCAATGCATCACTCTTACAAGCAATACGTATATTATACTATTATTATTGTTATTGCATTATAAAGCCCTTTCCCTTTTGGGGTTGGCGTTACTCACTTGGTGGGGAAGGAAGTAATGTGATGAAGTAGTTATAGAATTTTTAGATTGATCTGGAATTCTCGTCTTATTTATTGAAATAACACGCTCAATCTACAACACTGATCCGACCCGGGCTGCTGAGCAATCCGTCTAGCAATCACCTCAAATGAAGAGTCTCACGAAGTCGCCATGTGAGATTCCACACTTGGGTCCATTAGTATTCAAGGTCTTTTGTTTCAGGCGCCATACTTTTCTATCCTGGCATACTACTCTAGCTTCTTTGACGCCCATGCATTTCTTCATAAAAGCTTTCGTGTTTCTGTGGCTTCTCATTATGTCTCATCTAACTAGGGTCACATTCACAAATTCTAACCATTCTTTCCGCGGTCTGCCTCTGGGTACGCTGTCATTTACTTTACCTTTTTACACTTGTACAATATGTGGGAAAACTCTGATTTACAAAGTTAGCAACGAGACAATTCCCAAAGAATGTGGTGAATAAAAACATAGTTGACATATGGGAAAGGAATTGGTTGCACGGAAAAAATTATCATTAAAAAGGTCAAAAACTTATAGCTAAGTCTCTTCTTGAACAAAATAAAAAAAGTTGTTATCATAGTCCTGTAGAGCTTTCAAAAATCAAAGTTTTTCTTCTCTTGACTTTTTTTCATATAATGCGTTTTTTGGCTTAAAATGTTCATTTTAGTTTTTTTTTTTTGGATTTTGAAAATACTCAACTCTGATCATTTTCTTTTTATAGAAAAAAGTCATGGGGATAAATTGTTTGTGTTTCTGAAATTGTGGTTTCAAACATTTTTGATACGATCAAATTTGGAATTTTCAACTTTTCGACCATATTAAAAAGTTGTTATGATAATCTTGTAGGGCTTTCAAAAAGCAAAGTTTTTCTTTTCCTGACTTTTTTCATATCATGCGTTGTTTGGCTTAAAATGCTCATTTTAGTTTTTTTTTTAGTTTTGAAAATGCTCTAACTCTGATCATTTTCTTTTTATAAAAAAAGTTAGAAGGATAAATTGTTTAAGTTTTTAAGTGCTATGAACAACAGTGCATGGAATTTTTACATCTTGAAAAAATGTGATTTCAAAATTTTTTCGTACGATCAGATTGTGAATTTTCAACTTTTTGACCAAATAAAAAAAGTTGTTATCATAATCTTGTAGGGCTTTGGAAAAGCAACGTTTTTCTCCTTTAGACTTTTTTTCGTATCATGCATTGTTTGGCTTAAATTGTTCATTTTAGTTTGTTTTTCTGGATTTTGAAAATGCTATAACTCTAGTATATTTTGATTTTTCAAAGAAAGTCAGAAGAATAAATTGTTACATTTTTGGAATTCTATGAATAATCGTACGGAGAATTTTTAAAAATGTGATCTTAAAAACATTCAAAATGTGCCCACTTTTTGAATTTTCATCCGAAATGGCGGCTTACGAACTTGACCTTTAGTTTAGGACACTTAACGAGTGTACCAAAGGGCAATCTAATAGATTATTTTTTTCCAAAGTTATCGTGTTCACAGACAGACAGACATCCAGTCAGGCAGACATATTCGTAAAAACCTGTTTTTCGGATTCAGGGAGTCTCAAAACGTGGAAATTTGACAGAAACTTGGGGAGGGGGGTAGATTTTACACAAATCTGATACCTTATCTGATGAGAATGTAAAAATAAACAAATAAAAAATTAGGGAATTTCTTTTTTCGGATTTGGAATAAAATGGGGGGGATCGTTGCCTTCTAGCAAGCAAAAAAGTTTTCCATGCATTTTTGGACCACCCTAGTGCACATACGCACATCACGTGAGGGTAAGAGTGTGTGCGGGCCACGTTAAGGCGAACCTACTTCCGAGTTCCGAGATTTGTCGAACAAGCTCAGGAATGCTCTGTGAAACTTGTCTCAAGCACTCATAGTATTATTGTAATTATTTACGGAAGAAAGTGATGAATGGTTTTACAATTGTCATATCGAGTTCGTCAATTCTTTCTCAAAATTCGCAGATTATTTACGAAAATACATCAATATCCGATGAACTTTTCTCATATCCGAAACCTAGCTTCTAGTTCGTGACTTATTTAATTCTAGAAGTTTTCACTATTTCACATAGTAAACTGGTGACACATGGAGCTTAATAGTAGTTTGTAATGTTTCAGTAAAATGATTTATAATATGAAATAAAGGGATTTCATATTTAAAAAAAGCGCAATGTGCTATGCTACATAGTAGTTTCAGTCATTATTTATATTACACGGCGCACATAAACATAGCTTCTACTTGGTCACATAGTAAAGTTGATCCTTGCCATGTAGCAGGTATAACTACTGTATGTACCTGCGTATCCCATGCAGATTAGCCTCATGCGCTATGTCGCATGGTAAATTCTGCTACTTCAAACCGTTTAATGCGCTCTTGCCAGATACCTGCGAAAATCGCAGTAAAAAGGGTTTCATATTATTATACATGGTAAATTCAACTCGATCCAACTAGTAGATATTCATTTCCTAAATACTTACAAGTACTGTATTGAATAGTGTCTAGAACTATACCACATAGTAATTTTAATTGCTTTAAAAACGAATTGCAGCATTTTTTTATAGTTCTTACCGTTATGTAGAAAAGCCTATTATATTGTTTTATTTTATAATATATTAAAAGTAAAATTAAAAATGCGGATTTATTATTATTAAATATTCATCTGTATTTTATTTTTCATTTTTAGTTATATTACAGTTTCATAACTAAACTTTCTTTTA
>NC_046661.1:19106964-19108102 GCF_010883055.1 Belonocnema kinseyi
CTTTTAGAATTATCTCGTTACATACTTTGTCCATTAGGGATTTCCCGCTTATTATGCGCATGAATCTCATGTCAATTGCGTTAATTTTACTCTTATCTTTTTAATGGTTGTTTATCAAACAGCGATAAAAATTCTTTGACAAGAAGTGTCATTACCAGAGAGCGTGACAATTGCATTACAAATTTTGACCTTCCATTGAGAGATTTCAAGTGAGAGAACTTTTCCCCCAGTTATTTTGTCAGATCCAAATAAATTAAGTTTAAAATTGCCTTTTTCTTTTTTCCAGAATCCCGACAGAAATATTTAAAAAATTAGCAGCAGAAATCAGTGAAATATTTTATGAAAATGTAAATGTTTATTACATTCCACACTCAAACTTTAATGGGGAGAGTGTAAACGCTACAGGAAAATTATGGAATACCTACAACAACGTTAAAAATAATATGCGTTCAGATAGAATGCTCCTTACCAAAAAACAATTTGAAATATAAAGGCCAGAAGAAATAGAAACATGTATTAAAAATTAATTAAATCATTTCTTTTCAATTCTATATTTACAGCTGTAATTAGCCCAGAAACGATTAAGGAGAATTTAAAATAACTAGAAGACAACAAAATGAATCCGTGAGACGAGGTGAAGGCACAATGGTCCTCAACTTTTCAAGTTCGTAACGACAAACTGATGCTCGAAAATCTGTTTCGGAATATAGGCTGCGTAGTTAATTTAATATACATGAATATTGATCAATTCTTAGAAAAGCCATGCAATCTCAATTTACACAAATTAAAAATAATTCTGGCAGTAATGCTTAATTCTAAATAATAAAGCATTATATTTGTTTCTAGTTGAACATAAATTATTCTGGGTTTTAAGTGGATAAGTTCAATTACGTACATAATTAAGGCAACTAACCTAAACGCAGCAGTACTCACGTAAAAATTCTGACATTGGCAGTGAATTTTGATGAAAATCCAACCCGTAAGTTTCACTTTGATTATAAATAAGAATTCAGTCGATGAGTTGTAGGTTATTATTTATTAGGGTATTATTTGTATCGTAAAAAAGAGTCCATAAAAGTTGAAAGTTCTTTGATGTATTAAAATGTTGACAAATATTTTAAAACTAAAATAATAACCT
>NC_046661.1:19108202-19109872 GCF_010883055.1 Belonocnema kinseyi
GGGTGATTGCTAGAGAGATTGATCAGCAACCTGGGTCGGAGCAGTGTTGCGGAACGACCGTGTTATTTACTTAAATAGCACGAGAATTCTGGATCAATCTGATAAATCTCTATCCCTTCCACACACTACTCCTTTCCCCTGCCGAATGAGTCATGCCTACCCCGAAAGGGAAATGGCTTAATGGTGTAATAATAATAATTACTATACTGTGAAACGTCATCCGATTATAATACAGGTATTTTTCAAATTAATTTAAAGCTGAAGTACGAAAATATTTTCAATTTTTGTAAGGCACAATAGTTGATTTCTTGTAGCCTACTAGTCTAATATGTATTTTTAAAAGTAGAATTCAGGAAATAAGCCTTAATGAATTGAACTGCAGAAATCTATATTTTGTTTTGAATTACTCGAATTTTGTCAAGGAACAGTACATGTTCAATTGTTAATTCAATTTGTTGTAATCTTAAAAACATTTAATGTTACAATTTGTAATTTAAAAAATATATAATTAAAAAGAAATAAGTCATTTGCCGTCGCTTTAAATTTCATTTTTCAAAAATTTAAGTTTTATCTTTCCTAGAAACAGTTTAGTCCTTCGCTTTTTACTTTCGGGGTTTAGTTCATTTTTAAATTAAATTTGTTAAAATCTTAAGGGCATTTATTATTAGAATTTTTAATTAAAAAGTATATAATTAAAAAGAAATTACTGAATTAGTCCTGGAGATTCAATTTGTATTATAATAAATTAATAATTAATCAGTCATTTCAAAACATAGAAATCATCAAATAATTATTTCAAATCAAATATTTGGATAATTTCTAAATAATTTAAAAAAAAATTCTGTTACTCAAAATTTAAATCAATAATAAAGTTTTATACAAATTTTAGAAAAAAACTGTAGTGTATAAATATATAATTTGAAAATTTGATTTAAGATAACCATTTTACACAGTTTCAAACATTTAAAAGAATTATATAATTGTAACTGATTTTATTGGAGCTATTTAAAGTCGAAGGAATCTTTTAGTATAGAAATTCTAGCCGAGATTCGATCACATACACTTAAAATGAATAATCAAATAAAGTGACATAATTAAAAGCTGTAGAAATGTAATCCTTACATAATTTGATATTGTTAAAAAAGTATGCATCTAATAATAATTAATTTATCAGCCTGGAACATAAAAAGCATCAATAATTGTATTCATTCAATCATTCTATTAAATCTTACTTTTTATTTTTATGAAAATTGTAATTAATAATAACCTTTGAAACTCAAATTACTTGAGTTTTTTCTAGGAATAATACATGAAAAATTGTTATTTATGCATCAATATTCTAAATTTGACTTGCAAATTAAAATATTTATAGTAGAACAATTAGAGTTTTAAGTTCAAGGTTATATTTTTTAATTCTGAATATTTGATTTATAATATTACTGATTCTGAATTAAAGTTGGATATTTGTAGATATTAATTAATTAAGTCAAATATTTCAAACTAAATGGTTTTAAAAAAAGAAGTGTTAGAAGTTAGCGTTATTGTTCATAACATACGTTATTGTTATTAGGATATTGTTCATTGTTCATTTCCATTATATTTTAGATACTTTATTGAATTATATTTTCCAGGCACTTCATGATTACGTAGAAAGGGATACCGAATGCAAG
>NC_046661.1:19109972-19120731 GCF_010883055.1 Belonocnema kinseyi
TCTGTACTTTTGTTTCCTTTCATTTTTTTATAAAGTAGTTTCCTGCTTCCTTCAAAGTCTTTTTGTATTTTTATCTCTTCTTCTGCTCTAATTGTATCTTTAATTTCTTTAACTAATCGTTTAAGTATCCTGTTTTCGCGTCTATAATCATTTCTACGCCTACTTATTTCCTCATTACTAAGACCTGCGATGTTCAAAGTTCTCTTGTACGCTTCTCTTTTTTCTTTTTGGGCAGCCTGAATTTTATCATTCCACCACGAATCACCAGACATTCTTCCTACAGCTGCGGTACCACACACTTCGATCGTGCATCTAACATGGATATCCCGTAACATTGTCCAGGCGCCCTCTAAATCTTTGTTTTTTATACGGTCCTCCCATGTTGCCCTATCTATGCTTTCGATTATCTTATTTTGTAAATTTATTCGCACATCCAGTTTCTGTAGGTTCTCAATTTTGATACGCGTTTGTTTTGCTTTCTTGGTTCTCTTTTTTCTTCATCCCCGACCTAAGTTAATTTTTGAGATCAGAAGGTAATGATCAGTGTTGCATTCAGGACCCCTCATGACTCTTGTATCTTTGACTAACTCTCTTAGTCTTTCATCCGCAACAACAAAGTCAATTATATTGCGGCTATTTCCTTTAGACCAGGTGTACATGTGGATCATTTTATTCCTAAACCAAGTATTTGTAATAAACATATCCCTTTCCAAGCATAGACCAACTAATTTATCTCCGTTATAGTTTGTTCTTGGATCCCCAAAATTACCTAATACTCTTTCTGTATCCTGATTTTGGATGCCCACCCAACCGTTCTTGTCTTTCAGTAGAATTATTTTTTTCCCATGTTTGCAAATGTTTATTGTGTCATTTAAATTGTACCAGGAGGCGTCTTTTACTTCTCTAGGATCACTATCAACGGGCGCGTAGCATGCTATGATAAATAGTTTTCTGATTCCTACTTTCATTCTAGCCCACAGCAGTCTAGGAGACACGAAACCATGGTCTCCGAGATGCTGCTTTGCTCTTTCATTCAAAATCAGACCTACTCCTTGTTTACCATGTGATTCACAGTCTACTCCTGACCATATTTCAAATCCGCCTTTCAACACGCCGTTTTTTATGTCTTTGGTTGCGCATCTCTTTTTCTTTGTTTGAGACACACGTAAAATGTCTGGTTTCTTCACGTCCATAGTTTCACGCTATTCTTTTACCTTGAGATCATTTACTCCTCTATGCATGCCTTTTGTCATTAAAAGTTCCAGTCCTTTCCGAGGCTATTTTGTAGTTTGTATTATTCATTGTTTAGATCAGTAAATTAAGCACTAACGATAATTTGTTTTTTGAATGGTGAATTCAGATTATATGTTTTGAATATAGTATTTGATCTCGAGATGTATGAGACATGATGATTCTGATCTCACTAAAGGTTTTTGTACACTGAGTGTTAATTTTTTTTAAATTGCACACTTTATATATTCTTCTGCGTAAGAAATTACATGGAATTTAAGAGTAGAAAAACGGCGAATTTGTTTTCTGTGATAACGAGCGTTCGCATTCCATATTTTCGTTTTAGCTAACTTAATGTCTGTTATTTCGTATCCTTTGTTAACTTTTTGGCCTGTCAGCTCCTTTGTTGGAAAACGTCTTTACTGAGATCGGTTTTGTTTAATTTTGAGAAATTAATTTTTGTTCACGGCTTATTATCTTAAAGACTCACTGTTTTCAATTTCCGCGTTATATTTGGTAAATATGTTCACATTTGTTTCACTTATTTGAGGTTTTAAATGTTCTTCAGGAATACGTTAAAACGACTTTTTAGCTCTTGCTGCTTTTCTTATTCACAATCTGGTATCTGATACTTATAGACGCTTATCCCCTCTACCAAATTTCTAGAAACTTTTGAGCAGTATTGCGGTATATGATTGACAGTATCAGAATGGAATTTGTCTGCCAGAAGTTATTTAACATTATATGAAATATGACGTCTCCAACACATGATGTCAGCAAGCGTCAAAGGGAATTTTGTTATTAAAAATAACAAAAGAAATTACGTCATACGAGTGAGGCATACTTATGGAATGTATAAACAATAAATTTGTGAACATCCTATGTGGAAATATCAAAGGAGAGCCCTCAAGGAATTTATTATTAAAAATATCAGAGAAAATATCTAGGACGGGAGACGCATAGTTGTGGAATGTCTAAACAATCGATTTGCGTATAGAAATAAATCCTCCAAATCGTATGCCAAAAGTTTTCTCATTGATATCGGCATATATATTTAATTTCATCTCTTACGCAGGTGGAGTCGGCGCGGAACAAAAGCAGCCATTGAGGTGGTAGCAGATCTTGACAAGTTTCAGCATAAGGTGGCACCATTCCGATAAACAGTTAATATATCAATTATAATATTTTGACGCGAAGAACTTCAATTCCGGGGATAGCAGATAATTATAGTTTGATATTGTGACGTCAGATATCATACCCTATTCCATATTTTTGGGTGACGAAGTTCAATTTCCCGATTCAAGTATTGACTGTAAATGTTGATAGTGAGAATCGGATACTTCAAAATTCTAATTCGTAAGTCAGCCCAATGAGCGAAACCAATCTCACAACCTTCTGCTATCTTGCTGCAAGTTCACTAATTGTACGGAAAAAGTAATCCAGAAGTCTCGCTACCTATCTACTTATATGTCTATTTTGTATATGTTTTACGAATTTGTGGGAGGGGGGGAGTGGTCAAACCCTGCTGATCTCTCACGTGGCTGGGCCTTTAGTGATCATACCAGGGATATAGCACTACACGTGACCAAAAAATGAACCTCCAGTCGTGTCGTACGCGCTTGTTGCCGGTCGCGGCTTTGTATTTCGCAAAAGTTAAAACAAGCTTCTGTTTATGTTGGAAATACTTTGGGTCTCTAATCTAATTATATTGGAGCCTGGCCCAGAATGTAAGGTTGCGAATTTATTGTGGGCAGATTACTGGTACTGAGTATAACCAGTAAACCTGACTGATTACACCAATGATGAAATTCTACTAATTACACCAGTCAAGTCTCCTTGATTGTCAGTAACACACTTCTGCCTGTTTCAAACAGTAAGATATCACTAAGAATCAGATAGTTTTCAATAATTCATATTAAGAGAGTATATAACAGGGCATGATGAAATTGCGACGACACGCAGTGGCAGAAAAAGCACATTTTTTGGACAAAAATCGATTGACAGTGCAATTCTTAACGGATTTTGATTTATCTTTTTTAGAATTGACCGCAAGGCTTTCAGGTATAACATTAAACTGTCCAGTTTTTATTTTACTTAACTGAAATTTGACTTTGAAATTAATTAAAACAGGTCATAAATTAGTATAAAAACTAACTACAAATAGTTTATTAGTGGGTTGGAGTAACAAAATTTTTAAAATAATTTTATAAACAAATTACTTAACAAAAGTCATTTTTTCGTGACTTGCAATGATTAGCTAATTTTGACCCATTGCTTTTGTATATTATACCTCAGATAATGATGTGCACTTACAATAAGTTGAGAATAGCTAATGATTGCTAATTATTTAAACAATTTTTATTAACAAATGCATATTTTTTGGATGAAAAGGCTTGATTTTTTTTTGCGGAATCAACTAAAAATGTTTCGCTAAACACTACTTGCTATCATATTTTTTCATATTGAGCCAAATTTGTTAATTTTTTTAACAGTTTTTATAAAAAATGCACATTTTAACCATTTTTTCATGAATAGGGTAGATTTATTTGTGATATCAACTTGAAATGTCTTGCCAAATACACCTTTTGTTTATATTTTTCATAGTGACCAAAAAATGTTGATTATTTTAACCATTTTTTTAAACAAATGCACATTTTCCCCATTTTTTTAAAAAGGTTTGATTTTTTTGCGGAATCAACTTAAAATGTTTTGCCTAAGATTCCTGCTATCATATTTTCCATAGTGACAAAAAATGTTAATTATTTAAACAATAGTTTACAGATTTGTAGATATATGACTCAGGGTTTATAGGTTTGTATGTTTTAACTTGGTAGATTTAAAGATATTAGATTTGAAGTTTACAGGTTTCAGGTTTTTCAGTTATGAAATATATGAGTCATATGTTCTACATTTGACCGATTTATTAGACGATTGGATTTTACTTGTATCAAGTCAAATTGATTTTAGGTCAGGATTTTTTGGTTTTGGGGTTTATAGATGTGGGATTTACGGGAACGTGGATGCATACATTTGAAGTTTGAGTTGTTTTTATGTAATTACATATCTTTTTTATGAATAATGCGTTGAAGCTCGAACCAAAAATGTCGGTGTAAATAAAACCAAGTTTGCACGGTGTTAACTTCTACCAGAAATTAGTGTCGTGGAAGACTTCTTGCTGAATCGAGGCATGAGGGAAATCTCAATTGATTATCTGATAGAGGTTCTTTTACTGGCCTATGCTGATGACATCGTGTTGCTTGCTGACTCTTGTATTGATCGCATGAGAAAAATGTATACCCTTGCTGAATACCGTAAAATCAACCATCTGCAGGAGGTCCATATATCTAAGACGAAGACCATGGTCTTCCATAGGGTTAGGAAGCCTTCGATTCCGAATTTCACGTTGGATGGAAACCAACTACAGATGGTTAGGAAATACAATTACCTGGGAAAGGTATTCGGGAGCTCAGGCACCTTCGCTCTGGCCAGTACCAAAAGAGTGGCTGCTGCAAAGATTGCGGTAGATTCGACGTTGCAGGTCCTCCGAGCGTCTAAGTCGGAATCTGGGCGCACCAAACAAATCTTTTACCAGAGCCTTCTCTCAAATGTTCTCTCGTATGCCATAGGTAATTGAGGGTTGAGATATTGTGAAGAGGTGGAGATGATTCACACTACATTCTTCAAGGGAGTTTTGGGACTCTCTATAAATACTTCTGGGTATGCACTTAGACTGGAGCTCGGTCGAGTCTCAACAGCACATAACATCTTAAAGTTTGCCCTCAAGTGGTTAGAAAAGAGGCTGGGTATGGGTAAAGAAAGGCTCCCTAGAATATGCATAAAGCCCCTTCAGGCTATGGCAGACTCTGGTACGACAACCGACAAGTTCAATTGGGTGTTGCAAGTTAAACACATGCTCTCGTGGTGTTGGGCGGAAAGTTTATGGCCTGGTCTAGAGATGGTAGTTCGGGGTAGATTTTTCATAGGAGATCTTAGTTTTTGATTTGTAGCGGGACAGCTTTGTTCAATCTCCCACCAGGGCGTCGAGAACTTATTTCACCTTTTAGCGAAATGCCAGATGCATATATACCTAAGATCGGATTGCTTTAGGTAATCGGTAGACCTTACAGCCTCTAGTGTGTTCTGGATTGCTTTACTAAATTCGTCGAACGCGGAATTGTGCCTTGTTGCTAGAAACCTACCTTTCTGGCGTATTGAAAGTCAGAGCCTTTATCATGTCTCCGTAGGTTTAAGTTAGTCAATAAAGTTAGTCAGTTTATTTTAATTTCAACCTCTTTGCACAGGTCGCGGACCTAAGAAAATATCGCAGCTGTACTTACTTTGGAATCATATCATGTATAATATGATGTTTTTAAATAAATAATAATAATAAATAACTTCTACCAGAAGTTTTTCCAAAGTTTATTATTATAAGAATTTAAAGATAGAGATGATGATACTGCTGCAGATCATGCTGAATAAAATTTCACAACGTTTATGTGACAGTGTGGCTTCAAAGTGGAAATAAAAGAATTTACGTAATTGAAAATAGGATTCGATAGTTCACCAGGGCAAATAATGAATCGACAAAGGTGTGAAAATCTTGATAATATAAATCTAAATGATCAGCAATCGTATTCGTTACCAGCATGATAATTATTAAATTAGAAACTTATTGGGATAACTGTTTTTGGTTTAATCGCACGATCCGTTATATCGTCCTTTAAGAATAGCACTTGAAAAACAGGATGATTGTGCGACATTATGCGAATTTATTTTTTTAAACGTAGAAATTAAGAATCTGGTAACGTATACATTTATTATGGCTACTAATAAAAAAGTGTGACTTGAATTTTTGTCGTATCTCAGATAATGTTTCAGGAAGGCCAAACGTAGATCCCCGATAATGATTTGGTGATTTGGAAGCCGAGTTTACTTCAAATGATTCATCTCTTAAATATAAATTGATTTAGGCATGCGTATCTCGAAGTTAATCTGATTTGACCGTTTTCTAGAACAATTCAATTAGCGGAAAATGCATATCCAGGTAAGAATATACGACATTTTAGGGTTTCGGGTTGACCAAATCATACAACGGCATAGCACGAAAAATACGGGCAATCTCTCAAGAAAGTGTTTCGAAAAGCCAGAGCTTTTTGCAAAAGCATCAGAAACGTATAAGCATTTGGTTCTAGATAATTTTGGAGTATTATCAGCATTTAAAAGTAAAAAGCAATTGAAAAAGAGTACGAAATGTTGCACAAATTATTAAAACATGGATGGCAAATAGCCAAAGAATTTCCTTTGCCAATGATTTATTATTCGGAACATGCATACGAATCAGTCTCTTTGAATAGTGCTACTCAAATACTTGTAGGAAAATAGACTATGTACTAGATCAATCTTTTACAGTATATATAATAATTAATCAAATACTTACCGAATCCATGCTTGTACAAAAACGACTCTTTTTCTCGACTTAAAATCGAGAAAAAAAGATCCAACATATACACTTCGTACCTGCGGGAAAAAAAAAAGAAACTGACAAGCGGCACTATTCAGGGAGAGCGGATGCGAATTTAATGGCGCTTGCACGTGCGAAGAGTGATGGAAACTCAGTTTCACGAAAATTAATCCCCTACCAGTCCATGTGCGGCACTGTTCAGAAAGAGGACTGTGTCTCTACGTGCACTAGCGCCCTAGCGGCTACTTATAGCGTACTCGGTTATCCTGCACTGATGCACTCAGATCTGCACCAACGCTGGTAGAGTGAGAAGGAAGAAGTAAGAAGAAGTAAGACGGAGCGATCGGAGTGCTCTTTGAGTACACCAGTGGAGAATAAACGAATGGGCTAGTAGATTGATGAACGCTTAAAAAAAGGATATTAAAAAGTAAGATTATAAGAAAATCCTTTCCGCAATATGTATATAAGAATTTTTCGAATTCTTTCAGCCAATAATATCATTTTCGAAAACTTGTTGGGTAAAATTCGTTGTAGTAACAAAATTATGTATAGCGCAATAAAGCAAATTAAACTACATGGTTAATGTTCCAGTGATCATGACGATGCCAATAACCGTGATACTCTGTTGTAATTTGAATATATTATTAACAAATATGTACAAAGTAACATTTAATAATCATAATAATAAAATAATAATAAATAATAAACTGCAATGCATTTAAATTGAATAAGTAGCAAGAAAATTAGCGTCACGGTTCGAATAATTTTTTTTTTAACTTTCTATCCTAAAAATCTTAATTTCGTTAAAAATTCAATAACCCAATAGCGTTATGAATTAAGTGGTTAGTTTTTATAAAATTATTTTACTTCAGTTAATATGAAATTATTATTTTGATGACCACGAAGCTTCAAAAGGTTTTTTAAAGGCCTTCTTGTTTTTTTGCATGTGATTCCACTTCCATATTTTCCGAATTCCGATGAATTCTTTTCTATACTTACGCGAGATGTCAAATTCTAAACATTACCGAAAATCGTACCCGATCTTGCTCGTTTTCCGAGATTCTTTACTAAAATACCGAGATGCGAGTCAACTTCTCGCCATCGTCAGTCGACTCAATGCCAAGTTCGTGGCGCCGTAAAGTAAGCGAAGCGCCGCGTACAACAAACAAGAGAACTAAAATTTCGTGCGCATGCGTTACTAAGTGTATATATTCATACGTGGGTTTTTTTTAGTTTATTGTTAAAATTAATGCTAAGTCAAATTTAAAGGGATTTCGAAAGAATGAATGCCAAATGTAGCACAGGCGACATACAGTATACTAAATTGAAGTAATTGTACCCATTTGGGAAGCCATATTACATGATTTGGCATTAATCAAAAAATTGTAGAAGGTCTACATTAAAACTGTTGCCGCGAAGCAGAAAAAGGACTTTATTAAGAATGAAATCACAACCAACAGACTCTCCTTGCGTATTTTTTGAAGCAAGAGACACCCATGAGGATGATACCTTGCCATAATTGTACTTGTATTTTTGTTAGGCTCAAGCCAATGTCCCTGACTCTGACCATGCTGTACCTGACGCACTAATATGACGGCTCAGCTCAGCTGACCCTTCGCGATAATACCCCACGGCCCACTCACCAATTATTCCCCCACTTTGCTGAGATTCGACATCAGAGCCATCTACAACAAGCAAGAGAACTACTTTCCTAGCTCGCCATCGTTTATTGGATTCAGCGGTGCCTGGGCGAACCGTAGGCTTTGACGCAAGCGAGCAGATGAACCGCAGGCAAGCCGACTGTTCCTTGTGTAACATCACGACCAAAACATGTTTTGTACACGCGCTCCATGCATTATTTTTTCTAGCATTGAAACAAAGAAAAAGAACAATTTTTTCAGATACCAGAAATTGCACCAAATTTAGGAAGTCCCGTGCAGAAATTGCCCGACTAATTCCCAATCTCTGATCTGGGCCCGACCGCATTTTCCACATGTGGTCGCAAGGCGGCAGAAAGTGTGGCTCGCGTCGGAACCACGTCGGGTCGGGTTAGGTTAGACAAGATTATGTCAAGTTTACTGTTGTCGTAATATTGTTTTTTTTTAAATCGAACTTAAAATGCCAAAAGCAAAAAGTACATTGCGAGTTCGGAAGCACAGAATTGTTAGTGGGATTTCTAATACCCACAATGAAGACGAAGATAAACCGGTAAACTTCCGAAAAGAACTTACCTCCGATTAATTTAAAATTTCATATGCCTATGTAGATCTTTCAATAACTCACATTTTATGTTGAATATATTTATACCCTACGACTTACAGTTTTCGAGAAAATGTACGATAAATATGAAAAATCGCAGAAATACTGCAAACTGTTCAGCAGTTCGACTTAAATTGTATGAAGAAATTCTAAAAATTATAAAATTATAACAAGAATATGTATTTTTAAAAGATCTATCTATTTTTAAAAGATCAGATATTCATATGGTCAAGGCCAAATGTCATACATCGCGAAATTAGTGACTTTTGATATTGTGGACCTCCGACTTCATTTGTTCCTCTTAAACTGCACGAAAATCATTCCCATTCCTAAAGTTGTACGTCAACTTCCAATGCCTTCGCATTACTTGAAAACATTAGTTTATACAAAATATATGATATTGCGGATCAGTAACATCATAGATTAAATGGTTTTAGTATTTCCTCGAACATAAATTTACTTTTAAAATCTCATTCCACGTACCCCATGTGCGCGTGAGTCAAACAAAATACATTCCAAAATAATATTAAAAAGGTTCAAAAATATTAATAATTGAAATTCATTTATGAATGTGTGTATGTGTAATAACTATAAATTTGAAAATTGTTTTTTTAAAACATAATAGTTATTTCAGAAATGCAAACTCTCAACGATAAATTAAAGGAATACAAACAGTTTAATAATGTAGAATATTGAAAAATTTAAGTTTTGTAAAGCACAAAGTCTGAAAAAAATATTAATAAAAAACTTTTTAAATTTTACTGATCATAGAAATAAAAAATTAAAAAGGCCACATCTGGGCCAGATCTGGCCCCCATTTTTAGAGCCCAGATCTGGGCCCTGTCAGGTAGGACGTTTCATTTACGGTCTGGCACTACACAGATTACACTATTGGGGCCGCATTTTTCCCGATCGGGGCCCGAACGGCGCCCCACAAAAATTTTTGCACAAGGTTTTACGGAAATTGCAGATATTCAAAAATTTCCAAGAATTCAGGAATTTGGGGTAATTTATGTTAATTTCTCGGTCATTTATAGTATTTTATCATTCATTTATAGTATCTTATCACTTCCTGTTGGTCTGATCACAATTTACAATCACTCCCTTAATGTATACGGCAATGCGATAGTGAGGTTACAACTCCTGAAAACTACATAAAAAGACTTTATACGGCAGTTTTGATGGAAAGTTCGAACTGCGTATCAAAACTACGGTATGCAGTCTTTTTAAGGCAATTGTAAAGATTAGCCACATAGTGTGCCACTTTATGGAACCAAGAAAGGTGCCCAACAGCCACTTTATCATGTCTATACAGAAACGATCTGATTTTGCATCAAAAAATAATTTCTAAGACAATTTTTTTCTTTTACTTAATTTTTCAGTTGTTTAAACAAATACGAATATTTTTTTGACGACACGAAAATGACTCTTTTATGTCATTAACAAATTCTACTTTTCACTTTCTTCCTTTGTCTATCTTTCTAATGAGCATCGGATAGTGTAACCACGTCCTACTTCGCCCTATGCGTTCACCCTTTGCTATAATCAAAGTGTGCCCTACAACGAACAGAGTTAGTTGTCACAATTTTGTCAATTTCCCAATAAAGTACCATAGAATTGTTTCTTTTTTCTTTCTTTTTCTTCTCTCTAAATCTGACTTAGTACATAATGTTTATTGATTGAAATACTACCTTCCTAAGGAAAAATGGGAAAACCTTACTTAAATGCAAATTTGAATGAACTTAGATAATCGAGAAAAGTGGTAGGTACAAGGATTCCATCATGTTTTCTAATTCTATAATCTCACAT
>NC_046661.1:19120831-19123280 GCF_010883055.1 Belonocnema kinseyi
AAAATCTTATCAAAAAGTTAGGCATCGCATTTTGAAGGTAAAGAGTAGTTCTTTACGATGCCATTGTCAGTTTGTGAAAAAAAAAAATTTTTCGCGATGTTATGGGGCCTCGAACACATCAATATAACGGGTTTTTGACCCTTTTAGGTTAGAATATCTCGAAAACTGAGGGTGATGGAATTTTTCTGAGGTCAGATTCGGATTCAGCGCAGCAAAAACCTTCGGGTATAGTAGGTCTGGTCTCTGGTTCTGAGAATTGTTGGCCTGTGTAATCATATTCTTTAAATAATGAACTTTGCATTTTTACACCATAGTTTTGATCAATCAATTTAGTAAAATTTTTGAACGCGCATTGTAATAATCAACAATGACCTTATGTGTTGAAAAACGCATGTAATAAGCTTGTTGCCACTTGTTAAATTCTTCCCTGAAAATCTTGGTTAAGTCTCCCCAACATTAGTTCATGCGTTCAATGTCATAACATTTTTAGTACTGTTCACTTATAGTTTAAAAATCAAGTAATTGGTTCAAAAATCATCTTTTTTGTAAAACATTAATCTTATTGGTTAAAAAGTAATCTTTGGGACATAGAATTTTTTTATGGCGAAAAAATAGTTTTCTTAAAATTTAATCCAAAAACAACAAAATTTCCTTCCTGATCGATTCAAAGACTTGAATTATAGAATGTGTCTAATGGTAAATGGATTCGATCTCCTTTGTAATAATTTTTAAAACACTTTTTTTTGTTGAAAATTAGTTTTTTTAACAGAAAGCTAAACTATGACATTTTTGGTGAAAAAGTAATTTCTTAAATTAAAGTTTAATCTTTTTAGTAAAAAATCTAATTAACTGTTAAAAAATTTATGGATTTTGTTGAAAATTTGTCTTTTTTAGTATAAAATTAATCTTCTTGTTTGAAAGTTCTTCTTGCTGATTTAGGATTCAACCATTTGATATTTTTTTTAAATAAAAATCATGTATTTGTTTGAAACTTTCTAGATGTTGTAGAAAATTCGTAATTTTTTGTAGAAACGTAATAAAATTAAACAAAATTTAAATTTAAAAATAAGTGATTTTCATTTTCTATTGGTTCACAACTAAGATATTAATCAAAAAATACTTCTTCCAATTGTAAAACTGCGTACTTACAAGATATTGTGTATTTTTCATAGATTTAATAAAATTCTCTGATATAGGCCACCATTGTGTCTACTGCTTGGTGTCAAATTCATCTGTTTTAGTTAAAATTTGAAATAATCTGTTGAAAATTTCATTTTTTCGATTGAATATTAACTTTTATCAGCTAAAAAATGCATTATTCTATTTTTGTTCAAAATTTGATATTTTTTATTGAACCTTGATCTTTTTTAGTTGAAAATTGAATTATTTGTTTCAAAATTTATTTATTTTGTTGAAAATTTATGTTTTCTGTTAAAAATATAAAACTACTTCCTTGAAAATTCATCTTTTCAATTGAGAATTCAACTATTTTGTTGAAAGTTTCTTTAGAGTTAGTCCAAAATTAATTTATGTAAGATAAAATTGGATTATATAATTTTTGATAGAGAATTGATATTTGAAGTTAAAAATTGTTCGTTTGTAGTTGAAATTTCAACCCTTTGGTTATTTCGTTATTTCGGTAGCAAATTAGTCCTCCCGTTTGAAAATTCATCTTTGTGATTGAAAACAAAACTATTAAGTTGCACATTCCTTTTTTTTTTTTGTTAAAAATTAAATTCTCTAACTGAAAATTTAACTATCCCGCTTTTGGTTGAACACTATAATTTGGAATTAAAAATGGATATTTTTGGGTTGAAAATTCAATTGTTTGTTTCAAACATCGTATTTTTTAAATAAAATTAATCTTCTTGGTTGAAAATACATCTGTTTGCTTGAAAGTTCAATTATGTATGTATCATCAAATGCATCTATTTTAGTAAAATTTCAATTAATTTGTTAAAACTTAATTGTTTGTTGTTAAATATTAATTCTTTTAACTAAAAAGGAATTATCCTATTTCTGGTTTCATTTATTTATATTTTATTTAAAAATTTATCTTTCTTAGTTGAAAAATGCACTATTTGTTTGGAAACTGATCTTTTTTATAAGAGTTAAACTATTTTGTAAAAAATTGATTAAAAATTCAACTGCACAATTTCAGGATGAAAAATTATATTTTTAATTAAAAATTAATTTTTTCATTTGAAAATTCGTTTTTCTAGTAGAAAATTATTTTTCTTTGTAAAAATCTTATCTTCCTTATTTAGGATTGAACTATTTTCTTGAATTGTTTTGTTTGTTAAAAATGAATGTCTAAGGAAAATTTTAATTATATCATTTGCTGTGAGCTAGAATGAAAGTAGGAATCAGAAGACTATTTATCATAGCATGCTACGCGCCGGTTGATAGTGATCCTAGAGAAGTGAAAGACGCCTTCTGGGACACTTTA
>NC_046661.1:19123380-19136448 GCF_010883055.1 Belonocnema kinseyi
TCTCTATCCCATCCACACACTACTCCTTTCCCCTGCCGAGTGAGTCACGCCTACCCCGAAAGGGAAATGGCTTAATGGTGTAATAATAATAATAATAATTGTTGGTTGAAAACTAATCGTTTTTTTTTGTAGAGAATTAATATTATGGGTAAAAAATTAATCTGTTTTTTATTATTCTTAGCATAGATGCCCAAATTCGATTTTTTGTCTCAGATCGGAAAAAAATGTCTTGCATAATTTACTATAAAAGAATTTTAACCGCTGAGAGATTCTGCTAAATAATGTGTAGAACCTGCCTGGTTATAAGTAAATTCTATTTTATTTTAAATTCTTTTTATAATATTGTTCTTGCATTGAAAATGAATTTAGTTTATAATTCTATTATTTGTTTTAAAAAATTTTGTTCAATTAAAAATTAATCGTTGTGATTAAAAACTCATCCTTTTTGTCATAGCTTTTACTATTTGGTGTCAAGTTCATCTGTTTTAATTAGAATTTTTAATAACCTGTAGAAGATTTCATTTTTTGGATTGAACATTAAATTTTATAAACTAAAAACTGAATTATTCTATTTTTGTTTAAAATTTGATGTTTTGAATTGAAACTTAATCTTTTTTGTTAAAAATTATTTTATGGTTAAAGAATTAATCTGTTTTTTTATTATTCTTAACATAGATGTCAAAATTTCATTTTTTTGTCTTATATCAGAAAAAACGTCTTGCATAATTTACTATAAAAAAGTGTTAATCGCTGAAAGATTCTGCTATATAATGTGTAGAACCTGCCTGAATTTAAGTGAATTCTATTTTATTTTGAATACTTTATATATTACTGTACTTGAATTGAAAATTAATTCAGTTGAAAATTCTATTATTTGTTAAAAAAGATTTTTTTAAATAGAAAATTAATCTTTGTGATTGAAATTTCATCTTTTTTGTTAAAACTTTTACTATTTGCTCTCAAATTCGCCTGTTTTGGTTAAAATTTTAAATAACCTGTAGAAAATTTCATTTTTTTATTGAATATTAAGTTTTATATACTAAAAACTGAATTATTCTATTTCTGTTTAAAATTTGATATTTTTATTGAAACTTGATTTTTTTAGTTAAAAATGGAATTATTTGTTTGAAAATTCCCGTATTTTGTTGAAAATGTGTATTTTTTGTTAGAAATATAAATATGAAGACCCGATACATCCATAAACCTGAACATAATGCATTTAATCGCACATTTCTTAAACCATATATTGTTTAAAAGCACATAAAACATTGGAAGCCTATACATTTTATACAGCTGTTTTGTTGTGAAGGTCAAGTGCAAGGAGTTTAATGGTACTTTTCTGATATTGAGTAAAGTTAGTGTAACATTGGTGTATTTTTAGTTATAAGTTAATGTTTTATTTATTATTTGCATTCAATGTAAACATTAAGTATTATTCCTGTGATGCATGGAATTTGTTATAAAATTTCATTGCTGATAAAAAATGCGGTAGCAACATTTTATAAATTAGAATGAAATTTTTGTGTAATTTGTAAGAAAAATTTCAGTAAAAGCTTAACTTTCTTAAAGTTTTTGTAGTACATTTTCGTAACCTTTCATAACAAAAAATAATATTTGATAGATTTTTGTAGATATATACGGAACATTTACATTAAAGTGGCCAAAATTATCGAATTCTGCGACCAGCAGTTCACTTTTGTATTCTAAAATTAATTCTTAACCTCAAAATTTCAAAACTTGTTATCGCATTTTCCACCATCAATGGACTTTAATAACAAATTCCATGCTTCATAGAAATATTACTTTATGTTAATGTTTATATTGATAAAAAATAATAGAGTAAACATTAACTTATATTTAAAAATATACTAACCCTACCGATAGAAATCTCAGAGTATATGCTAAAGATTCTCGAGGCTCTGAGAAGCTCGGAGAAATTCTCCGCAGGCACTCAGATAGATATATTTAATGGTCCAGATAGCTCGTTCAAATGCTTTGAAGGCTTTAAAATGTTTTTTCCGAACTTTAAATAACAATACGATCATAAGTAACAAGCAGAGAGGCTTAAATTGAAATAAGAATTCGATCATGACTAACAAGCAGATGCCCTGTGTTGCGATTGCAGTGGCCCGGATGGAAAGATGGTTGTAAATGAGAAGCGTTGATTCGTATTATCGACCTCGAAATTTGATTCGATTATTATTCCCAACAGTGAGCCAAAAATACTTGCACATACTTGTACTGTGCGTCGCTCTTTGGCTCTAGTTCGCGTACGTATTTAAAAGTCAAGTACAGACGCGCACCATAGCCAATGAACGTCACTCAAATCCAAGCAAGCGCAGATCAAGCCAGCTCCGTTGGGATCATTTAACTTCAAGAAAACACGTGTAACGTTCCATTACTGTCTAACTCACGGTGACTCACGAGTGTCTCTTTCGCACGCGTGTAGCTATTAAAGAACGAGCAATCAATACAATTTTTTCAATATTTTCCAACTCTGTCTAACCCATTCATAACTCGCGTCTCACGCATATAGCAATGAAAATCGACTAGTGTGACAATCGAAATCGACAATATCGTTTAGAGATTTCATATATTTCAATAATGAGGTTGTGTTCGAGCACATTTCCGGCGGGAACGTACGAAAGTCACTTTTCGTTATTACAATTATTACAACTACAATTTCGTAATTACAATTACAAATTTCGATCATCATAGTTAGATGCAGATTTTTCTCACGAGTTGACTGATACTAAAAACTTATTTTTGACGAAAATGTCACTTTTGTGAGTTTGTCTTCAGAACAACAGAATAGCACACCGAGAGAACATACTTTTCTCTTATGATCTCGTCTCACGCAACGTTAGTTTGGGTTAATTCAATCTATAATCGCACACATCAATACTAATTTAGCGTGAAGATATACCTCTTCACAATAATTTAGTATGGATATGTGTTATCATGGTATGAATTAACCAAAACTAACGTTGCGTGAGACGAGATCATACGAGAAAAGTATGTTCTCTCGGCGCAGTCAAAAATTGAATTGACAAAGTAGTTGTTTCCAACTCAGTTACTATTAATTAACTTAGCCGTCGATGCTAAAAACAACCTGTGAGTTTTTATCTATAATATAATATTAAATAAAAGACAATAAAATTAATTCTCCAAATATTTTTTTTTTTATTTGAAACTAAACTTGTATTTAAGTAACTATTAAACAAGATTTTTCAAAGTAGTAGAAAAAGATATGAAAAAATACCAAGAAAAGGAGTATTCTTTATGAAATATTCAAAGACGTTCCCGGAAAAGTCGTTTTCGGAAAGACATAAGTCAAGCGTCCTTTGTGCGAGCATAAGGACGATCGTAACACCTACAGTCTGCGACAGCATCCCAACGGCGATTCCCTCTTCTAAAGACCTAAAAGAGTTCATCTGGTAGGACGTAATATTTTAAGACATCTATGGTCAGCAGTCGTTCTGAAAAGGGCTGGGCGAAAATTTATGGGTCGCAGCTGATCCAAAACTTATGCTCTTCGAGTTCCACATGACTAGTAAGGGTGGAACTGGCTCTTCGGTCCTCTAATAATCGACTACAGTGACTGCAACACCGCTAGAATTGACCGAAAGGCCTGAGGTAGTCTTTTCCTTTCAGTCCCTTGTAAGTGTAGGGCTATTAAATTTTAAACCGCACAGCTCGCAACCATCATCATCGCTCGGCATTTTTGGCTTTAACTGGAAAACCAAAACGAACAGGCTTGAAAGTGTTAAACTTCACATAATGATGTTTTAGAAAATTTGATTCATTTTCAAACGGATGGTATATTTTCTAAACGATTTAACTTTGGAAATATTAATTTTTTTGCATAGAAAGAACTTTCTGATAAAAACAAAATTTAAATAAAAAACAAAAATAGCAACAGCACACATGTATATGAATTAAATATATCGAAACCGGGCTGAACTAAAGAAAAGAATCTTTCTTTTTAACTTGTTCTCGGTTGAACCCCGTTTTTCATTATCAGACATGGCCTAAGTCAAATGCCTAATCACATGAGAATATTATAAATTAATACGAATTAATACGTATAGATTTGTGTGAAACTTAACCCCCTCCGTTTTTTTCAAATGTTCACGCTTGTTTGTCTGTAGATTTTTAGTTTTTTAGCACAATAACTTTCCAATTTTTCGTTGAATTTTGAACACTAAAAACCATGAACATATGAACGCCGGTCTAACTCTAATACAACGCTGCTGAAGGTTAGTGAACTTCTCAGCATAAAACACCACCCCACTATGATCCCCACAAACTTCGTAGAGACATTTGTTTGAAACTTGTCGAAAACTGTAGGTCAGGTTCGTTAGCCAGACATTTGGATAAAAATTCAAAAAGTGAGCGCATTTTGAAAATTTTTAAGACAACTTTTTTTAGGATTTAAAAATTTTCTTTACGGTTATCCGCAGTACTTTAGAAGGTAAACATTTTCTCCTTATGACTTTTTTCAATAAAAAAAATTACGGTTTGATGGTCCTACAAGATTATCATTTCAACTTTTTAATTTGTTTTGAACAACTGAAAATTCTAATTTTCACGGCACAAAAAATAATGAAAAATGAATAATTCCATTTTGCGGTCAAACTATGTAAGATATGACAAAAGATGAATGGATCAAAATAGTGCATCCAAAAAAGTTCTAGAAATTGGTCGCTATTAACTTTTTGATAGGAGGCATAGCTTTTTTTTGCAAAAATGTATGAGCCTAAAAATTGTGCATTCAAAAAAGATCTACAATATAATAATAAAACAGAGTAATAATAACAAAATCTACAATAACATTTTTAATAACGCAATTTTTAACCTAAATTATATCTACAAATTTTCTTCGAGCCACTGTACGCTAGGATGCGTATTTTTAGTTTAAATCGTAAAAAATAACATTGAGAATAAACACATTAAATTGACGGAAAAACGACACAAGTTGTAATGCATTGTTTAATAAAAAAAATTTTTTGTAAATGATGCGCACTTTAAAAAAAATTTTAAATCAAGAGAATGAAAATACAAATGTTTTAGTACCAATACATATTATTATTTAAAATGATGTGACAGGCTTAAGATGTTTAGTGCCCAACATGTCGAAGGCATTTTTGGTTAGAGTTAGATTTTTATTTTTTATTATTTTGCACGGGGCTTGCATTCATGCTTGCATTTAGTTTATTCAACATTCTTTGTAAGTCTTCGATTGACTCTGCCATAACAACCTTATCATCTGTAAACGTTAACCCACGTACCCTTAATGTTTGGAGTTCCACACCTTCTTCGTCGAAAATGGCCATTCTTAAACACTTGTTCATGAATAATATAAATAGCCATTAAGACATAATGCGTCTTTGTCTAACACTTTGCATAATATAGAAACAGTCACTTTATATCCCATTTACTCTTAAACTCTCTTTGCTACGCCCGTATATATATATTTTTTATAGCTTGAACAGCCATCCATTGACTCCGTACTCTTTTAGGACTTCCCAAAGTTTGCTTTTATCAACCTTATCAAAATCTTTTTCTAGGTGAACAAATGCACAGAAAACATGTTTGACTTCTCTTAAACATTTTTCTTGTGATCTGCCTTAAGCTAAATATGTGATACTCTCATGATCTTCCTGGCATAAACCCACGATAATCGCCTTTTTCAAATCATCTGGGACTGCTCCTATCTCGATACATAAGTTTATCAATTCGCAGTCTATGTGGCATGTACTCGCTATCGTATTTAAGCATTTCGACGTCAATACTGTCTACTGCGATAGCCTTACCGTTTTTCAAGTTCTTAATTATATTCCTAACTTCAGTGACACAGACTTTCTCAATTGAGTATTCTAATGCCTCGGGTTCTACATTGCAGTAGTGGTGTCCTATAAATTCATCTCCGAATAGTCCCCTAAAATTGTTTCGCAAAGCTTGTAGTATCCCGTCTGCACCATCTAGCATTTAACCTTTACTATTTCAGATGTTCACAAGTTCTGCACTTTTATTTCTCTTTATTTTTTCACTAAGCAGTTTCTTGCTTCCTTCAAAGTCATTTTGAAACTTATTCTCTCATAATTATATCTTTACTTTCCTTAACTAGTCGTTTAAATATCCTCTTTTTGTGCTTGTAATCGTTTTTAACTGATTTTTATTCGCGTTTGTGTCAATTTGTGGTTCTCTTTTTTCTATATCGCTGACCTACGATTATTTTGTACACAAGAAGATAATGATCATTATTGCATACAGAACCTCTCATGCTCCTTGTATCTTTGACTAGCTCTTTCATCCACAACAACAAATTCAATTATACTGTGGCTATTTCCTTCAGACCAGGTGTACATGTGGATCATTTTATGACTAAACCAAGTATTATATTATAAATAATTTTTTGTCACAAAAGTACTGAAAAGGTACTGAACAGTAGTAAGAAGATCTTATTTTTTTAAATTATTAATAAAATAGATTTGTTTAGCGATAGAAAATCATATCACTCATTTTAAAACAATTACAATCACTTTTTGGCCACAAAAATACTTTAAAAAGGCCAAAAAGTAATCATAAGTGGTGATAGAAAGCTTTTGTTAGAAACAATTATTTATACATCAATGTAAAAAGACGAATTATATATGATAAATAAATTATATACACTTATCTGGGACAAAATTTTTAAAATATGACTGTAGTTCTACTTTACGGTACGTTAAGTTGTCTCTCTGCAGGAAGAGTGCACTTTTCAAGGTCATATCTCGTGACATGTTAGGGCTAAGAAACTTCGTATTTTGAACGTACGATAAATTGATTACACTTTCATATAATCTCTTGAAATTTTGTCGTGGGATTCACAGGAGTAAAAATAATTTCCAAGGAAACAAATTCTTCATTCTTAATCAAAAAAGCAAAAAAAATTATTTTTTGAAACCTTGTAATTTCCAAAATAATAAGTCTAAAAGACTTTTTTTAGATGTACTCCTCTCATTTTCCTCTTCGCTTTTGCCCGTAAAAATACACAAAATTCGTAATCAACTTTTGTTAATGGCAACAATACTAATTATTGTTATTTGTTAGCGTGAATTCTTTGAATGAATTAATTTTATCAACTTTAATGAGACAACGAAATTAAAAAATTGATAATGAATGATTTCCTGGTATTAAAAAGTTTCAGATTGTTCAATTAAAGTTGCGTAACTTATTAAATAATTTGTAAATTAAGGTTCACAAAGCGGCGTCTACATGAATGGTGTTCAATTATGATTCATTTTCAATTTTGACCCACTTTGTTCTGGTTGCCATAAAAAATTGCACTGACGTGACACGCGAGCATCTATAGAATTCTGAATTCTAGAATTTGCGTGTTTTCGAGTTCGCAGTTACGCACGCGTTGGCTGGCGGCCCTGATATGGCAAACAACTCCTGTTTGCAAGTTTTCTGCGAACGCAGCTCTGAACATAGACTCCGTAAGAAGTCCCGCCCCAATCTTTAACTCAAGGTTAAGCATGGGTTAAGATTTTGTTTCTGTGCGGTGCGGATTAATTATATTCACTTTGAATGCACTACAGAACCTTTAACTCACTCTATTTTACTCTGGAGTAAAATATGCGGAGTCGAATATATTTGATACTGAGTCGATTTTGTACTCCGAAAAATGGCACTCTCGATTCCGCTAGCCATTTACTCCTCAAATTTTAAACAGTGATAGGTACACAATTACTAGCATGCTGTGGTGAGTTCCTCTATTATCACTGCTGTCCTTACACAGCACAGATGGAAATACACAACTGGAACTTGCACGCTGTTAAAAATTTGAGGAGTAAATGAAGTGAATGGCAACTCCGCAAATTTTACTCCAGCGTAAAATAGAGTGATTGAAAGGTTTTCTTAGTGCATTCACAGGGAATATCATTAATTCGTATGGCACAAAATAAAAATCTTAACCCATGCTCAATCCGCAGTTAAAGAGTTGTGACGGGACTTCTTACGCGTCATGTCGGAGCAATTTGTTATGGCAACCAGACAAAGTAGGTTAAAATTGTATATGAATCGAAATTGGGACAGCGAGAATTCATGTAGACGCCGGTATGTAAACCTGAAATTATAAATTATTTGATGTGTTATGCAATTTAATTGGACAATCATTAACTTTTTCATACCAGAAGGTCATTTATTATTAATTTTTAAATTTCGTTGTTTATATAAAGTTGATAAAATTAATTAATTAAAGAATTCACCCTGATATATAAGAATAATTAGTATTGTTACCATCAAATCTATTCAGAGTACTTGAGCCTATTTCTACTATCGGCGAGAAAAAAAAATGCTTAAAAGCACAAAAATGTGCAACTATATTATCTTCAGTTCTAATACAGATATTAAAGCGATTCAAACTGCAAACTGTAATTAATATGCTCTGCATTTATTTTTAATCACCCGGAAGGATGTGTTAATCTTCTTTTTTGTGAAAATCGCGATATTTTTAGACTTGTTTTTGTGGGAAAACAAGTGACAGAAAGCAGAGGGGGCCCTTTTTTTGTTTTACTGCCGACCGCTGGTGCCATTCTTCGGCCCCTAGTTCTGAATGCTTGGATGGCACCTGGCCACGGGTCAAAGAAGCTTTCTGTCACTTGTTTTCCAACAAAAAAAATGTCTAAAAATATCGCGATTTTCACAAAAAAGAAGACTAACACATCCTTTCGGGTGATTGAAAATAAATGCAGAGCCTATTAATTACAGTTTGAAGTTTGAATTGCTTTAATATCTGTATTAGAACTGAAGATAATATAGTTGCACATTTTTGTGCTTTTAAGCAACAATTCTTATTATTTTTCAAATTTCTCAACTGCAACTGGTTCACAACAGTTTTCCTCATACTCATCAATTTTTAAAATTTTTTTCCATCGCTCCTTGTATAAGAAATAATGCTCTAAACTTGACTGTTCTCAAATGTACCCAAAAATCCTTACTTTATTTTACATTTTTCAGTCTGCTAAGCACAAAAATTTTTTTACATAAAACTTTAAGCTCATTAACGTAGAACACTTTCAGCTTTTAAATGACTTTTTTTTGTTGCGCTAGCATTTTTTTTGACTGAGTTGTTAAGCTTCAAAGGCAGATGCCTGTAGTTTTCTCGCCGATAGTAAATGGTGAATACTCCCTTCAGCATTCCTTTTTAACGATATGTACTCCTTAAAATCAACCCCTGATGGTGTCGTGGGACAACTCTAGGGTCAGAACGGAATTGATTGAAATAAATCCGGACAGTGCAGTGATAGTTAGGGAGTTCTTTTTCAAGAGGTACATTTTAACTCATCTTCTTCAGTTCTTCTATTCCGCTTGCCGTTTACTCAAAACGGTGGAACTTTTATGCTTCGAAGTTGATTTTTGAATATTTTCAGAAAAAAGGGTAAGTAGTAAAAAAAGTTTGACAAAAATTGCCTCTAAGAAAGTCATCATCAGCAGACCGTCACCTTGGGTCAGGCATTATCTGGAAACCGCTAGCCTTGCAGCCGGTGTGATAGTTTGTCGAGCGGACGGTTTTCGACCTCGCGAGACCTTCCCATTGTTTGAGATTAGATACAGCGGAGAAAAATCCAAATTTTGTACAATATTAATTAATAAAATTTTAATATACTGCATTAGCATCGTTATATTATTTTGAGTAAATAAAAAAAAAAGTTGATAAAAATCGGTCAATATTTTCAATCTCAGCCGCATAGGTTCCTATTCCCCAAAAGGGAACGTGTTTCCTTCTTTGTAATTGTACCGACAGATAACCTCACAGAGATGTCTTCTATTCCCCAAAAGTGTTCATATTGTGAGATTATTTAATTCCTTCTAATAAGTTCACAAAATATGTGTAATAAATTGTTTTAATTCCTTCATGTGGAATATAAGATTTGAAAATTTAATTTAATTAATTCCAGTCCGCCTCTCTAGAGTTAAAATTACTTTAATTCACACATTCAAATAGATTTCTTTGATGTATTTTTTAAGACGTTTAAATAAATTATTAAAATGTAAATAAATATAAATTTAAATATTTTTCGAATTTATAAGTTTAGAAAGATTTTACTAAGTCGATTGAGAGGAATATAAGTTTCACTTTTTCTGTTCCCGTTGAAGGATTTTTAGACGGAGGATAAATTGCGTATTCATAGAAATAGAAATTCTTAATTTTTCTGAATATAACGCTTCTTACCGGGTTACTGACTCTTTTACGAATCCAAGCATACCGCACAAGTAATAATTGTTAACAATGGTTTTTCATTAACTAACCGTGAGGAGTCGAAATAAAGTTTGAGACGTTGAAAATCCTCTTTTTCAATTTTCGTCTGATCAAAACATGTGGTGGAGACAATTTCGAAATATACTTGATATCAAATACAAATTTGGATTAAAATTTCTATTTACACTAGAAAAAGTTGTTTTTAATATAAGAATCTTATTTTTTTATTGTTAAATAATCGTTACAAACCGTGAAATTATTCTTCAAAAGTGGGGTAACTTTGATCAAGTATGTTTTTAATATAAATATCAATTATTAAAATTTTTTTCTAGCAGTGCTAAACCTAGAACATATTGCTGGAGTCGCAGTATTGGGCATCTATACGCGGCTATTACTGACTGGTAACGCTTCACAATGCTGCCTTGTACTGGTTCTGTACCGGCAAACTGCCGGCGGACGTTTCCGTACGTTTTTCGTGAAGGATCTAGCCTATTAATTAACTAAATTTTAGAAATCACTTCTTACGACTATTTTATATGAAAGCATTGTTCACAATGATAAATGATGTGTTATGCTTAGATTGGATTGTTATGCTTTTCGAGACATGTCATTTAGGCGTAATTTCTCCGAAAGTATTGTGAAAAATATGACTCATGTGGTATGCCTGAATTAGGAAAATAACGAGCTATGTGTATGTGTTAACAAAAGCGAAATAATCTTTATTATATCAAAAATAGGCTTAGCCAAATTTACCCTAATTTGGAAGAATGATTATATTCAATGTTTCATGCTAAAAGTGAGTCCTAAAAGTATATATCATTCGAATCAGAATTTCAAGAAACGCCCAAATCCGTTGAGCGTCAGACTATTATTTTTAGCATATTTTTTGGAAACTTTAAAATTTTGTTAAATTCATTGCTGCCAAAGAGAAAATTCAGAAATGAATCCAAGAAGTTTTTCTTGAGAATGGTGCCAGATGTGAATTCCAGTTTGCGTGGGTATAGTGACCTTACGGGCCCAGCAACTTTCCGGGGTGAGGTAAAGGGTATGCATTGCATTGAGTACAACAGCGTGGGCGTGCCTAACGCTCTCTCTAGCATTTGACTGCTTGGATCGGTAGTTACTTGCCTTAAATTTAACCCAAAAATGCTTTTCGTTTATGCATGTTTTTTAGCATTTATTTAAAAGCAATCATTCTTTCATAGATGCTAATATTTTCATAAAGACTTTATCTAAGCTTCTGCGAAATACAATTTTCGACATAATCATTACAAGATGAGAAATTGGCCTTCAAAAGTAAGGTAACTTTGACCAATCATATTTTTAGTATAATAAACATTATTTCACTTTTGATAACACATATCTATAGCTTATTATTTTCCAAACCTAGACATACCACATAATTCATATTTTTCAAAATACTTTCGGAGAAATTACACCTAGCCGACATGTCTCCAAAAGCCTATGTACACAGCCCTCTTAACAGTGTAATGTTCCACAGAACCGGCGAGCGGTTATACAGCCGTGGTACTGCACACCAATACTGGTTCTGTACTGGCGAACTGCTGGCTTACGAATATGCTGAAATTAATGTAAAAAATCTGTTCGCTGCGCGGGTGCATTCTCATCGCACGCTGTGCGCGCGGCTCCCAAGTTTGAGCGGGTCTATGGCGCGCGTCTATTGGATCTCACATTTCATGATCGATAATATAATCATCTCGTGGTTCGTGTCTTCGGCTCCACATTTTTATACTAATCTTTTAAAATTGAAGGTCAAATCATCAACGACTGTCATTTGGTGATTGTGAATTCTCTTTTTTAAAGTTCCTTTCCCTTCAACGAACACATTTTCATCTCGGTCTTCGCACTCGATTTAGTCTAAAGTGTGAACTTTTCTACATTGAGTTCAACTCGATTATATCCAATGTATATTATATTCATTTATGAACCTATACGTCTGGGACTACTTATTCAGGTATGACAAAATAAAGTACAAATTTTCTTTTTTGTGATTACTTTATTATTTATTCTTTATTTTACATTTCTTTTTATTCTCAACTACCCTCAAATATGTATAATTTCAATAAATCTATATTATTAGAATTCATAATATGCATCGATATTAAAATGAATGTATTATTATTGTCTTGTTTTTATTATTGAAAAAAGTGCGCATCCTATAAAAAATAACAATTTTGTTTATTAACATTTTAATGTACCTTATGTTGTCTTTACAAAAAATTAATTGGCTTATTTTTAATTTGATTTTTTATGATTGGAACCCAAAAAACCCATGCTAAAACAAAATAAAGCATCCTATCTAAAAGTGATACACAAAAAATTTGCAATAGATCTTTTTTGGGTGCACAATTTAGGTCTATTCATATTTTTTTCGTAGCTTCTGTGGTTTGTCCAAAAACTTATATTTTTTATTGTTTAAGTTGTTTTTATGAATAAAACAAAAACTAAGCATCCCATCAGAAAGTGAATTACAAAAAATTTGTATACCTTTTTTGGACGCACAATTTTTTCATTCATATTTTTTGGTAGCTTGTGTCGTTTGTCCTAAAACAAATTTTTTTATCTCTACTGTAGTTCTTTAATGAACGCGTGTCCCCTAACAGAACGGGTAATTCTAACAGTCGTAAAAGCTAATCTTTGTTAATGGTTAAACAATCTTGTATATTGTTATACAATATATATATATATATATAATGAAAAATTTGTCATAAGGACAACCGCAGGATTTCGCCGGGAGCGGGTGCTAATCTGAAAAATTGCACACGCTTCCAGCGAAATCGCGGTAAAATTTCAGCCAT
>NC_046661.1:19136548-19155470 GCF_010883055.1 Belonocnema kinseyi
TTATTTGTTTTTACGTATTTCTAACGGCTTTCAGATCCTTCTAGAAAGTTACAATTTTCGTTTGTTTTTTTTTTTTTAAGAAAATTTTAAAGGGTTATACTCGTTTAGATCCACTAAATCTAAATTTAAAAATTAAAAATGACTAATTCAATAATTACAAATTTTTCATTCATCAATTTTCATCTCATTTATGAACCGAAAAAGTTTCGATAATCTCAGCCAAGACAAAGCTCGTCTTGATTTAAGTAAACGCCGTCTTAGCCAAGAGAAGGCTCGACTTAAGACAAGTAAACGCCGTTTTATCTGTCGTGGCCATAAAAGTAAGACGAAGGCCTATGTCCCGACTCAGCTTTGAGACGCAGCCAGACATCGATGTCTTGGAGACGAACTCAAAACATAATCAAGTCGAAATCCAGTGGAAGCATTTTTACTCGGGATGGTACCAGTTAGTGACACCCTAGATGAACTTCTTTATTTATTAAAAAATGAAATTAAAATGTATATGAAGGTATCAAAAAAGTAGCATTCTTAGTTATTAAATTGCAATTAAATATGCCCGGGGAATAAATTTCAAAGCAGTGTATAAAAAATATTCAAAAACCGGGGCCATCAAGGCGCGCGCCACTCGCTGTTACACTTTTATTAGTAGGAAGAGCGTTCATCAAGCACAAGTGAACCGGTGCATATTCATTAAAAAAAAAAGAAATATCGTACAAAATAAGGAGTAAAATTTCAGTCAGCGAGTTTATTTGTCGGTGAGGAGTTGTCTGGAGGGCGAAGATTTACATAATGGTTCAATAAGAGCAGTAATACGAACTGATCCGATTAATCTTAAAGTAACAGATTAGTGACAGGATCTCAGAAAATGTATTTTAAGGAGAACCAGTCTTGTTTGCAGTGAAAAAGGTTCTTACGGTCAACTTTAATACTAGCCTCTATTAGTTTATTTGATAAAATATACTGTATAAAGTCCTAAAGTACATGGAGAAAACGATATCGCAAGAATTGCAATATATACCGTATTTCCTGCGCTATATATCGCAATTGTCACATTATCATAGCGTAAAATCGTTATATCGTACATTGCAAGGTTTTAATTATATTATTATTTTATTATATTATATATACGAGGGTTCTAGTAGTGTCCAAGCGATATTAGTGCATTATAATATCCTATAGCTTTTCATAAAAAGCTCCGAAACCTGTTTGTACGTTATCATATTGCGCTTTATTTCAATGCAGAGGTTTTGCGATATCATTGTGCGATATCTTTTTCTCCGTGCAATACGCCAACTCGCTAGAAAAGGCATTTTTAATTATGTTCTAGTAACAAATCGCATGCTAGAATTAGGCTTGTTATTATTATTACTAATATTACACCATTAAGCCATTTCCCTTTCGGGGTAGGCGTGACTCACTCGGTAGGGGAAAGGAGTAGTGTGCGGAAGGGATAGAGATTTTTCAGATTGATCCAGAATTCTCGCGCTATTTAAGTAAATAACACGTTCGTTCCGCAACACTTCTCCAACCCAGGTTGCTGATCAATCTCTCTAGCAATCACCCAAAGCGAAGAACCTCACGAAGTCGTTATGTAAGGTTCCCCACTTGGGTGCATTAGTAGCCAAGGTCCTTGTTTCAGGCATCATTCACTCTACTGACACTCTTTTTATTAACTATTTGCCGGCATACTTTCCTGTCCTGTCATACTTCTCTAGTATCTTTTATGCCCATGCATTTTTTCATGCAGGCTCTCGTGTTTCTGTGACTTCTTATGTCTCTCCTGAAGTAGGGTCTCATTCACTCATTCTAACCATTCTTTCCGTGGTCTACCTCTGGGCACGCTGCCATTTACTTTACCTTGATACACTTGTTTCGTTAGTCGTTCATTTGGCATTCTCTCAACATGTCCGAACGAATCTTAACCGATTTCTTTCCCATGTGTCTACTAGCGTCTCTTCTACACCACATTCTTTTAGAATTATCTCGTTACTAACTTTGTCCATCAGAGTTTTCCCACATATTATTCGCATGAATCTCATGTCAATTGTATTAATTTTACTCTTATCCTTTTCTTAATAAGACCATGTCTCGCTACCGTATAGTACAGTCGGTACAAATATAGAATTATGTATTGCCATTTTACATTTATTTGATATATTTTTACTTCTGATAAGGGGACCTGCTCTACCAATAAGCTTCTTACCTTCGTTTATTCGTCTATTTAATTCCTCACCTATCTTCCCGTCCATAGTAAATAAGCTACCAAAGTATACGATTTTATCAACTTGTTCAATTCTCTCATCATTTAATAAAATATTGCATAGTGTTTTCTCACTCTTTCCTTCGGACACCATAGTTTTTGTTTTATTTGCGTTAATTTTGAGGCCCATGCTCTTCATGCTTGCATCTAGTTTATTCAACATTCTTTGTAAGTCTTCGATAGACTCTGCCATAACAACCTTATCATCTGCGAACGCTAACCCACGTACCCTTACTGCTTGGAGATCCACACCCTCTTCGTCGAAGAGAGCCATTCTTAAACACTTGTCCATAAATAATATAAATAACCATGAAGTCATAACGCATCCTAGTCTAACTCCTTGAATAATATCGAAACAATCACTCAGTTTCCCATTCACTCTTACACTCGCTTTGCTACCTGTATATATATTGTTTTTATAGCTTGTAGGATCAATCCATTGACTCCATACTCTTTCAGGACTTCCTAAAGTTTACTTCTATCTACCTTGTCAAAAGCTTTTTCTAGTTCAAAAAATGCATAGAAAACTTTTTTTCCTACTCTGAAACTTTTTTCTGTTATTTGCCTTACGCTAAATATTTGATTTGCACATGACCTTCCTGGCATAAGACCCACTTTGGACTTCCCAAATCTTTGCTTCTGTTATTTTCATTACCCTACGAATAAGCATTTTTGAATATATTTTACTTACGGTGCTTAATAAGCTAATCCCTCTGTAATTATTGCACTCGCTTTTATCTCCCTTTCTCTTGTATATTGTTACAATAATCGCTTCTTTGTACTCATTACATCATATTATTTACTATTCCAAGTAGTTACCTAATTGACTTTACATAAAAGTATTTAATCTTACCATTCAAATACTATTAAAAATAGTTATTGTACGTTTTCTACAAAATTTTCTTCATCAGAAACAAACACCAACAATGTTAAGCCCTATAACGTGTTTGTGTCGATAACCGGTTCTAAACGCCTCTTTGGACCTGTTAATAACATGGAAAAAGCACTGGCATTAAAAGGTACGCAGGTGTGACTGACCCATCCACTCTTATGAAGCAGACCAAAAATCAATAATTATTAACTAGCAAAATCGGCATTGCTGCCATGAGGCTTTTAGTATTAAAAAACAACTTGATGAGAAGAATTCCTGAAAATATAATCAAGAATCGAACGACCAAATTTGAACAACCAACCACAAAATGTTCCTACTGCAATCTGAAAAACAAAAATGGAACATCCTCCCCCTCTCTTTTCCCTCTAAAAACGAAGAAAAAAGGCAATCGTTCGTTTTCAATTTGAAAAAAAATAAATAAAAAGGAGGAAAGAAAAATGAGAAGGCAACCAACCAAATCCCCTTCCTTCTGTTTTTTATTTCTTTCGTCCTTTTTATTCCTACTATTTTCAAATCACAATCAGAAACATTTGTAAAAAATAATCACCAACGTTTCGGCACTCATACAGCACCCTTATCAAGGCAAACAAAATAATATACAATAAAATAAAAATAAAAAATAAATAAAAATAAAATAAAAATAAAATGTGTTCCAGCAGGAACAGCACCACTGCCACAAATGCTCCTCTCACTGACAACTGAGAATGAAGTTTAAGTTTAAAAGGCAAATCAGCCATAAACAAACCTGACATAACCATGACCTCCAATCCAAAACGAACGATTTACTTTTTTTTCTTCTTTTTTAGGGGGAAGAGGGAGGGGGAGGGTGTTCCTTTTTTGTCTTTCATATTGCAATGGGAACATTTTGTGGTAGTTGTCCAAATTTGGTCGTTAGATTCTTCATTCTATTTTCAGGTATTCTTCTCATCAGTTTGATTATTGGACATTAAAAAGGGTTTAAAATTGGATTTTAATCTCATTTAAATATCCTAAATAAAAAAAAAACATCTAATATACTTATACTTCAAAATACTCGTGATAGAAGTGAAAAGCTCAATTTTGAACTTTTGAAAAATAACAGTGTCACTAACTGGTGCCTTTACCCTAAATTGCTTTTCATAGAAAAGTCGAAAGGATAAATTGTTTGAATTTGCGCGTACTATGAATATCAGTACCTAAAATTTATAATTTTGAATATGATTGTTTCAAAAATGTTGAAATGGTTTCTTTTTAAAAATTTATCCAAAATAGCTGACTTACGAACTTGACCTTCATTTTCCGACACTGAAACAGTGTACCATCGACCCTTCTACAGGACAAGTCCGATAACTTTTCAACTTCGGGACTTATGCGTTCGAACGCATATGCGTATTTGGCTTCATGCGCACATTGTGACCAACGGTCGCAGCGAGAAAACGAAAAATGCGAAACGCCAAAACTGCTCAGATAGTTGGCAACAACGTGCGTATGGCGTCAAAATACCCATATACGTTTGAACGTCGACGTTCACGACTCTCATTGTGAACTGGTCCTCAAAGGTATCGTGCTTACAGGCAGATACACATGTAGGCACACATACCTGAGGACATACCTTCTGCCTAATACCTTATCTGACGAGAATGTAAAAATTATAGAAAAATTATTATATTGTTTTTAGGATGCATCTATTTTAACCATTCACCACACGACTGCATTTCGTCTAAATATTATTTATAATTTAAAACATGTACATTCAAGTTAGATTTTTTTGTTAATTTTAACACCCACTATTCCTTTATACTAACGATAGGACAAAAGAGGTATTAAAAAAATTAATTTATGTGTAGAATTCATAAAATATAAAGCCAAGAATCTAACGAAGAAAGTCGAAATATAGGCCCTACTTTCACAGTCTTCACGCTATTATTTGTAGGGGCTAAGTTTGTAAAGTAGAGGATATTCCCATACGATTGTTGCCCCTACTTTAGCGCTCTTATGGGCAAAAATTTCCAAATCTTTCGCTTGGGGCGTCAAAATAGAGGCTTAGTTTTTGTTTCTAATTTAACGCTCCACGCTCTACCATCCTGTACAGAATAAAATTATTTGACGAAAAATTAACAAAAGTAGAGTAAGAAGAAGGCATAGTGACATTTGCGTAATGTTTCAAGTTATTTTGCACACGGAAAAAAATATCCATTAAATTTGTTAGAACTCATCCTATAATAGACGATACGCTGGGTAGTTTAATAAAAGTTCAAATCGCCTTTTTTTACATTGTATTATTCGCGGGTTGGAAACCTATAAGTTTCGCATTTCTAACGCCTAAAGCCTCTCGGCTAGCCTAGCTGGAAGTATGAAAAAAAATCTGAAATATAACCTACAGCTGTGCAAGGCCGTCTGCAAATGTTTGTGACCCATTGTGTAAAAAATATTGCTACGTATATAATACTAGATGTACTAAGATTTTAGATTTTAGAAATATTACAAAATATTATTGTATAATTTATGTGCCTAAACAAGATTTAAACTAAATCCTAAAATATTTCAAGATATTTTAAAAGATTAAAAAAAATTCAATATATATTTTCAGAAATTTAATAGTTTTTAAGGATTTCCACAAATTTCCGAAGATTTCAAAAAATTGAACAGACTTTAAAGAATTTCAGAACATTACTTAGATTAAAAATTTTTTTTTAATCTCAAAACTCATTTAAGTTCTACCGAAATTCCTTCAAAATTCTTTAAAATTACTTCAAATCCCTTAAATTCATTAAAAATATCTTGAACGCTTTTAAATAATTCTAAATCTTTTAAAACTCGGTTATAAACTTCAAAATGTTTCAAATCAAATAACTCCCGTTAAATACCTTGAAACTTCTGAAAATCTCTTTAAATACATAAAAATATTTTTAAATTACATGAAGATCCTTAAACTCCTTTGAATTTTTAAAAAATCATTTAGAATGCTTTGCAATATTTTAAAATTTTTACAGACTTTTGAAAAAATATTAAGTTGATTGAAATGCCACAAAATTCCTTCAAATCTTCCTGAAAAATTTTTTAAATTACTTTAAATATTTGAAATTCATTTATAAACTTTAATATTTTTAAATTGAAAAAGGATTTTAAATCCTTTATAATTATTTTGAAATTCATCAAAATCCTTTTAAACTTTTGAAAATATTTTGTAATTACACAATAATACATCAGTCTTTTTAAATTTCTTGATATTTTTTAAAATCATTTTAAATAATTTGGATTCTTTAAAAATTTGTAGAGCACAAGCGAAATTGACTACATATTTTACCGAAATTTGCTTACTTCAGCGTGACGCATTAGATGAGATCAAAATTATTCTCCTAACCTCGATGACACTTTCGCAGAAATATGTTTAATTTTCAATCGTTGCAAGTTTTACCTGCAACAAATTTTTACTTTTTTTGTGTTGTTTTAAATCTGGTGTCCCGATTTATATCTTGAATTCACTCATACTTTGCCGTTTTAACATTGCTGCTAAAAAAGCCGTAGCAGGCGACAGCTTTTATTCCATCGTAGGATAAACTTTCGCCAAATAGCATATAAACCGAGGGGCTGGTCACTGAGATTTCAGGTGAATCACGGACTTACGAAAGACCCTGTGGAGGTTAATAAGAATCTCTAAATTCTATTGCGTTGTTCCTTGGTTAGTCCCGCAGTTAGTCTCAGTAAGTCTCAATGCGTCACGAAAAGCCTCGCTCCAGCCGGCCGATTCGGCGAAATCCCCGTCGGAAAGATTCGTAATTCTGTCGGGAACACTCGGGAGATCTGTTTCGAGTACCGCGCTATTAACTTTTCGAGGGAGTCTCGTGGTATGTCACAAGAAATCTGCAGTTAGTCCGAGGGAGGTCTCTGAGAAACCGGTGGCAGTCATTGTTAGTCTCACTTCCTGATTTCTGAGTGACCAGCCGCTCGATGTAAACTTTAACAGCGGGAAATTTTACATGCCAAAAAATTTAACTTATGTTTTTTCTGTGATATTATAGATCACTCGATTCGTCTTGGATCGAGAAATCTTATTTATTCTAGCTTGCATCAACTTTGAATTATGTTAAAGAAAAAAGCTTGACTATAATAGCCGTATTTTCAAATATTATGCATTAGCATAGCCTTCTTACTCTTCAATTAAATGTATCAATATTATAAGTCAATCGATTCGTCGCTTTTATTCATCCTTTCTATTCTCACATTAACTTTAAATTATAAGAATAGATAAAATTTTACTATAATAATCGATTTTAAATATATAAATGACGATAACTTCCTTACTGTTTAATAAAACGTATTAATATTATAGGTCAATCGATTCGTCTTTAAGTGAGGAATCTTTTTTATATTAGATTGCATCAATTTTGAATTATGTTAAAGAAAAAAGTTTAACTATAAAAAGAGTATTTTCTTAAATAATGCATTACCATAGCTTGCTTACTCTTCAATAAAATGTATCAATATTATAGGTCAATCGATTCGTCTCGAATCAACACATCTTTTCTATTCTCGTATTAACTTAAATTATGAGAATGAAAAACTGTTTACGATAAAAATCGATTTTAAATATAAAACCGATGATAACATCCTCACTCATCAATAAAATTTATTAAAATTATAGTGTGCCGGCCTCTAATAGTGTGCGTTTACCCGGGGGATGGGGGTAGGGGGTGATCGCACTGAATGACGGTATATCTTACGAATTAATCAGTTAATTTGCAACTTTTTACTCAAATTAAATTATTTTTCTTTTTTATGATTATTCAATCATATTTTAACCAATCTTTTTTTTTAACTCCTTAAAAACTCATATCATCCTTTTACAAGATCCCTGAGATATTAATTATTCCTAGAGAGACACGTGTTCAATGCGCGTTTTGTGAAGATTTTGGACTCGATTAGAATTTCAAAAACGCAGCTGCGAAAAATGGAAAAGGAACATACTTTTTTCTAAACTATTATATGCATAAATATTGTTAACCTTTTGCGGATGTTATAGGATCTCTGGCGCGCTAAATCAATAGGGTGAAATACAGTGAAGCAGTGGAATATGCACACTAGGGTGGTTCGAAGAACGCTTTTCGAGCTACAGGGTAAGTCAAACCCCCCCTCCAAAGTTTTCATTTCCCGTGGAAATAAATCCGTAATTTTTTTCGAAATACAAACATTAACATGTGCCACCGAGCACTCCAAATCCCATTTAATTAACATGGGGAAGTTTTGGATCTTCGAAAGTGTGTCTACGAAATAGACCTACACTAATACATTTTATTCCTAACCCTCCGTTACTTATTATTGTTAACTTTCAGCAAGTTCCGTCATATTTTGCATACAAGTAATTACTAATAGACAATTTGTATATTTGAAATGACTTTTTCAACCATTTTTATTTGTTTAAATAAAGGTAATTTCTTTTAACAATTATTTTTTCTCAAAAATTGTAAAAAATAATCATATTCTCTTATTGAAATGTAATACAGTAAACTTCCACCTATGTCCCCCGTCATAAAATGTATACGCTCACGAATGTCTCCCTATCGAGGGGCTCCCACCTCTACCGCGAATTGTCAGGATATTTGTGTCCAGCAATAATAATTTTTAAATACATTTCTTTTAATATTTAAAAAATCTCTATTTGTTTCAAAAAATTTTTATTTTCTAAGGCAGGTTTTTTCCGTAAATTAAAAAAAAAAATGAAATAAAATAGAAGGTCAGAATGGATTAAGAATAATAGTTATTAGTATAGATAGCTCTATTGCGTTGAAACTCCTCTTCAAACTCTAAAAAATTGGCACGTTTCGATGAAACCGTGGAGCATGAGTTCGATTTTTCGAAAATCAACAATTTCCCCATGTGATTCAAATCGGATTTTGAAGTTAGTTGATTCAGCGCACCGGAGATCCTATAACATACGTAAAAGGTTAGCAATATTTATGCATCTAATATTTTAAGAAACACATGTTTCTTTTCCATTTTACACTGCTGAGTTTTCGAAATTCTAATCGTGAGTCCAAATCTTCAGAAGACGCACATTGTACATGTGTCCCTCTGGGAATAATTAATACCTCAGGGTTATTGTAAAGGGATTATATGAGTTTTTTACGGAGTTTTTCACCAAGATTGGTTAAAATATGATTAATAAAATATTAATAAAGAAAGATGAATTTAGTTTTAGTAAAAATTCGCAAATTAACTGATTAATTCGTATGATACTGTCGTTCAGTGCGCTCACCCCCTACCCCGACCCACCGGGTTAAGGCACACTATCAGAAGCCGGAACCCTGCAGTTTTTTATTATCTGGTACCCCTAAACATGAATCCGAAGAGAAACTGAGTTATAATATTTATGCATGCTCAATATTAACTACGTATTGCTCGTGCAAATAAACGGTCATTGGATTCTGAGGATTATGTTATGTAAATAACATGATAAAAATCACTTAATAAATTGTTTTCTTCCGTCTGCAAGGTATTTAAGTAATATTACATTTACAGAAATCTCCACTGCACATGCATAGATGCATGCATTTCTATATACACATATACACATATACATTTATAGGTATATACGTAGGTAGTAGAATATTCTGCTGTAACCCAGGTCACAGCGGGAGCTGACCTTCATCGCGTTTCACGACCTACCACCTTCGAATGGTCCCAAAACTTCTATTAGCAAACGGTTGACTTATTTTTATCAAAGACTATTTTCGTCGATAGTATCAGGCTTGCCAAAATATCACAAGCTATTTCGCTCTTTGGAAATGTTTTCATCTCCACCCCCTTCCTTGACAATCATCAGCCACCGTGGCGCCGACGACCCCCGCTGGCGCAGCAGGTCAAAAGGGGTTTCAGACGGAGCGGCGAGGTATCCTTTCTTTGATGCGATTACGGTCTAACTAAATCTAAAGAACCTATTCACTGAAGGTGTACATTACAGACTTAAAAGAAATCCCCTTATACAAGTGTACATTTATGTTTGTAAAGGGTTTTGCCTGGGTATATGGGCAGGTATCACAACATACTCCTTTGTCGACAATGCTCGAGTAGCAGGAAGCCGGAGTATGCTATAGCATAGTGGAGTTGCATGGTTTTTTTTATTGTCGTGCGCATCCCTGGGCTCTATGACTTAAATCAAGGAAAAATGTTTTCATGGAAAGCTGAATATATTTAGGCTATATTGCATATACACAACGAAGTATGAAAACTATCATTGCCAGCCAAAGATCGGCAGCTAAATCTGAAGCCCGGTACACACATTAGCTATTCGCCGAATGCCGAATATTCTCTATTTGCTGAGCACTGATTACCCGAATGTTCGGCGAGTGGCGAGCATACCCGCGCACGGGCATCCATAGATTCGTACATTGCCAAGTACCGACTCGAGTTGGATATGCCGAGCATTCGTCTTTCAGTAATTGTCAGCAGTAGTAGAATCATTAATTTAGAAAGATTAAAAAATCATAACTAAATGATAAAATGAATACAATTTTCCATACAAACATTTTTTTAAACGCTTTTAATTTTTTTGTTCGAAATATTTAAAAATCTACAATTTGCTGCAATTTTTTTTTAATCTTCTCAAGTTTTCAATTATTGTTTAATATTTTTCATGGAAAATTGCAAGAATTTAAATATTTCGTTATGATCAGTTAATGTTTCTAAATTAAGTATTTTTGGTCAATTCATTAACAAATGAATAATATTTTTATCGAATTTTTCGTTACTTTTGTACGAAGCCAATGTTTTAGAAAATATACGGAATTATTAAGTTAACCAAAATCCATGGAAAATTCCATAAAATTTATTATTTCGTTATGATGAGTTAATGTTTCTAAATTAATTATTCTTTTGCTAATTTGTCAACAAATGTTAATAAATTCATCTTTTTTAATTAATTGTTCTCTGGGACAATTTTTAGTCACTTTTGTATGAAGCCAAGGCTTTATAAATTATACGAAATTGTTACATTGACCAAAAACCATGGAAAATTTCATAAAATGTACTATTTTGTTATAATCAGTTAATGTTTAATGAATCAATAATCTTCATTTTTAAGAGTACATGTTTAATTAAAAGAATTTTAAAATGCATAAAAAAAGAATCATCAATTCAGAAACAAAAAAATGTTAAGAAGCAATTCAACATCATTTATTTCTAAATGAATAACCAACTTAAAAAATATTGGCCGAATACCCCCGCATGTGTGGACGCCCTCAAAAATTTCAATTGCCCGCCTCTATTCGCCAAAGTACTTACGGTGGAAGCTCGCCTAGTAGTGGGGAGCACGAATACCGAATGTTCGCCTAGGGCCTAGGCTAGGCTAGTCCCATCCACACTACTCGATATTTGCCGAACATTTGTTTGGTATTCGCCGAATGCCGAATTTGTGTATTGGGCTGGAGGTAAGCGAAAAACAATTGAAAGGTCCGCGGTCTAAACCTGTCAAATGACAATTTAACAACAAATTCAATAAACAAATTCAATAACAAATTCAATAAACGCATTTATTATTCAGGCATTTGTCCTTGAAAAAATCGTTTTTTATGTTAACTTTTTTAATTCGGGACAACATGATAATTTTAGCAAAACTAATTATAATTATAAAAGTTTTTTTTGTCATTTTTCGTCCTTTGAGTTTAATTTTTGTCTATGATTCACTTTTTCTGGATCAGCCTTATTAAACGAATGCAAGTGATGAAAAGCTTAAACTGAAAAGACTGAGATATAAAAAAACTTTTTTGTCGGCAAATACCCAAATAATGCATTTTTAAAATTAATTTGTTTGGAAAAATCATGAAATTGATTAAAACTTATTCATTTTGCTGAAATTATCACGAAGTTCCTAATTAAAAAAGTTGAAATAAAAAAAATATTTTGCTTTGGAAAGATGCCTGACTAATACTTTCTTGTAATGAATTTGATTATAATATTAACAACGATAATTTCCAGAAGAAATCTCTTCATCATCAAATTTTTTTAACAAAATATCTTGGAATATAACTTTAAAAAAAAAGAAAATTAAAGCATGAGTTTTAATAAAATTATTCTGAAGTTCCCAATGCAAAATAATGACATCGAAAAAACGACTGTTTTCATCCACAGATGTTCAAAGAATGCATTTCTTTACTAAATTGAAAAAATTATGAATTTTTCTGTAATTATGCTGAAGTTCCTAATTTAAAAATTTTACATAGAAAAAAACGAATTTTTCTGTCGACAAATGCCTAATTAATGTATTTGTTTATTATATTTTTCCTAAATCATAAAATTTATCAGATAATTATAAATGTTTCTAAAATTGTGATGAAGTCCCCATGCTAAAATTACCATAAAGCATGTTATTTAAAAAAAATGACATAAAACGAAACGAGTTTTTCTGTTGAAAAATGCCTGAAATGCAATTGATGGCAGGCGATAAAATACGGTCAACATGATAGCGAATTCAAGAATTTTCATGGCACATATATTTATTCGTGTTTTGGGGAATCAGACCTGCATTGAAAAAAATTTCATACCCATCATGACGTAAGTTCAATGACAAAAGTAAACCCCCTTTGTGTCCGGTCAAGATCGGTTGGGCACCGATTAAGGACAGTATTTATTTCCAATAAGTACTTCATGGCCCATGACACCGAACAACGTGATTTTTTTATTCCGCGATCATGCTAATTTTGAGGGAAAATTCATTTCTCAATAATTAATTAAGGTACCTGGGTTCAGAAGTTGCTTGATCAGCATGGCGGTTTGTTATCACCCGATATGAAAACTATAATTCCACAGAAAAAACAAAAGATAAAGTTTATATCGATTCCAGGTAAAAGATTTACCGCAACAAAAATTAACCTTGATTCATAAACTCTACATAAATCGAAAATAATTTCTAATTCTTAACCTTGCCTTAATAATCTTTCGCCTTATAAGCGCTCAATATTTATTCGAGATGTGCTTTTTGTGCTTTTTGCTAAATAGTATTAAATAAGTTTTAATTCGCAGACGTTAAATCACATGCGATTCTGTACAAAATAATGTAAACGGCCTGTCAGGTTATGTGCTTATTTGGATTGTTCATTAACGCGATATGTTACTCCTAAAGTGACTCAAAATTAAAATAAATTATTAAAAGTGAGCTATGTTATTTAAACGTAAGTCATATAATTCGAATAATTATTAATATATTGCAATATCAAAACAATAACACTGACGTCCCAATAAAGAAACATAACATTCACAGCTTAACGTAAGGTCTGTTTACCTCTACAGCACCACTCGATAGTAACTCTTACATCAAACTGCACTTTTTATGTTTCTGCTTAAGGACGGCCGAATAGTGGTGCGCGAACTCTAATGAAAAAACATTTTGTATGACTTTTATGAAATATCTTTCTTTTATTCAACTTTGCAAAATTTCAAGATACCCGAATCACATTTGTCATAAATGTTAGTTTTACACTTGAAACGTGCAATTAAATATTCAAATCGCATAGGTTGCAGGTCATAAGTTTCTTTTACAAGCTTAATCTTTGACCTCTGATCTCTTACGTTTGACTTTGACTTGCATACTTATGAAAAAGAATCTAACAGACGTCTTCACGACATTGTTACGACACTTTTACGACACCTTTACGAAATCCTGTATCCATGCCCTTAAGGTGTTTTCACGGCATGAAAATAGGATGCCGCAAAGTTTTCGTAACGATGTCGTAACGATGTCGTAACGATGTCGTAAATACGTAGCCAAATTTTGTGCTCACTGGGAATTGGAGTTTTTCTCCAATTTTTGCGTTACCATGGACTAAACGGGTTTTAGTGAAATAGAGAACTGAGGATACCTTTTCGCGCAGATCGAATTTAAATTTGTCATGGAATTAATATTTCTCATAGGGTTCGCATCTAGGTTCTAAACCAATACAATTTTCCATAAACCAACCAGGTAAGCAATCCTATATTAAATATTATTTCCACGATTCATTCAGAAACCATGGTACGACCAGTTAATGATATGCGCATCCACCAGATACCCTTTATCCCTGAAATTTAGATTCTTCTCAACGAGAATAGTCGCACGTTCCGGCCAACGGGAATTGGGGAAAGTATCACGCGTTACAAGTGGAATATGTCGATTATCAATTTCAGACTTATTGATAATCGACTGCGTACCTCGCTTGTTCGACAATGTTATGTCATATTCCAAAAAGAATCTTCGGCCTTCAGCAAGATCTCGCTTGAATTTAGGTTAGGTGCACTGTTAGAAATGGTTGCAATAAACATTTAATCCTTGGTAGCTTATTTACTAGGGACGCGAAGATAGATGAGAAAATAGATAGACGCATAAACGAAGGTAAGAAGGTTATTGGTAGAGCAGGTCCCCTTATCAGAAGTAAAAATATATCAAATAATGCTAAAATGGCAATACATAATTCTATATTTATACTGACTGTACTATACGGTAGCGAGACATGGACTTATCAAGAGAAAGATAAGAGTAAAATTAACGCAATTGACATAAGATTCATGCGCATAATATGCAGGAAAACTATGGATTGACAAAGTAAGTAACGAGATAATTGAATCGTTGGCGACCAAAAGGGGATACGGCCGGATTCAGCCTGAGAATGATTGTCCTCAGTGTCAATTTTAAAAATCTTTCTAATTTCAATTTTAAAGACTGATACTTGTAGCGAATTTCAAGGCGCATTTTTTATTCCTCTTTCAAAAGTTTATAGGTTTTGTAGTTTTTAAAATAATTGGTCAAAAGTGGATTTTTTGAAAACGAAAAATTCCAATCTTTTTTCATTTCAACTCGCGCTAATTCAGCCAATTTTCATCATTTCCCGATTTCCCCAATACAAAGTACGTGTTTAAGTCCTCTGAAACTACCTAAGAAAGAAAAACGAGAATATTGTAATAAAAAAAAGTTATTAATTTTTTTTAGGCAATGCAAAAATCATGAATTTTAACCTTCAAGCGCCTCGTTTAGCAAACGAATTTTAAGCTACGGAAAGCTTTCAGTGAGAAAGTTGTTCATTAAGGTTCAAAGAAGTTTTCTGGAATGTTTTAGATCAATTGGATTAATAGTTCAAAAATTATGAATGTTTTAAAATCCAAGCGGTAATCTTGACGCTGCCCAAAAACGTGCCTGGCCGGCTACGTACACGCTGTAGCGAAAGACGTGAAGGTCAAGTCAATCTTACCAAAACAAATGCACAACAGTAACTTTTTTTGTCATCTTCTATGAAATTCTACAAATAAAGCATAGAATCAGCGAAGTGATTGTTTCTTATAATAGTTGGAAAAGCATTTTTTTGAGATTATTGAGATTTTTGAGATCTTTTTGAGAATATTAATTATAAAGAAAAATATATTAAAATGAAACAAGGTAGAAAAAGAACTAGAAATGAAGATTCGTGGATTAAAAATAAGACAAAATGTTCCAGAAATCAGGTACGATTGGAAACCGTCAATACAATTTTTAAATAAATTTTAATCATAAATTTAATATTTTGTGACGTTTTTTATTCTTGATTTTTTAAATAATTCTTTTACTGAACTATATTTAATATGTAGATAGTCTAAAGTAATTATTTTAAATTTTTAATGACGAAGTTAATAGCATTATTTGTTATTTCTTTAGGGAAAAGAATACATTACAAAGTCTAAAACTAAAAAAGACGGTATTGCTAAAGATATTCTAATCCCAGAGAGATCTTTCAAACCTATTGAATCCTGTTGTGGAGAAAAATGTTCCCAAAAGTTTTCAAATGTGCAGCAAGAAAAAGTACATACAAAGTTTTGGAATCTCGGGAACTATAATGAACAAAGTGTGTTTCTCAGAGGATTGTTAAAATGCAAGGATCCTATCCAAACGAATGCAGCTGAAAAACTAGGACGGTTAATTCATTGGATATATTTATTTCCTACTGACGAAGAAAATGTTCCGATTTGTAAGAAATTTTTTTGTGCTTTTCTATTTTTGGGCAAAAGAAGAGTTTTAAAATGTTCAAAAAAAGATTTTAATTAAGCAGCCTTTAAAAATTTTGGCAGGTGGAGTACGCGAAAGTTGTCTTAAATTAACAGAAAATTTCTAAAAAATGATTGAAGAGCATTGCGAATCAATTCCACATTACAGTTCATATTACAAACGAAATTCTACCAACCTAAAATATTTTGATAATCCTTCATTAAATCTTGTAGAACTTTACAAATTATTCGGAAAGTATTATAAAGAAAAAACGGGGGCTAAATTGATAATAAGTCAAACCGTTTATTTAAGTATTTAAACCGAAATGTTGGCTTCAGTTTTAAATTACCTAGAACTGACGCGTGCAATACTTGCTACAAAAACGAGACAAATGGAGAGGTAAATTAAGAAGTAATTAATCACAAAAACGATGCTGAAATTTATTTGAAGTTAAAAAAGCAAATACTCTCTGAAAATAATAGTCTATGCTGTGAATTTGATTTTGCACAGAATTTGCCACTACCAAAAATACCCATGTCCGCGCAGTTTTACCTACGTTTAGCATGGCTTTTTTTATTTAACGTACATGTACATACTACGAACCAGAGTTACATGTTCACTATTCTTGAGGGAATTGTAAAGAAGGGTGCTAACTCTGTTTGCAGTTTTATCAAATACACGGTATTAAAAGAATTTGCTAAAGACAAGTTTAACAGCATAACATTATTTTCAGACTCATGTCCGGGACAAAATAAAAACTACACAGTGTTTCATGTTTTGGTTTTATTGTCCATTTATTTGCAAAGCGAGATTAAATATGTGTTTCCAGTTCGAGGCCATTCCTATTGCCAGTGCGATAGGAATTTTGGCACACATTCGCAAAAGCTTAAAACATTAGAACGAATTGAAACTGAAGCTGAATATGTAGAAATGATTCGCAATGCTCGTTCACCTTCAGTCACAATGGTCGAGAAGTGTGAAGATCTTCTGCAGGATTTTGAAAAATGTTTCAAAGGCAAAATGCGAAGGCCAAAAAATTTCCAAATCAGCAAAGCGTGTGTTTTACATTTTTTTCCTGATGGAAAAGTGGATGTTTTTGACAACTAGGAGTTGCAAAATCCAACCACTTTTTTCTTTAAACCTACGCTTAAACTAGAAAATCTTTCGAAAAGTCCTCCGCTCCGAATTGGATTATAAGCTGCTGAAATAAAGGATGTAAAAAATCTCTTACAGTATTTAAGCGTTAAAGGAAAAACTACAAAACTACAAAACCTATAAATTTTTGTAAGAAAAATAAAAGATGCGCCTTGAAATTCTCTACAAGTATCAGTCTTTAAAATTGAAATTAGAAAGATTTAAAAAATGAACACTCAGGACAATACTTCTCAGGCTGAATCTGGCCGTGTCCCCTTTTGGTCGCCAACGGTTCAATTCTAAAAGAATGTGGTGCAGAAGACACGCTAGTAGACACATGGGAAAGAAATCGGTCAAGATGGTTCGGGCATCTTCAGAGAATGCCAAATGAACGACTAACGAAGCAAGTGTATCAAGGTAAAGTAAATGACAGCGTGCCCAGAGGTAGATCGCGGAAAGGATGGTTAGAATGTGTGAATGAGACCCTAGTTAGAAGAGATATAAGAAGTCACAGAAATACGAGAGTCTGCATGAAAAAATGCATGAACATAAAAGAAGTTAGAGAAGTATGCTAGGACAGCAAAGTATGGCGCAAATAGTTAATAAAAAGAGTGCCAGTAGAGTGAATGACGCCTGAAACAAAAGACCTTGGCCACTAATGGACCCAAGTGGGGAACCTCACATAACGACTTAATGAGGATCTTTACTTGGGGTGATTGCTAAAGAGATTGATCAGCAACCTGGGTCGGAGCAGTGTAAAATCTTATATACGAAAAAACTATATAAGTTTAAAGAGTAAGGCAATGAAAACAATTATATTTACTAATCTCATGCAATTTGAAATTCTATTTCTTGAAATGATTACTTTTTATCATCAGAATATGTGTAAAGAAGTGATTGAGAAATTAATAGAACTTAGTTGCGTGAATAGGTAGCTTTATAAATTACAAATGTCATGTGTTTTGTTGGTAAGAAAAATCTGAATAAATGTAATGTGAACCAAATTTGCCTTTTTCATTGAGTAGATTAAGGGTAGGTAGCTGTATAATTAAAAAAGATATATATGTTTTAAAATAATCAACTTTATTCAGAAAAAACTTAAAATTAATACAAAAGATACTTACAACCCGTGTAAAAATGCTTTTACTTGAGTTCGACTTGGTTATGCCTTGAGCTCGTCTCCAAGACATCGATGTCTGGCTGCGTCTCAAAACTGAGTCGAGACATAGGCTTTCATTTTACTTTTATGGCCACGACAGGTAAAACGGCGTTTACTTGTCTTCAGTACTACTCCTTTCCCCTACCGAGTGAGTCACGCCTACCCCAAAAGGGAAATGGCTTAATGGTATGATAAAAAAAAGTCGAGCCTTGTCTTGGCTAAGACGGCGTTTACTTAACTCAAGACGAGTCTTGTCTTGGCTGAAATTTTCGAACCTTTTTTGGCTCATAAATGAGATTAAAATTGATAAATGGAAAATTTTGAATTGTGAAATTAGTTATTTTTAATTTAAAAATTCAGAATCGGTGGGTCTGAACGTGTATCACCCTTGAAAATTTTCATCAGAAAAATAAAAATTGTAACTTTCTAGAAGAATCTCCTAAGCCGTTAGAAATACGTAAAAACGAACAACATTTTCGTTATCAGCGTCATACAAGTATAATACAAATAACAATT
>NC_046661.1:19155570-19162720 GCF_010883055.1 Belonocnema kinseyi
AAAATATACAAGATTGCTTAATCATTAACAAAAATTAGCTTTTATGACTGTTAGAATTACCCTTTTTGTTAGGGAAGGTATACGTTCAAAGTTATTAACCGCACGTATTGGAGTCATAATAATTCGACTCAAGAGATAAATTTATGTCTTCACGGCATAAAAACTTGTCTCCAAGACATAAATTGAAGTCTGGTTCCGTCTAAAAACTAAGACATGCTCAATTCAACCTTTTCGACTTCAGCATGTCTTGATTGGGGACAATTCAAGTCGACTTCAAGTCGAATCATTTTAATTCGAGATTCTAGACCTATCTATTTAACTGTTGCGTAAACATCGAAACCTAACCATTTTACAAATAGCTTATTTGCTCGCTTTTTCAGTACTCTTTCCACAAGATAAATGTCTGGATTTCCAAATTTGCCGAGTTCTTGTTCATAAAAACTACCTGCAATAGCTTTACGCTGATAATCTTTAAGCATATACGTCACTGGTTCGGAATTCTTGATATGACTTACAGTAAATATTTAGTTGTCCAATTAGGTGTGTAGCCTTACTCAAAAACATGCTTAAATTTACTTATACTTACTTTATCTCCAACTTTAAATTTCGCTTTCTCAACTGCTTGTTTTACACGGTAATTTTTGTATTCATTGAACAACAATTTTTTCTTATTTTGTTTTGTAGCATCTTTTTGTTTCATTCGAATAGTCTGATGTCTAGTATCGTTTTAAGATGAAACTAAATCTTTCAAAGAATCCATCGACTTATAATCCCCTGTAAGCTAAATTGCATCCACATTTTATTCTTTGAAGTACGATTAAATCGCTCGCGAATGGATGCTTTTAAATTACTAAATATTGAGTACAAATTGCAAAATTATTTTCCAAAATCAACATGTAAATTTTTCGGTACGCGTCCCTCACCAACTACAGATTCCATGGCTGCAGCTACATCTTCGCCCTTCTTGGATTTATCGGCGACAGCCCAGGCAAATTTGAAAAATATGTCAATTACAGTTAAGATGTACTTGTATCTTTTGTTTACTCCCTCGTATTGTTGCATTTCAACATGATCAGCTTTGACAGGTCTCATCAATGCCACGAATATCGACATGTCAACGTTGGTAATTCCGTCTAGCTGGCTTGTGCAGCTCCTTCACTAACTGCAGCTTGTCAGCGTCTATTTTTGAGTACATTCAGTCTGGTGTCTAAGTGACTAATGAACTCGGAATTTCGATACACCAGTTTTTCAATTGATTCAACATCAATTTTAGAATTTTTAAAAAGTTTCTCTCTGGAATTTTCCAGAGTTTCAATCATCATTGTATTATTGATTACTTCAGTTCGCAAAGAACATAAACATCCATTAATATAAAATTCCAGCTTCACGTAGTTCTTCAATAATTGATATAATTTCGTTTGTGTGACTTGGATTCCCAGCTGCTTGAGACGCTAGCAGTGTACGTAATTGATCTACCAATTCCTTTGGATCATCCCAGTAAATGTAATCTACAGACTTTTCTCTAGCAATCATGTATTGTGGAGGGATCATACCTTCGCCTGATGATTTCCGGTCTTTACTTCGTCTATTTGAATTTTTTGGCAAAGATGGTGGAATTAATAGCATTATAAAGTTTTAATATTTAAATACCTTACTGTCACGAATTTCTCCATCTGATTTATAATGTTTTTTATATGCGTTTGTTTCAATAACAATTTGTTTATAATTCTCAAAATTACTATGAGTTATAGAGGACTCTTGAGGTACTTTTTAAATAAAAGTTCAAGCAAGCCTTTACTTTTGGGAATTATCAAATTACCCACATAAATATAGTTCTGGCTGAAACTTCTCTGAGAATCTCCAATCATTAATCTATCTTTCGTTAATTTTCTTACTCCATACGCATTCACTGGCACTTGATGTCTCTATATTGCGGGGATCTACAGTCTCGTCTGCTTTTTATTATCGCCATTAATTGATTTATATGACAAATCATCGTCCTCGTCTATACTTTGTTCAGCTTTATTCTTTGCTTCCTCTTTCCCATTTCTTTCCCATTTGCTTTCCCATTTCATTTTCTATTTTCATATTCTTGAAACCAGCAACAATTTTCTCCAGTGGATTAGTAATGGGTTTAGAAGTGTCACTTAATGTGGGCTCAACGGTTTCTTTGTCCAACTTTATTAACCTATGTTTTCGTCGAAATGATTCACTAGCTCTAGCAATTTGATGCAAAAAATTCTTTTGCTTTTGAAAATTCTCCTGACGCGAAGACAAGTTGATGCATGAACGTCTAGGGTGACACTGGTTTTATATTGATTATTACACATGTATATATTACTTTTTCAGATTTATAAAACATTTAAAACCTTTCCTGCATATTCCCTGGTTGACATGGTCATCATAAGTGTGTCTAAGATTCATTTCATCTTGCTTGAATAACACAAGTAAATTAACATTGTCGCGTACAAGATGTTTAGGAATATGAGCATATGTCTGACTTAAGTAAAAACAGTTTTCAAATCTCAATCCATTTGGATGTATCAGTAGAGCCAGCGAAGCATTTGTCTTTCCACAGTTGGGAGGCCCATAAAATATATATTAGCTCGTACACTGTTTGGTAGCAAATGTCCATGTCGGTTTTTTCTATTCTCGTTTTGAACAAGCGAATCAAAATTTTGAATAGGTAGCTGCACAGGCTGTGCTTCAAACTGCATCTTGACAAAGACTAACTAGAAAATCTATAAATATCCTAGTTACCAGTACTGTGGACCAGGTAAAAAACTAGCAAAACAATTAGCACGAGGTGATCCAGGAATCAATACAGTGGACGCTGCTTGCAAAGAGCACGATATAGCCTACTCACAAAATAGAGAAAATATAGAGGCTAGAAACTCAGCTGGCAGTGTACTAGCTGAAAAAGCTTGGAAACGTGTCCTTGCTCCGGATGCAGGCACAGGTGAGAAGGCGGCTGCTTGGCGAATAGCAAACGCAATAAAGGCGAAATAAAAATTGGGGATGGGTCTCAGCAAGAATAGAAGACCTGAAACTATATTAAGAAAAATTGTTTCTGCAGCTAAAAAGTCTATGATTACAAGCAATGATGCGCAAACTCTCATTCAATCTGCACTCAGAGGCGCACACGCTGCTGTGATGAAGGCTGGTGGAAGAAGAAATGTGAATAGACTTCGTATTCTACCTGTACCGGCCAAAGGAGGATTCTTAACTTTTCTCATACCGGTTTTTGCGGATCTTAGTGCTGCTGGGCACTAGCTGGTGTAGCTGCTGGAATAGCTAAAGCTGTAAATGATGCAAATTTGGCAAAACAGCAAGTTTCAGAGAGTAAAAGACATAATGAAACGGTGGAAGCCATTGCTTTAGGAAAAAGTATATACTTAAAACCATATAGACAAGGATAAGGGCTTCATCTGAAACCGTATAAACAAGCAGCATGACTCAAACGCAAGTTAAAAAACTCAAAGCGAAGCTAACTCATCGAGCCTTTGCTGATGCAGATTTACTAAAATTTGCAAAATCTTTGACGATTCCACGTTATTTTTATGCGAAATAGATTGCCAGAGAGTGGGCTGCGTAATTATGAATGTGCTATTGTTAATTTTGATGATAAAAAGGACCAGAAACACATTAATGTGCCTATAAAAAGATTGAGGGTGAAATGGTTTATTTCGGTAGCTTCTGTAATCTTCGACTACCTTCGGATCTCTTCAAGTATTTCGCTGTTGGTAGCATAAAGTATAATTACGAGAGATATCAAATTTGCGACACATTCGTGTGTAGAAATTTATTTTTGCAATTTCTGTGTAATCAATTAAAATCTAAGAGCACATTTACTCTATATAAGTGCAAAAATTTTCCATATAAACTCAGTTTAACGCCAGCTGTCATCATGGATGATTTATTGACGCTAACATTATTGGGAAATTCTTCAATCCTGGAAACGTACTATTTTCCTCCGATTGAGTTGTCTCTTTATAAAAATTACACGCTTGGGCTCGTTGAATTTCTAACCTTTAATGCGATACCCAATGTAGACATTGGTCAAAATAAATTTTATGTGGACGATGAAATAATTGAAATACCTACAGAAAGTTTTGAAATAAGTGACATGAAGCGCTATCTACATAATTTTTTGGCAAACAAGGGTATTGAAATTCATATTAAGTCAAATAATAATACTTTAAAAAGTAAAATTTACTGCAGTCACAGTATAAATTTCGAACCTAAAGATTCCATTGGTCGTTTGCTAGGACTAAGCAAGCTTATGAATCTCATCAACCGGTATTAATCATAAAAGTGAATTCTTTGAGAATTGAGTGTAGCATAACTACAAGTGAATAAATTAATGGCCCAAAAGTACATACTATTCATAAATTTTTTATTCCAGTGCCACCTCGATATAAGATAGTGGAAATACCATCTCACGTCATTTACTCACCAGTCGCCGTTCAGACAATAACTCATATACAGCTATGTATAGTTGATCAAGACGGGCATTTGAACAATTTTCGTGGTGAAGTTGTAACAATCAGGCCACACATCAAGTCTCTAATAATGGTTATCGTTTTTAATCTAAGAATTCCAGGTCTAAAGGTGTGAAAAAGAAGAAAAAATGAAGAGATTTAAGATTATTTGCATCTGCACCTGTCAATTTGTCTATCAACGATTGATTATTTGTCATGGAGGGGGAAATTTGGAATTTTCAAGCACCAATCATCTTTGATGAGTCGACTGCACACTGTGAAATTCATGCGCATCACTCATATGCCTCATTAACCTTCAACAACAGTGAGAAAATTCGGATCGTCGTTCAGAATCAGGACCAGTGTCTTGCCGAGCAAAAGTTTACTTCACGTACATGAAAGAATCGTAAAAACTGATGGAGCACAAGTGACAAATATATCTTTCGTTTCTAATGCCATCTGTCATTTGTTTGAAGAAGCAAGATATGAAATCAATGCAATAGCAATTGATAGGAATTAAAATGTTAGTCTGACTAGTCTCATGAAAAAATACGTATCTCTGAATCCAGGACAATCACGTTACATACAGAATACTGGTTGGCTGGATCTAAATAATAACAATCAGTCTCTAACAAACGTCATTGGCTTTTTTGATGTGGCCATTTCTCTTAGCATGAGATTTGGTTTTGCTGAAGATTATCACAAAATCATTGTCAATGCTAAACATGAACTCATTTTGACGAGGTCACAAAGTGATGCAAATGCCATCTTGCAAACAGCTCTTTTGATCAGCATGAAATTCAAATCAATAAAATAGAGTGGCTATTGCCTAGCGTTAGACTATCTGATTCACGAAAACTTCAGTTTATAAAATTTATTGAAAAAGATCCAGCTATTCCAATAAGTTTTCGAACTTGGACACTATATGCATATCCCCTAGTTCCAGCGACTTCAAACCATATTTGAACTGTAAAAACCTCAACACAATTGGAAAACCCGAGATTTGTTATACAAGGATTTCAGACAAACAGAAAAAATGGTACCACTAGAAACTGTAGCAACTTTGATCATTGCAATTTGACTAATATAAAACTACTTTTAAATGATCAGTGCTATCCTTATAGTAATTTGAATCTTGATATTAATCGAAATCAGTATGATCTTCTTTATGAAATGTATACAAACTTTCAAGCTAATTACTATGGTAAAGGAGCACAACCATTGCTAACGAGAAGAGAATTTATAGATCATGCGCCTCCATTAGTGATTGACTGCTCTAAACAGAATGAGTCACTGAAATACGGGCCAGTTGACATTCGTTTGGAATTTTAAACTAGTTGAAATTGTCCCTCTCAAACATCAGCTAATTGCCAAATTTTGCATGATCGTATACTTGAGTATAAACCAATAAGTGGGGTGGTGAAAAAGTTGGTATAAAAATGCTGTAACCAGGTAGAAATAGTTTAGTTGCTTGCGAAATGGAGTACGTGGTGGATGTGCAGGGCTTCAAGTTACCAGATAATAAATTCATATTGAAAGAAATGGCTTTATTACCATTCCATAATGGGGCAGACAAAAAGCCATATTCTTTTCTCCTTCAATCATCTTGCCTGTGGGAGGACATTCCGCGAAAATATAAATCTATGAACATTTAGGCAGAGCGCAATCTTCATGGAATATCTTGGAATTCGGGTGATTTGCCGTATTCTCAAGCATCTGTAATACTCGAGAAGATTTTACATGATGCAACAAAAATGTGTGTAAAGGGATTGGAAAATAAAAATATGCTAAAGCAATTTGTGGAAATATCGTGTGAAATTGTTGAGATGCTCGATTTGGAATATCCCTCGCTATGACAATTCCATGAGCTATATGAAATTGATTATTTTAAGTGTACACATCATGAGTATGAAAATTACTCTAATTGCGCAATTGAAAATGTACTTGTATTGGAAAACTGGATGTCTTTCAATCAGTTATAATTTCTTGATTTAAAATTTGTATAGGTAAGATAAATATATTTTCTATGTATTTAATTATACTATACTTATTGAGTATAATGTACTGGTTATCAGGAATAAATAAAAGAAGCAATTGAAAAGAAACTTGTGTGTGTCTTGTTTTCTCCGAGTTTCTTGTCCTTATAATCATAAGTTCGATTAATAGATAGGTCAGTGGACACATCTTTGCCATTGCGGCTTCAAGGAACATCGTTTTCAGCATTAGGGGTTTACGTCCGACGGATCTAGTTGCATCTAGATAGCAGCAACAGCAGAAAGAATGAATGAACTTTCAGTTGTGAATTAAAGCAAATGAGCTTACTGAAAAAAAAGAAGCAAAATTACTTACGAAAATAAGATTTTTCAGATGGTGCTGAATAAATGTGAAAAGACACCAATTCAGATTCAAATAATTTTCTTTATTTGCAATAACTTGTATTTTTTATCAACAATTGTACAGCTTTTCGATTGCTTCCGTCAATTTACACACACAAACACACACATGCAACAAATGTTGCTATTTGCAATTATACATTTCAGTTACTGCAATATGTAGGTTGTAGACACTATCTGCTACATTAAAGGTTAATCCTAAGACTCTCTCTCTCTCTCTCCTTCAATCATATGTCACATCGCTTATCATGCTTATAGCCGCTCTTGTTTCTCTTC
>NC_046661.1:19162820-19166453 GCF_010883055.1 Belonocnema kinseyi
GAGTTGCAACGATTGTACCCGGAATATTCTGTTAAACTGATCGTCCTTATCATCGCCGCTCTTGGAGGTGCCAAGCTTTCACTTGCTAATGGCCTAAAAAGCGGTAAAAATGCAGAAGGCGGTTGTTCTTGGGTCGCCCCGTGTTCTTAGGGTGCACGAGGCTAATGAAATTAGATTGTGGACGAGGGCGGGAACTAAAAACATCCGGATATTGAACAAAATATTGAGGAGGGACATTCTGCTATCCGTGGGCCAAAAGCATGCGATTATGACGTTAATTGGCAATCAGAAGACTGCAAGCAGAAAAATCAAGAAGTTGTTCAAGACAGGAACTGGCATGAGTGAAGATTCGAAGAAACTGAGTGAGAGGGTGAGTTGGGATGTTGTAGCAAGTGCGTTTCGCACACGAATAAGAATGGAACTTATAACAAATTTAATTCATAAAGATTTAAATACATTTTTAGATGACTGTAAACGCATGTTTGATCCGCGAATTAAGGAATCATTTAATATTATAGGCACCATCAAAGCTTGCGTTGAATTCACGAGTATTTTTAAGGCATTAGTGGGACGGGAGGAAAACCCCGAGGAAAAAAGTGTTTGCACTAAAAATAATCCTATAACGTGTACGAATATTAGTGGTTGGTTTGAGGATAAGATTTGTCAACAATTTGAAGTTAAAATTAAAGATTTAAAAGCATCAGATTCAGGGTGGCTATTAATAGAAATTATCAGTTTAACGGTTAACATAAATAGTTACGCCCCTTTTCAAGTTGGAGCTTCAGCTTTCACTAAATTACCTGATTGTATAAAGAGAAAAAAAGCTGTCGTTAATGTTAAAAATAAAGACTCGTATTGTTTTCTCTGTTCATTAATGGCAGCTCTACAACCAGTTAAAGAAATGCAGGAAGAACCAGTTCTTATTCTAAGCTTGATGGTTCAGAACTAAAGTATAATGACATCAAGTTTCCAATTACTCTTGAGGATATTCCAAAAATTGAGAAAATGGACGGTTTAAGTATAAATGTATATGGATTAGAGTCTGATGAATACAGTAAGAAAGAGGAAATTGTTCCAGATTTTTTAAACCAGGGGAAATCTAAAAAATCTACTATTCACCTTCTTATGATTGAAAAAATTTGAAAAAAATTGAAAAAATTTCAAGAATCTCTCGGAAAACGTAGAATTGATTGTGATAATCTGAATAATAATTGCACACTAATACTCCCCACAGAAGAGGATAACATTTTAGAGTTTAAAAATTATAAACATAAAGAGATTGTTCAAGTTGCAGTATATGCTGATACAGGGTGTTTGTTAGAGCTAGTTACCAATATGCATGTAAATGCTTATCAGAATCAATTACCTACAAGTGTTGCTTATTACACAAAATGCAGTTTTGACGATTCACAATCTGACCCTCAAATTTATAGTGGAAAGGAATGCATCACGTGGTTTGTCCATAAGCTGAAAAGGTTAGCTAAGAAAGTAGATTCTTATTTAAAAAATCTAGTACCAATGGAACACTTAACATTAAATCAAGAGCATAATTTTCAAACCACAAAAGTTTGTCATATTTGCAAACAAGATTTTAACAAAGATGAAGTAAAACATCGGGATCACGACCATTTTACAGGTAAATACCGTGGCCCTTCCCATGACAGGTGTAACGTAAATTACCAAGACTCACATGTAATTCCCATAGTATCTTATAATTTATCTGGCTATGACTCACTTTTTGATCAAAGAATCGGCAACAAACTTTGAGGTTGATACTTCATTATTACCTATCAACAAGGAAAATTATATATCCTTTACAAAAAGGGTGCAAAATACAAAAGTTAAACTCAGATTCATAGACTCTTTTCGATCCATGCCAAGTAGCCTCTCCAAATTAGCTTCAAGTCTTAGCAATGATGAAAAATTGATTACAAGAAAATATTCAAAAAATGATGATGAATTTGAATTATTAACAAGCAAAGGTGTATTTCCATATGATTATTTTGATAATTGGCATAAATGAGATAAAGATTGTCTGCCAGAAAAAGAGGAATTTTGTTCAAAATTAAATGATAAGGGTATTTCAGTTGAAGATTACAATTATGCGTACAAGGTCTGGGAAAAATTTAACTTAAAAGCGTTAGGTGAGTATTCGGATTTATACTTGAAAAATGATGTTTTTCTCTTGGCGGACATTTTTGAAAGTTTCATATATCGTTGCATTGAAATTTATAATTTGGATCCACCGCACTACTATACAGCACCAGGGATTTCTTTCAAGGCTATGTTAAAGTATACTGGAATTGAACTCGAGCTATTAACTGATATAGAAATGTTATTACTCGTTAAAGGAGCAATAAGGGGTATAATATCGCAGTGCTCAAATAGGTATGCGAAAGCAAATAATAGATTCATGGGGTAGAATTTTGCTGAAAATGTACCCGAGTCGTATATCACTTATTTTGATATAAACTATCAATACGGCAAAACTATGCGCCAATATTTACCCTATAGCAATTTTAAATGGTTAACTGATTTTGAAAACAAACCAAATTTTTTCAGAATTCCCGACAAGTCAGAAATGGATACATTTTTTAAGTAGATTTAAAATATCCTGGAGAACTTCATGGTTTGCATAAAGACCTACCATTATATCCAGAGCATTTTGTACCTTTTCTTCCAACATCTAAAATCCCGAAACTAATCACCAATTTAAAATTAAAGACGAATTACGTTCTTCATTATCAAAACTGAAAACAGTATTTAAAATTGGAAATAAATCTTGTTTAAATTTCTTTGAGTTTCAGAATTCAAGCAAAAGCCATGCGTAAAAGCCTATACTGATTTGAATACAGATTTGAGAAGGAAGGCGAAAAATGAATTTGAAAAAAAATTCTTGAAACTCATGAACAACTCTGTCTTCGAAAAGACCATGGAGAACGCAAGGAAACACAAAGATGTTAGGTTAGTAACAAAGTGAGTAAAACGATGGGGTGCAAAAGCTCTGATTGCCAAACCAAAGTTTCATAGCTACACTATATTTGGTGAGGACATGGTGTTAATTGAAATGAGTAAAACGAAAATTAAATCCAATAAGTCCATATTTATATATATATAGGCTTCACAGTTGTAGACATATCAAAGATAATGATTTATGCCTTTCATTATAATTAATTTATGTGCACATTCGGTGAAAAGACAAATTATTCTACACTGACACAGACAGCTTGATTTACCACACTACAGAACCAAACTTTTATGAGTATATTAAAAAATATTTCGATAAATTTGACACCTCAGACCATCCATCAAATAATGTATACGAAATTGAATTACTAAACAAAAAAGTCTTGGGGCTCATAAAGGACGAATGCAACGGAAAAATTGTAATTAAATTTGTGGGACTAAGGTCAAAATTGTATTGTCATAAAGTTTTGGGCGAAAAAGGAGAGAAAAACAAAGCCAAAGGGATTAAAGGGTCTACTTTGAGAATTACGTTTAAGGACTATAGGCAAACTGTGTTACATTATCAAACTTTCACTCGACAGGAGGCAATGGATGTTGATGAAAACTAATGTTCATGTTCCAAAAAACAATTCAATTCTCAAAGAAGAGTTAAAATTGTATACAGCG
>NC_046661.1:19166553-19167960 GCF_010883055.1 Belonocnema kinseyi
AATCGTGTGACAACTAACAAGGTCACGTTTCAGAGAGGTGTCTTTCAGGGCGACACCACGAGCCCACTCCTCTTTTGCCTTACATTATTGCCACTATCTCTATCACTGCGCCATTCCGACGGGTACTTGAGCGGCAAACCTGCAGATCGAAAGTACAAGGTCACTCATGTATTTTACATGGACGATCTGAAGGTCTATGATAAAAACAGAGAGCAACTGCATCTAGCTCTGGGGATTGTCGAACGATATACTAAGGAAATTGGAATGAAATTTGGGTTAGACAAATGCGCCAAGGTTTATTTGAAGCGGGAAAAACGTAATGGCATCCCTGAAGATCCTGAGCTCGTTGGTAGAAGCGCCATACGACACCTTTGCGCCGGAGAAACTTATACATACCTGGGCGTGCCACAGAGCCGCATTCAGGATGTGACATCTATAAAGGATACTCTCCGAAGCAGTTACAAACGTCTCATCCGACAGATTTGGTCTTCCGAACTGTCGGTGAGGAACAAAGTATCTGCAACGAACATGCTTGCCGTCCCGGTACTACTCTATTCATTTGAAGTAGTTCCATGGACGAAGAACGAGCTCAGATATCTTGATATCGGGACAAGAAAGGTTATTCACATGAACAAAAGCATGCATCTTAAGTCTTCCGTTCCGCGACTGTACATCTGACGCCGTCAAGGGGGTCGCGGAATATTGAGTCTTTAATGTCTTCACAACAGGATTATTCTGGGTACAGCACATAGAGTTGCAAATGGAAGAGACCCTCTTCTTAAAATGGTCAGGAATCACGAAGAAGTGGGCAAAGGAGCATTTCTGTACAAAGCAGCGGAGGAGGCTGCTGAAACACTCGGACTTGACTTCAGTATTAGGGGTGAGCAAAATGCATCAAATCTTATCTATTCGAGTACTCACTCCTGAAACCCCGGATTAAGAAAGCACAAGAGAAAAACTTTCGTGAACAGCTCCTCGATAAGAGGATGTACGGTATCTTCCACAGAAATGTGAAGGATCAGTCAATGTCTTGTGAGCTAACGTTTGCTTTCCTTAAATCGAACGGATTGAAGTCTGGTACAGAGGGTTTAATTTTTGCGTGCCAAGGCGGTGTCATTTCTACCTTAACATACCGTCGCCACGTTTTGAGCCAAGACATTTCCAATGATAGCTGCAGGGCTTGCCATGCACAACCCGAGCATTTAGCTCACATACTATCTATTTGTCCAACTCACCCGGGAACAACCTACATTCAAAGGCACAATCGGCACTAAGAGTGCTCTATTGCCATCTATGTCACTCCTACGCATTCACCTTAATATCGCTCCTCTAAATGCTCCTAGGGAAATTGAGTCAATTGTCGAGAATGGGAAGTGCCGCATATACTGGAACTTTATATTCTCGACA
>NC_046661.1:19168060-19169416 GCF_010883055.1 Belonocnema kinseyi
GAAGAAAACTTCTTCCACCAGAAGGTTTTGATACAACCTGGTCCCGGTGCGGAATAGTTCTTCATCCCTCTTAATACTTTTTTCACCTCCTCGGTAGTGATGAGAGGGCATTCTTTATCAGGTGTTATGAGGGCCACACATAACTCCTTGAAGCTATTTATATTTTCTGAGTCTTCGTCCAGTCTATGCTGAACTTTGTAGACTTCTCTCCAAAATACTTCGACCTCCTCTGGTTTGGGTGGGTGTTCGACAGTAACTGGAGGGTCTGGAAGAGTCGAGATGGGTCAGAGAGAAACTGTTGATTTTCTCTGAACCACCTCTCCCTCCCCTCTAGACTTCTCTTAGCGTCAGATAGTATACGTATTCTCTCAACAATATGCTGCCTGATGGTCAGCAGCTTTGACTTGTTATGTGTGTGATAACGGGTCCGGAGTTCGCTCGCGAACTTTCGAACCTTGGCGGTAAAATTCCTGCCAGATGTGATGTAGTCAATCACACATTGAATGCGGGACGCGTACTGTCTTGCCCAGCCTATCTTTATGGCAAGTTGATGCATTCGTCTTTTGTTCTTATGATCAGCTGTTGGTTTTGTTTTACGGTTCGCATCGGCCAAAGCTCTCGCTGCATTATACATACGATAATTAATAGCCCAGAGGTCGGATTCACCGGCAAAATGTCCACGAAGCTCGTCATCCATTTCAGCCAGATCTTTAGGCTTGAGAGAAACCTTGTTGTTGATGTTTCTCCGGGTCGTAAAGCATTGCTCTTCATCTATTGGATGCCTGCCCGCGGTTGGTCTTATGTGTCGCCTCACTTTCTTTGTTGCCGGCTTGTTCTAGCTGTGGTAGAGTAGGCGTTCCGCTTACATAGCCCCTTTTACGGAGTAGTTCAGCATGGTTTCGCAGACGTTGCTGCGAAAATTGCGATAGCTCCGGGTATTTCTCGCACCACAGAGCATGCAGCCGTGCCATGTAACCCCGTTCACGGGCCACACTCGCATCCCAGCACTCTAGCAAGTCGTGATTCAGTTGCTCCGTCCACCCAAAGGTCGCGAAATCCCGCCGATCCATCGCAATGAATCCATTTTCATTGGCTCCCCCAGCTCTAGATTGGTCGGCAGTATTGGCCGACCCATTGTCGAGAGCCCTGCGCGTTCTGTTGTTTTGAACCGCACTTACTACAACTATGTTTGGTGTTGTCATTATTGTTCCCACGAGAAGCTAGGGAAAGGGGTTCGTCCATCCTTGTAGAGTGCCGCATGCAAGGATAAGGCTGCGTACTCTGAGAGGTCGCCCGGTATCCCAAAGTCACCGTTCTAGACACCTCACCCAGGTGCCATTCAGCTTTCGGCACGGT
>NC_046661.1:19169516-19185662 GCF_010883055.1 Belonocnema kinseyi
ATTATGAGAATTTAAAAAAATAAATTACATTGTTGGTGGCATTGGACGGCGAGCACTCATTGGAAGTATGTGTTCTTGTCCTTAATCGATGCCCAACCACTGTTGACCGGGCGCCAAGGGGGTTACTTTTTTCATTGAACTTGCGTCAAGACGGATATGAGATTTTTGTTAATGTAGGTCTGAGTCCCCACAACACGAATTTCATGAAAATTTCAGCAACGTTAATAATTGTTTGATACAGTACACAAATAACGCATTTTTTAAAATAAATTCGAATTAAAAAATCCTGAAATTGATAAAAGAAAAGTCTAAATTGTATTGAACTTATCATGAAATTCCGAATTAAAAAAGTTAACATATAAAAAACGATTTTTTTTGCACACAAATGCCTGATTAATAAATGTGTTTAAAGAATTTATTTATAATATTAAAAATGATAATATTAAGAAGAAATTTCTTCATCAAAATGTTGTTTCCATAAAAATTTCTTGCAATATAACTTTAAAAACGGAAAGTTATGGTAAATCGTAGAAAAAATTCTTTTAACAAATAGTTTATTTATGCTTCTTTTATTTTACAATATTGGAACATCTTCTACGAATGCAACTCTATGAAACTTAGGTGATTTCCACAATTTTCCTGTCATTAACGAGCACCAGGAGCGCTAAATAGAAAATACGACCATTTTTCATTATATCTGTTTATTTATGATAAAATTTAAAGGCTAATTTAAAACATAGGCTTGACATCTCTTTCAGAAATCTTATCAGTTATTTTTCAAATTTTGTTTGTCGAAATCGGTCAATATTTGTGGACTGAACGTTACTTTGAACCAAAAAAATTATTTTTTACCCACTGTGCGACGGCGCGCGATAATTCGCGATCAACATAATACCGCATTCAAGAATTTGTAAGGAACACATATTTATTCGCGTTTTAAGAACTCAGACCTACATTTAGAAAAAAATATCCGCCATGATGAAAGTTCAATTACGAAACTAACCCGTTTTTCGCCGGTTCAACAGGGGTTGACCTTACATGCTAATCACGTGAATTTTTTTTATCTGCGATCATGCTAATTTTAAAGGTAAAGTCAATTTTTTAATAATTAATTAAGGTACGTGGGTTCAGAATTTGCACTGAGAAAAAAAATGCTTCTAAATCAATGAAATATTGGTTTGAAGCATCAAACAGTACTTTCGCGCTCGGTCAAATGCATATATAATCAATTTAAAGCATACGCTATTGTTTCTTATTTTCTTGATTCAAATAAAACATTATTAGATTATAAAAAAATTGATTAGACTCAACTGAAGATGTCCTGTACCTAATAGTAAAATATTATAAAGTTAACTACAGTGAAATTTGAAGCGAACGATATGTCCTATAAATTGATAGCATCATGCTCTCAATTCTAAAGTGTGATGCTACCGTTGCAACAGTAGAAAAGTTTAACCGCACTGTTAAAAATGTTTGTGATTTTACAATAAACCACAACACAAAATGTAATTGGAAATTACATTTATGGCATTATGAAGTGAAATTACAATACACGTATTGTGAATTGAAAGCTTCTTATGTCCGCCGCAGCGAAGCAGTGCTATATTATATGTATCAGCTAAAATATTAATGGTTTTCTTTTGTGCAATATCAGAGAAGAATATTTTATTTAAAAGTGAGACGAAAGGTAAGTTTATACATGTTTATATTAAATTTAAGGTTTACCCGCAATATAGACTTCCTTCAGAGAGAGAATAATTGAATAATAGATTGAAATTTAGCGAAATATGTTTTTCATCTGAAAGCAAAAACAGAAGTTGGTATTTTCGTAGTAACTTTTAGAATGTCTTGATTTTTATTATCATACTGCGAAATAATATAATCTTCATGAGAAACTTAAAGTTTGAAAACAATCGATATTCTTCATGAAAAAGGCTGTCAAAATCTGTAACATAACCTACAAAAGCAAATGTAATTTTTTCTTGAGCTATGTGTATAGTACACTGCCATAATCTATTAGCAGAGATTTCTGAATCAAAGACGAAAAATATTGATTCAAATTCAAAATACATTTGTTTTCCAGAAATTAAAATCTAAAGAATTTTCACCTTCTTTAACCTCTGACACATAATACTCCGCCGTTTACTCTTATTTTTATTGACATTAATTCTTAAATATATTCTGCATATATTTTTCTATCCTAAACTATCGCTGACTTTGGTTAGGGAAGACGTATTTGACTTGAAACTCATGAGAAACACACTTCATTAAAATATCCTCAATCGCCGAGAACCGAACGCACGCACCGCTCGTTTCAAATCACAGGCCTCATCCCTAATAGTCCGGACGCCATACCCACTTCCGTCGGATTCGCGTTTGATATGCAATGTTCTTAATGATTCTTATTCAGGCTGATCTCCTGATTCCGAATCTGCGTGATAGCCCTCTGGCATTTATGGCGTTCTCGAGATATAAGCGATTAATTAAATTTTCATTATCAATTAATTATTGAATTACTGTTCAATATTTTTAAAATTCTTCTTTTGCATTATTGTAGAGGTAAAGAAGAGGAATGAAAGTTGTTCTGACACTCATTCGATGAGATCACTAATTTTTGCTAAAAAAAAGCGTGAATAGGTAAAATAATGGACAAAAATTATTATCCTTTCTATGCAGAGTAATATTTTTTTATTTGAAATTGTTTTTTATAATCGAAAATATGAGTTGAAACAAACAATTTTCATAATAGACGCTATTTCTCAAAACTTATTAATTTTAAAGATAGAAGGGTTTTAATTAACGAACGAAAAATGCCTTTTAATTGATAGTCCTGTTTCTCGACAGTGATTTGTTTTATTACAAAACGTTTAACACAGAAGCGTTCTTTAACCTATAATAAATATATTTTCGTATGAAGTCGATAAAAAATTAATTATTTTGATATAATTACGCATCAATGTTTAAACAGTCTTTATAACTTGACACAGCTTCTCGGGAAAAGGATATAAAGGAGTCAAAATTTGCATAGTGCTTCTTGTAATCTCTCCGAAACCAATGATATCATTTGTAATCGAAATCTATTAATATTCGCACCTATCGAGGTAATGAAAATATCTGAAATAAAATCGCTTCTAACTTTGTTTCTATACATCCTACGAGGTTGGGATAAAGTTCAAATAATTCAAAAATTTTATTGGAAACCATTCATAATATTTATTTTAAAAATTTTTGATTCCCTGTAGAATTATCGTTGATAATTTTTTTATTTTTTTGAGATGGCCTGTCATTAGGTTCAATAGGCTAGCGACTCCCTGGTGGGCTCGCATGGGCACGGAGCGCGAACCTGTGCTCCGAAAGTTCAAAATGCAAATGCGTAGACTTAGATATTTGTAAAAAGTCAGCCCCTGAAAAAGTACACAGCATAAAATATGTAAGTGTACACCTTTGCGTTTTGACCCTTCGGTGCACAATGCTGCGCTCCGTGCCCATGCGAGCCCGCCAAGGAGTAGCTAGCCTATTGTACCTAATCACAGGCCACCTAAAAAAAAATAAAAAAATGATCAATGATAATTCTACATTTACTATTATTTGAACTTCATCCCGACCTCGTAAGACGTATAGAAACTTTATATCTTTTTACGTGAAGCTGTGTCAAGTTCTAAAGATTGTTTAAACATTTATGCCTAATTATACCAAAATAATTAATTTTTTATCGACTTTATACGAAAATATATTTATTATAAAGTTAAGAACGCTTCTGTGTTAAAAATTTCGTAATAAAACAAATCACTGTCGAGAAACTGGACTATTAATTAAAAGGCATTTTTCGTTCGTTAATTAAAACCCTTCTTTCTTTAAAATTATTGACCTTAGAGAAACAGCATCTATTATGAAAATTGTGTGTTCATTATTTTACCTATTAACGCTTCTTTTGCAAATTCTAGTGATCTCATCGAATAAGTGTCAGGACAACTTTTATTCCTCTTCTTTGCCTCTACAATAATGCAAAAGAAACTTTTTTTTAAATATTGAACAATAATTCAATAATAAATTGATAATGAAAATTTAATTAATCGCTTATATCTCGAGAACGCCATGAATGCCAGAAGGCTATCACGCAGATTCGGAATCAGGTGATCAGCCTGAAAAAGAATCATTAAAAACATTGCATATCAACCGCGAATCCGACGGAAGTGGGAATGGCGTCCGGGCTATGAAGCTACGACGTCACGCTGAGGATGATATCATAAATACTGATGCATTCATTTGACACTTTTGAACTTATAAGGGAAATGCTACCTCTGCAGCATTGACTTTTTGATTAAACTATCATAAATTGATAGTATATCAAAGATAATTAGACACGTAATAGATGTAATGCTTTCACGATTATTCATTTTTTAAAAAGAGATATTTCGGGTTATAATCGTGTATAAAACTACGTTTTGTACAGTATTGGAACCCGAAATATCTCTTTTTATTAATTAAACATGTGTCCAGGCTTCTTTGTAAGTGGGCCCTTGTTTAAAAATTAGGAGTGTATGAAAATCACGGTGGCCGGGGCTGCCAAATGTCTACAGTCACGCGCTGCTCTTTTCAGCCGGCGTTACTGGTCCAGTGGTAAAAGGCCTCTAACGACCAGGCTGTCGCTAGTTCAAATCTTATCTTTGACAACTTTTCTTTCTATTTTCGCATTGTAAATATGTCAAATAATAATTTTCAATTCCCCTCGACGATCAATTTGCTTTCCCCCTAAAATAGTTAAATTACTGAGAAATAACTATAATGCAGACACTTTTCGATTCATTTATTTGCATAATCATAATTTATCGTAATTTATTGCCCTTCTTGACTAAAAACGTTATGTTTCAAATGTTTTTACAACGGTTATCACCCACAAATATATTAAGAACAAAACATATATTTTTAAACGTACTCAAATAATTTAAAATTTAATCAATATAAAAAAGTATATTTTTCTAATTTTTAAGGTGTTTTGTGTTTGACATTTTTTCTCGAGAAATGAACATTTTTTAAGCTTGCATCTCGATAATTTAAAAAAAAATTTTCTTTCTTAAATAGAGATATAAGAAGGTATAATAAATTTAATGTAAACTTCAAAAAGAATTTAATTATATTCGAAACTTATAGATATATACATTCCTTTCCGGGATTGAGAATTAAATAGTAAATTAATAATTGTTAGTTAATTTTTCTATAACAATATTCTATATTTGAAATTGTAACTAAATTAATAATTGCAAAAAGTAATTACTTATTAAAAATATGCAATGTTAGATACTTAAAGAAAATTTGCAAAATTTATATTTTGCATCGTTTCAACATAAATAGTATAATATACTCCATTTATTTTATTCGTTTTTATTTTAACTTTTGACTTAAATATTTACTCTGATTAGTTATTTAATAAATACTAGTATAAAATGTATAATATTCTTTTTTTTAAATTAAATTCTTACATAATTATTAGTATTTTCTATTTATGCCTATTGATTTATGTTAATATTTAGTTCAATTACAATAAATAATACCACCATTTTTATATTTTATTGATGAAAAACTGTGCTTTCTTATTTTGTTTTATCACTCCATTTGTTTATCAAAACTAACATTTTAAAGATACATTGTTTCAAAATTCAATTATGTAGCAATGCTTATGAAAATTTTGACCCATTTTCTTCAGATGTTCATTGTTTGTATATTATTTAAATATTTTAATTCATACTACCAAATGAGACTACTGAAAAATTCTGAAAAACAAAATGTCCGACACTGTCAAATTCCCGAATAATGAAATTTCCTAATTATGAAATTCCTGAATTATAGAAATTAAAAAATTGTTTTTCTTCAAAAATAAATATAATTTAGTTATTAAAAACACATTGATCAAATATCAGTATTAAAGAAATTTTTGAATCAATGTTTAAACTATATTAAAATTATTTCCTGAATTTAAAATAACAATAATTTTATAAAAATTGTATAAATGAAATAGTTTAAGGACTGTCCAAATTTAAAAAAAAATTGCTCATTCAGAATTACATTCTTTTTAATTATTGTTATTTAAAAATTTTTTATATTATTTTATACAGTTTTGAACATTAAAGAAATTTCTCTGATAAAAGTATTTATTTATTCCATTTAAAAAAATAAATAATATTCAACAAAACAATTTTTTTGATTCTTTAAATTCTGGAATTTTCTGGTTCGGCCATTTTATAATTCGGTAACAGTTACGCAATTTTTTTAAACATTCGCATTTATGTTCCATACAACAAGATTTTTCTTCACATTGAAATCTTTTACCTGAGAAAGAAATACATATCTTGATCTGATAATAGAATATACAGATAACTCAAAATTTATTTTTCTTTGCTTCCATCACAGATGCTGTAGATCTGATAGTGTGTACTTTTGATCGACTTCGAAAGCGTCATTCATTGTGACTACAGTAGATACTATCAAAACGAAAATATCTTTGTTTCGCGGAAATAATTTTCTCTAGAAGTTAAAAAGATACTTTGCCAATTCAAAAGTACGTTTAACACTTTGAATACAACATTTTTTCGGAATAAATGTGCATTCTTTTTCTTAACTTTATATGCTTGAGCTTCATATAATCGTCAATATTTCAATCTATACTACTGTACTTTTGATTTAAAAACTTGAATCATTTCACTAAAAGAAAAATTTTGTTGGATTATCGATATAGACTATTGTATTAATAATGCGGAATTCAAAAGCACCGGCACTTTTAATTCCGGAGTACTTTTTTCTCAGTGTGCTTGGTCAGCATTGCCATATGCCATATATGCAGACTATCATTCCTAATTTTTTTATCAATATCCGCGATGATGCAAGGTCAATTCAGTTGTATTTGATGATCTTATTCCTTTAGCCCAAACATAATGAAATAATATAAACCTAGAATCAGTTCTCGAAAACTCGAAAATCGGCATAGAAAAATAAAAATTTCTAAAAGCTATAAAGATCTGTGAATTTAAATGCATACGCCAAAAGGAATCAAATGAAATAGTTATTTCATTGATTTTGATCAATACTAAAAAATATTTAAAAAAATTATTTAACTTCAGTGAAATTTTCCTGTTATTAGCATATCAAAAATTAAATTGCATTCTATTTATTATATTTAAAAGATAACTCTAATTAACAATAGAAATATTTGGTACGAAATTATTGAAAAGATTTTATCACTTATTATTAATATGAAAACAAAAATCTTTTAATTCAGGTGTTAATAGTTTAATAGCTTATAAAATATTACGATTTAAAAATTAAAAAAATTAAAATAAATAAACCTTATGGAAAACATAATTTTATCCGAAATACAGGGTGGCTTAATTGAACTGCGATCTTTTAGAACGCTGTATTTTTTACATATATAACATTCAATTTTGTTGAAGCAATTAAAAAATGGTGGAGATAATTTAAATAAGGAAAATTTATGTCGAATTTTCTGTATAGCCACACTTAGCATGAACTATGTCTCTGAGTCGGTCGATAAACGAGTCGTACGCTACACGAACGTGCTCCTGCAGGATCCTCATCCATTCACGAAGAAGGGCTTTCTTGAACACATCAACACTCTGGTATTTTTTAGTGTTGACATTAGTTTGCAAAATGCTCCAAACCGAAAAGTCGTAAATAGATGAAGATCCCGCAGGAGCAAATTCGTGCGGCGCGCGACTCGTTTGTCGATCGACTCAGAGCGTGCTCAAGGTGGTCATATCGAAAATTCGACATAAATTTGTAAAATTGAAATGTTTCCCACCATTTTATTTAATTTCTTCGATCAAATTAAATTTTAGTTTAAAAAAATACAATTCAATTGGGCCACCCTGTATATAATTAATAAATTAACATTTAGACATGTAATGAAATCCATGTGAATGATATACTTTTCATCTGAAAAAGACAACTGCGGAAGTGTCATGAGATATTATAGGTTAAATTATTGACTGCGAATGTAAAGATTTTTTTATAAAAACGGAGTCTAGAACATATTCCATATACAATTAAACTATAATATAAAACTTAAATTGATGCGATATGGGATTCTAAAAAAGAGAAAACAGTAAAATGTCTTATACCCAAATTTTCACTTTCAGCTTTATATTTTTAGTTTTCATACAGTAAAAAAGTTCTTTCATTTCGAAACTTTTGACAAAGTTTACTGGAGTCAAAAGAAACATGTTAGTCCAGAAAATAAAAGTTTATACTTGATTTTATATTTTTAAACTGACGTATCCCAGACGTAGTGCTGTACTAAACTTTCTTGACTAAATCCATTTCAAATCCGGCAGATGTCTCTGCTCACTTGCTTAAGACAAAGTATTGTGCTTGCCGTCGAAGTTTGTTGTGAAAAGACACATTATATTTGATCAATTTGATAAAATTCATATTTTTAATTAAAATAGAATTTTTCGTTGCTCCTTAGAAGCTGAAGAAGGGTGCGCATTAGCTTAGATATTTTTACTATAATAGTCAATTTAAAAAACTTAAATTTCTGATTTCTGAAAATAATACTCATTTAAGTTATATATTTGAGTTATTTTAATTGTAATGGGCGACCTTCACTACAAAAAGTTTAAGATTATTGAAAATAACACTGGATATTTATTGTAATGTACCAAAAGCAATTTAGATTTAGGGTTTAGGCCTAGACTCTTCTTATCTTCCTTATCAAATAATTTTCTCGGAATTTCACAGTTCTTATCCTATGGGTATCATCTGGTTCTCATTACGAAAGAAGGGTTGTACGTGGGGGAAAGAAAGGAAATGCGTTCTTTGAAAGTTTTACCTCAAGGCTCAAAGGCATCCAATCCTAACAGCGGGAGAGGACTGTAGCAATACTAGTCCTATGAGTAACCTCTGGAATTTCGAGACTCTGTGCCTGATTTATTGGATGCAGGCACCCGACACGACTAGACTCTCCTTACAACCCTTACCTAACATGAAGCATCCCAACATCCTAAGACCTAAAAACCTAAAAGATTTAACTAAACCGTTGTGAACTGGGCCTGGGTCATTCTACAACTACATCTAGAATTCTAGGACTAAATGCAATGCCCTGGACCACCACGAGACATAACGAGAACCATTCAAGAGCTCTTTTGTCCCTCAAGAAACCGGAGCGGCTCCCGGCCCAGTTTCAAGAAAGGAAGCCATTACTCTTTTGGATCATGTGCGAAAGAAAGAAAATCTCAAGACTTCTGTTACGTCCAAAAAAATCTCCCTTTGCACGTGTGTCCCACGAATCTTCAAGTTTTTTTCCGAATTTCACGCTTCCAATTTTGGATTGAAGAGCCGCAATTTTTGGTTCATTCAAAACATGAGTTGTGAAACTAATAAGAACTTCTTAAAATTATTTCTTTATATTACTTGTTTGAACTCAAGTATTCTACCCATTGTCATTAAATACGATATTTAATACGTTATACGTATGGTTCAAGTAAAGGATAATATTTCTAAAAAAATTATTCAAAATTCAATGTAGGAATTTTATAACTTTTAATTATATCTAACATTCGACATGTAGAGAAACATACATTTTTCCCAATTTGGTGTATGACTCATCAAATGGGGGGTTTTATATACAAAAATACAAAACTGAACTTTGTTAAAGTGAAACTATATAGAAAAACGCGATGAAATTATATCTCGCGTTTTTCTCTGAATATTGTGTTTACCTCTTACTATGCACTCGGTCTCAGTACTTCCCCCACATATGTGCATATACGGAGAAAATTTGTTCATTCGAATTTACCCAATTAGTTGGTAAATGGAGGAAATAACTGCATTTATATAAAGTTTACGATTATCTTAGGATTTAATACAAAATATAACTATAAATATTACAAAAGAATTATATAAAATCTCAGCTCCTAAAGTGAAAATTCTGATATGTAATAATTGATATCAGAATTCTATTATTTTCATACCAGTATATTATAAAATAACCCAAATTAATGTAAATTTTTATTAAATAAATGATATAAAGTTTATTTTCGTGTGATATAAACGATTCACTTAAAATAATGTATAGATTAAAGAATTTTTTAGAGATTTTCACTTTTATTATTAGAGGAATTACACAACAGCAAGGTAAAATGAGAATCGCTAGGGACATCAACATTGTCAGTGCTGAAGTTTAAAGCCAAGGTTAATATGTGGGACTTCAGAAAATATTAAAATATATAGATTAACATGTATTTTTTATATTATTTCTTAAATTCTAACCCAATTTAATTTAATAGATTTTATATAAATTTAATTTATAAGTTTTTCAATGTTCAATTTTGTAAAAATTTAAAATATTGAAAATTAAAACATTTAGGATCTTAAGGTTACAAAAGTTTTAATAAAAAAAATTATGCAATATTTTTATTTACTTCCTTTGAATTTATAAGCCCGTTTATTAATAAAATTTAAAAATAAGAAATTTCGATGAAACGAGAGACGAGATATTTTCTGCATGGCCCTAAAGTACTCGCTTGCGAATTTTCAAAACGTGAATATCGTTAAAAGCGTGCGTCTATATTATATGTAATGTACTGTAATTTCATGTAATTGTTTATGTTAAATTGTGTAAGGATTTAAGTATTAGTGGATGACCTTTCACAGAATCTGGTTGTAGCAATAATACTTTTTTTTTTGCTGACGCACAAAATTTTGCATGACTGACATGTAGAATTCACATTTTTAGAGCAGTAGACTTTGTTTTCTTTCTTTGAAACTGTAACTAACAGTTCAACTATTTTACTTAACTGGTAGGTAATTGGAACCTCATTTTACCCAACTGCCAGGTAATCTTTACTATCTTGTTGTATTATTTGTTACTAAATCGCGAATTAAGTTCTATTAAATTTATATTAATAATTGATGTTTTCATATCAAATATTGCTCTATTTCATTTTACATGACTGAAAGTGAAATGTCAATGAAATGCCGTAATGTTCTCCGTTTACCGAACTAAGTTATGTAAAATTTAATATACTAATATTTTCCGTATACACTTTTAAAATTAAAGATCAAATCGTCGACTGTTGTGATTTGGTGATTATGAATTCTCTTTTGTCAAGGCTCCTTCGGATTTTACTGGAAAATTGCATTTTAGATTATTTAAAAAGAATTTTGAATAGACACAACCAGAACCGTTGGCAAAAAAATGGCTGGTTAACGAACTCGTACTTTTTTTCATGCTTGAAAATGATCTGCCAAAGGACAATTCAATTAGGTAAATCCTAAGAAAGTTACCGTGTTTACAAACTACAACGACGACAACTACGAAGACGAGGACAACGACAATGATAGATAGATATCGCAGCAAAATCCACTTTTCCTCAGTCAGTGAGGCTGAAAACGCCGAGGTTTCATGAAATCTGAAAAACTAAGTTTTTTCATTAAACCAATACCTTCTTATTGAAATTAGAATTTAAAACTAAAAATGGAGAAAGAAAAGGTAAAAACAAGTTAAGCCTCTTGCTTCTTAAACCAATTGCCTTAAAATAGGACGATACAACAAAGATAAATACGATGGTCTGCAAAAGAAAAATAAATCAACATATTAGATTATTTTGCTGATTGAGATCATCTTAATTAGCTTGTATAATTACCTAAATGTTTGGGTTTATTTTGACTAATGGAACAAGAATATAATGTACAACCATAAAAAAAACTATCAATAACGGTCGCTGCAACTCGTAAAAATATTCCTATTGATATGCTACAATATTTATCCTTTTTTATTTCCAGTAAAAAGTTAAACATTCCAGTGTTTTCCGCAAATTTTATCGATATATAGTTTTTTTTAGTTCTACTTTCACGATAAAGAATTACACTTTTATCTGAAAATGTTGAATTGTTATTCAAGACATTCCCAACATGTTTCATTTATTGATATTATCTATAAGTATTTATTTAACAAATTGTCACATTATTTGATTTTTTTAAGCGTATACCAGTTTCACATTCGAATTTTTCATTGTTTAATAGCTGTATTATCAGGAAAATAAAAAAAATGTATACCTAATCGCAAATTCATAAACGGCCCAGCATCGATAAAAACATTGCTGAACTTCGGCTGCAAATATCATGCCGTTACCGGAAGGATTACTGTTACCCATCATGAAGTAAAGTTGAATGTAGATTGTTTTTCCACTTCCAGGATAGTTTTCCATAGTGAGAGCTATCGGTCGGTAACCACTGATAACTGCTTAAGCAAAATTAATTAACGAAATTCATTTTTCGGCGATTTTTGAAGGTTAAAACTCGGTTTTTTCAACGTAGCCAACTGTTAATTACTAATAATAATATTTTAACTCTTTTTTTAAAAACTCTTTTAGATAACTCCTTTATATCATTTTATAACAAACGATTATTTGTTAAACAAATGATCAGATTTTGTACTGTTTGACAGACACGTTATACATACTACTTAATTTCTAGAAGCATTGCTGCAGATTCTGGAAGCAAGGGTCTTTCTGGCCTTACAAAATCTGTTTTTTAGACTAGTTATATAATTTATTAGTGGAGAATGAGAGGTGATGCAGTAAATCAGTATTTATGTCAATGCGACTGCTCTTTCTGTCAATACGACTACTTTTTCTGTTTTTCCTTGCTGAATTTGGTTGTAAAGTTAGCGTTAGTGATTGACGGTTATGTTATTTTTAATATCCCCAAGTAACACGGAAATTTTGTTTAGGAATATATGAGAGGACAAAATTTGACTATGAAATTAATAGTGACAATGAACATAGTAGTTACCCTTATGAAAAAGAAGTATTAGTGTGTATTGAATTAAGCACTTTTTTGCGAAACAGTATTGGATTTCAAATACTTATTCCCGAGGAAAGTATTAGATCCAATATTTACTAATACTTTTTTTCATAAGGGTTAGTTATCGAGGTTTCTAGAAAAAGTTGTAAAATTAGTTATTGAGAGTTGGTTAGGAAGAAAAATCCAAGCTTTTACCTTTAGATAGAAATATCCGAAAAATGCATTTATTTATTAACTTTGTTGAAGAAATTATCAATTATTGTTAATTAATATCACAGAGTTTAAACAATTGTTGTTAAAAGAAGAAAATGATTTGTTGAGTAAATTGATTTAAACAATCATCAGTTGTTATTTTATGAATTATTTTTAAAACTTTGTGACATTTTCGTATACATTTTGTCAATTCAATAAAAAACTTGATTTTTTCAAGACAAATACCTACCATGGATAATTGTATATATAATTTGTTTATAAAATAACAATTCATTTATTATATCGTATATATTCAGTTGAAAGACGGTTTTTGTCAATAAATTGTTAAAATTTATTGCAATTCAATTCACGAATCACTGACAATGCCCATGAATATATGTTCACTTATTTGTTTGTTTATAAAAAATCCAATACATTTTTAAACGATTTCTAAGCAATTAAACATCTTCTTTGGATCAAATCCGTTTACAAACCGCTTCTGAATATCAATTTGTTCACTCCATAAATCTGATTCAGTGAATGTTCGCTGATTCTAAGCTATAAGTATGCCACTGATTTAATTATATATATTTTTTATAATATTATAATTTTTATAATATTAATTATATATATCCCACTGATTCATCCGCGTATATACACTAATTGAATTAGTGGTATACTTATAGCTGAGAATCAACGAACTTTCGCTGATTCTGATATAGAGAGCAGAGACATTTTTTTGCCCCACTGCATGCTGTCTGCTAATTTTGCAGGGAATGGGCCGAATTTCGTCGGAAATTCGTTAAATTCAATTTAATTTGAAAAATATCAAAACAAAAACATCACTTAGTTTGCTGCCGTTCTTTAACGCAGCGGCGTAGCCAGGAGGGGCTTCGGGATTCGAGCCCCCCCCCCCCAACTAAGTATTTTTATTATTTAATTCCTCTTTCCCCCATTCTTTGCCTATACAGAAACCCGAAGCTCCCCCTGGAAAAATCGAAGCCACCCCCCGCCCCCGAGAAAAATCCTAGCTACGCCGCTGCTTTAATGCTACAGGTTTTTGGACAACTCTAGATAATGTGAAGATAATTTTCCTTAGCTTACTTTTTGTCGTTGAAAAAAATGTTTAGTGTCATTCGTCATATAGAGACAATTTTCCGGCATACGCTGATAAAAAAATAAATTCCATTGCACATGTCATTTACTAGGTTTTTACGTTAGGCAACAGTATTAAAGTCTGAATTAGAAACTTTTCAGAAAAGGGAGGACTCAAAATGAGGTCTTAAAACATGAGACATAGCAGAAATAGTTAAAGAATCTCAGCTTTTGTCAGTGTAGTTAGTTTTACAGTATTTCATACACTTTTGAATATATATTTTTATTTCATAATTTTATCAAATAATCTATGTTATTTTTTCAAGAAGAGGGCTTAAGTAAATTATTGTAAGTATATATGTTTGTCTAGACACTGCAATATGATCCCAAAAATAGATTTGTTATACAATGGAAGAAAGCCAAACGCCGCCAGTGTATTTAAAGCCCTTCGTATCATTTTGCTTCGTACCGTATGCTCTCAATAGTGAGGAAGAACGTCTAATATACAGATACGCCCTACCTGACATGATAATGGAGTTTTTTCAAGAGAACTTTCCCTTTCACTGGAAGAAAAAACTAAATTTTTGTCTGAATTACAAAACTCACCCCTGGAAAGCAAATCCATTAGTAAGTCGACATTATTCCTTTTCTGAATTTAGTATTCCTTACTAGAAACGTCTTTATGTTATTAGACACCTATTGCAATCACAAACAATTTTTTATGCAGTTTTTATCCCTTAATTAATGATGTAAAAGCTTTATCAATTTTAAGGTAACGATAGAAGAACTACATTCATATATTACATTTCGAAAAATATTTCCTTAAAGTAAAAAAAAACTCTATTAATTAAGAACATTTCTTTTAATGAATATTTCATATTATGCGTTGAAAAATAATTGTCTTTCTTTAATCTTTGTTTGTATTTAATTGCACTCAGAATTTTTTATTTTCTTCAAATAATTAGTTGACAAGTAACTTCTAGCAGAATCTTGTTTGTAAATCACAGAATGACCTTTATAATTTCGCTTGAGTCTCTACTCTCCTTTTCTTACTGAAGGACGTTAAAACTAAAGTGATCTCCTTTTATGAAATAATCATTTCCTTATGTTCGAAATATGTCTTCCATAAAGGATATGTCTTCTTTGCTGTTCTCTTTTTTCTTAATGTTTGGTGTCGATTCGTATCTTCTCAACATAACATGTGTGCAGAAGTCTTTTGTTCCCGATTCCAAAACAGAGTTGTACAAGTAGTCCTATTTTCTCATATGACCTCGAAAACATAATGAACTCAAGGAATGGTTTGCGTCACAGCGACCCTTGACCGAAACAAGGCATCGTTTCTAATTTCTGTACCGCCACATTCGGTGGGTAGTTCCAGCAACCACGGAGAGGCGGCCCACATGTACAAGTTGCACTTTCTTCTTCAATGCCCATTGCCCAAGCATCCGATTTCTATTCAGTTTTCCGACGATACCTAATCCCCAGATTTTACATCCATGCCCTGTTTTTTTTGTGATGCATCGCGCCACTGTTGTCGAGGAGATTAGACCTGTCTCGAATTTCTCAAATGCGCGACATTCAGACATACATTTGGGAAGAGTATACTGTAGCTCTGCATTCTTAAATATGAAAATCTGTACTCTATAGCATATATGTGCCTGGAAATATGTTTACATCTTCGGACCCAAAGTGATTGAGTTCTGTTAACACTAAATTGTTACAATATTACATAAAGTTGAAATCATAACCCATCATTCTCCAAATGTTTTTTGCACCGCTTGTAATTTTAAAAACACTTCATTTTGCCAAACACGAAAAGTATCACATTTAAAAAATTAAATAAAAAATTAATATCAACCTGAAAATTTTATGTTTCTGAAGCGGGCGGTAAACGCATGTGAAGAAGGCTTTCATAGGGGAAGGTACTCATACTTTTTTTTATGCATTACTATTTTTTCTCCCCCTATATCCTCAACCTAACCCCCTCTACTTTTTCCTAATTATAACTTCTCCTAGTATCTCCTACATCCTCCCCCTTTT
>NC_046661.1:19185762-19193156 GCF_010883055.1 Belonocnema kinseyi
CCACATCACTTACACCTCCCTCTCATTCTACCTACTGACCCTTCTTTAGAGTTGTTATTGATCCTCACTGCAAAACTATTTTTTGCATAATACAGGGGTGTCCAAAATGACATCGGGTCGAGTTAGCCGCCGCTCTTCGGGCCGCACAGTATGAGGAAATGCACTTTTTTCGTTCAAAAATGTCCAGAGCCTTCAGTTTTGGTCCGGGTTTTAATTTTTTTTTTAAATTAAAGTTTATTAAATTCTGAAGAGCTTGACGCTCTGAACTTGGTCATTGGTTCATTTATTTGTTATAAACAAATTTTATGAACAAATTAGCAAATAGTCTTATCATCAGTAAAAAAATTCTGTCTACTAAAAGTTCTTCATATTAATGTAGGAATGATATATAATTACAAAAATAATTTAAAGGTCTATAATAACCACTTTTATAAACAATTCTTATGACAAAATATTAAAATTTCAGATTTTTCAAATTATAATTTCTTTTAATCGCCAGAATGACATCAAGTATTTCTTAAAATAATAAATATCAAATAATATTTGATAAAATATATTAATTTAAATTTTTATAAACAAATTAGATAAAAGAATTTAAAATTTTTGCCCTTTCGCATAGAAATTTTTTTGTTTTTGCACTGGAAATGTTTTAAGTTTTTGGATAAATCACTGATAGTCACAAAAATATTTAAAAAGTTAACAATAACAATTGTTACAAATAATTCTCATGATAAAATATTCAAATTTAAGGTTTTTTCCAATTTTAATTTTCTTTAATCGCTAGAATGGCTGCTGATATTCCTGAAAAATGTATCTTTTATAATATTTAGCAAAATATAACAACTTAAATCTTTATAAAGAATTTAAATAAACGAATTCCAAATTTTGGTAGTTTCACGTAGAAAAAATCTGGTTCCTTCAAATGAATAATTTAGAAATAGAATTCTTTTCCGTAGCCATGGTATTCAGAGTTATCTTTTGTTTTAATAACTTTCACTTGTTTCAATATTCCCTTTCAGCAATATGTTCATTGGAATAAGAGTTTTCTTTTCACAGTTGTATTCTTTTCTGCATTACATTATACTTGTATTCCTTATTAGTTTCGTTTTCTAATTCTGGGTTTTTGTGTTGATAATAGATGTAAGTACTAAAAAATTTTAGGCAATTGTAAAAAATTTGTTGGAATTAATATTTGTCCAATGAATGGTGTTCCATTAAGACAAAATGAATGCATTAAAAGTTCTCAAAAAGACCCTATCCGATTTTTTTATTTCCAAATTCCAATGGAGGTGTGGAAGATATGGCGCAGTATTTAAAAAGAGAATTTAATTTAAGCGATAAACAACTGAAAAAGGTTAAAAACAAATTGAATCATGATTTTATCCATCATTCTAAAAGGAACTAGCGGAGTTCAGCATTTAGTAAAGCTTGTTTTAACAACAAGCTTACAGGTTGGTTGAAAATATATTTTATCGTGGAATTTCTACCTGAAAGTAATGACAAATGCGGAAGGCCTAACTCAGGTGACTTTGCAAAATGTTCTACTTCAACAAAACGAAGGAAATTAATGGATATACGTGAAAGATGTACTGACCTTGAAATAAGAGAGGCTTTTTTACGCTCGATAAATCTATGTGATACGAAGACAGTATCAGAATTCATTAATTCAATTTTACCTTACAATGAAAACGAAAATATGAATGATTTCTCGATCCCTTACACATCAGAAGAAGCTTTGGCGTTATTAGAGAAAGCTGATTTGTCTAAAAGTCAGTATCACATTATCCATATGCAGGAAAAAAGAGAAATGCTGACATTTACCCAGCATACGACAATTCGGCGAAAGCTGAATAAGAATGTTATCTAGATTTGATTAAGGTAACAGAAAAGGGTTTTACAATTGGTTTAAAATCTTTGTTAGATCATACGATGTCTCGGATTTTTAAAAATCGTGATATTTCTCTTCCATTTACAGATATAAGGAAACATCATAACTTGAAGTTAATTGTGAATTACGGTTGTGATGGTTCTTTAAGCCAAAGCATTAATTGCCAATCCCGTTTTCTGATATGAATCTCTGCAAACTTAGGGGTTTGCCTATCAAGTCGGTGAGTTATTGTCAAAAGATTTTATATTAAGTGAATCTTAACATGTAGTCTTATGATTCATTCTCAATCTATTGCGATTGAAACCCCGACTTTTTCTAAGTGCAACTGCCAAACTTTAGAATTTGTTTATCTAAATTGTTTATAAAGATTTAAGTTGTTATATTTTACTAAATATTATAAAAGATACATTTTTCAGCAATTCTAGCGAATAAAGAAAATTAAAATTTGATAAAACCTTAAATTTGAATATTTTATCACGTGAATTATTTATAACAATTGTTACTGTTAACTTTTCTAATATTTTTGTGACTAGCAGTCATTCATCCGATAGCTTAAAACATTTTCAGTGCAAAAACAAGAAAATTTCTATGCGAAAGGGGCAAAATTTTGAATTTGTTCACCTAATTTGTTTATAAAAATGTAAATTGTTATATTTTATCAAACGTTATTATATATTTATAATTTTAAGAAAAATCAGAAGTCGTTCTGGCGATTGAAGGAAATTATAATTTGAAAACATCTGAAATTTTTATATTTTGCCATAAGATTTGTTTATAACAATGGTTATTATAAACTTTTGAATTATTCTTGTAATTAAATATCATGCCTACATTAATTTGAAGCACTTTTAGTAAACAGAATTTTTTTTCACCCATAATAAGACTATTTGCTAATATGTTCATAAAATTTGTTTACAACAAATAAATGGACTAATCAGCAAATTATTTGTATTCTATGAGTCCCTAAAAATTTATTTAAGACAATATAAAGTTTACCTAATCGGTTATTAAAGCGTAAGAATAAAATAAAAATTAAAAATCGGACCAAAATTGAAGGCTCTGGAGATTTTTTAACAAAAAAAGTGCATTTCCTCCCACTGTGGGCCGTGTCGGACATTAGGTTCTCAACTCGACCCGAAATCCTGGGAGTTCTAACCGACCGCTAACAAAATTTTGTTGCATAATTACTTCAAATTCATATTCTTGTTATTTAAAAATAAAATAATGCTCAAGTGATAACTGTTAATTAACATTTAAAATCTAATAGGATATTTCGTAACTAGAGGGAGAAATTTGCACTTCTGTATCGAGGGGAATGTTTTTAGCTCGAGTCGCAGACAAGCACTAAAAAAATCCTGAGTTATGCAAATTTGAGAAGATCTCCCCCCGAGTCATACCGGAAACTTTTTCCGAACACTCTTTATGATTTAAACACTTTCCACAACCTCCCGTCCAACAACAGCAGCTCGCTGTTGAAATGTGCGGTTAGCTTTAGCGGTTCCAACAACTCTCACGGGGGCGCGTCGACACTATACTATCCCTGTTACAGATATCGACCTTTCAAAAAACATGAGTGTAGACAACACGCGAAGGTGATTATAAGTCATATTGTTTCAGTGACGTCATTTTTCTACTCACTAGGGAATGGATTCTAGAATTTAATTTCTACTCACACTGCTCGGGAAGCGAGTTTGTGGACCCGCTCCACGGGCATCCAAAATGGACCGAAACCATGGGGGTGTCATAAAAAGACTTCAGAAACAACTTTGACGATATTTTGTCGCTATTTTAACAAATAAAACATAAAAAATGTCAAAAGTAGCTGAGTACTGTATACATTTTTGTTTAGGAATGTGATGTCACATAATATCTTCCGATATATGAGAAGAATGGAAAAAAAACGTGAACCAAATCGAAGATGAACCGTCGAAAGAAAAATTTATTTGACAGTGCTGATTTATGTATTTTGCAGCATGATTACATTTAACAAAATTTTTCTCATAAACTCTGGATTGATTTTTCTTATTAATAGAATGTTTATAGTCGCCTCAACTGCCAGGGGCATTAGTGATAGTTCTGTAGTGTACTACTAAGAAAAAGAAGCGAAGCTTTTTAAAACATATCTAAACTCACTGCCTGATTCGGAAATCGAACCCTTAACGTGGTTTCGAAGGTTGCAGATAAGACAGTCCCGATAACATCTGAGCACAGATTCACACCCTGAGTGAATTTTTGTTTTGCTTCTAAAATTGTATATCAATTTTTAGGAAGAATTTAATTCTTTTTCATTGAGAAAATATGTTCCTGTGATAAATTTAACCCCTTCGAATGTTCATAAAATAATAGTGGGGTGTAAACGTTCAGACAGTTTGTTATACGTTTTTTGTACGTTCATAACACGGTTGAGTCTCAACGTACACACGTCACAAGGTGAAGGGGTACCTGGGCAGGATAAGGGGATATGGGTTGTGATACTACATACTAAATGAATATGACGCGGAGAGTTTATACAAATCCAAGCTTCAGTAGTAAAATCATGTTTGGTCGGGCGAAGTATAATATTCTAATTCCGGATTCGTTTTTGCGCCATAACCGCATCAAATACGTAAAACATAAATGTACACAAAAATGGTTCTTCCCACGCGTACGAAGAAATGAGGCTTGCATTCCCTTTTCTCTTCTGCCTTCCCTGTTAGTTTCGGTGCTTATCTTAGGCACACGCACCCTCGGTCACGGGAGAGGATGCGCAGCTCAATACAAAGTCAACTTTCTGCCCGCAACATTCCAAGGCCGCTCATAAAAGTGTTACGAGTGTTGCTGTCAAACCGAGTGTTATAATCGAAGATTAATCGCCTGATGGGCGTCGGTCCGATCGGTCGAATAAGAAGAATAAAGACGGATAGTGGGTGGGGATAGAGAAGGCAGGGAAGAAAGAGCTACTGAAAAGGGAAATCCTTTTTAGGAGAAGCAGGTAGTAGAACCCGCTCCATTCTCAGCTTTGTGTTGCGACAATTACTCACAGATTAGAGCGAGAATTTGCGATGTGACGGTCAACACGAATGCACAAAAAGAGAGGGGAGATCTAGCTAGCTGGATCTTTACATTTACGATTGCCGCCCCGTTCATGATCCGGTGAAATATCGCCTTCTTAGTGCGAAATAACGCGGTTGGTTGAATGCTTCTATCTTCTTGCGGGGTGAAAAACAGTTCGTTTCCCTTGGAAGCGCCCGCTTGTCACATGATGCTATAAGACTGATACTATTGGCGGATGCAATATTCCATTAAATTTTTCCTGTGATTTCTGTTGACGAAAATTATTCTTTTATCATGTCAGTTTTTGCCTGACAAATATTGCAGTCTTGGTGCAGATGGCTAGTCTTAGTTTAGGGCATAGGGGCCTAGGCTACCAGTTTCTAAATCAAATTTTATAGGAAATTATAAACAAAAGTTTTTTGTAATTGCTATCAATATTTCGAGTATGCGATTTTTTGTGTGCAACGTTTGAGAATCAAAGGGCTCTCTTTGAAATGGGACTGCATATTTTGCAAAATGACAATAATGTTAAATTTCAGAAAAAAAAGTATGAAAATGTGACGAACTCAGCCTAATTTAAAATCTCGATGTAACTCACAAAACTAATCAACATACATCTGTTTAAAAACTGGAGTCGGCTATTCTTGAAATTAGTTTCCACAATTATAGCCTCCTTACAGCACCGATTTTTAGCATCGATTAAAACACACGTTCTAAAAATTTCATACCGTTTATATTTTTTTCTGAATAATTGTTTTCAAGTTTTATACAGAAGAATTTTGAAATCTTCAGATTGTAAATATAAACAATATAATAAAATGTCGTTTGTTCGTGATTCATCTGATTGTTTAATTTTTGGCAGTGCAGGTGGCTCTGCACTATTTTAGAATAAGATAAGAATAAAATTCTTAAATTGATCTCACTTTTTATGGATATATTTCAGGAATAGTTTAAGGGCATGTGATACTTCGTCGTGCTGTCATTCGGATAGAGTCCCCCCGGCTTCTTTTCCACAAAAATGAAAATTTTTAAAAACTGAATTCGGAAATGCTATAAAATATCATAAAGCACGTCCCCGGGCTCTTTTTTGAGGGATAATAACAAAAAAATGTATTGTGCTAGATAAAAATGTTATGCATGTGCATTATTTTGAGGTTACGTCGTTTTTCAGCTCTGCTTTTCTGATATTTTGGAAATTATTTATGAAATAAACTTTTTTGATTGCCTACAAACAAGTTCAGTTCCGGGAGATTATTTACTATGTTTATTTATAAGACCAAAGTTTTCGGCCAAAAATATTGTGTTGTTTGGAAGTACCGCTCAGGAGAATTGCAACACACATAACCTCGAAATATACACACACGTTGTTAGCAATATCGAAATTTCTTTGAAAAAAAAAACACAAAAAAAGTCTGCGGGGACGTGCGTTAGCATGTTCGCTATCATTTCCCAGATTTTAAAGACAAAATAATTCTTATCCTAGGAAAAAAGCCGGGGAATCTAACACTGAAAAAATCGATACTAATTCCTAAGCACTATGCAAATTAATCACATTTTGCTCAATTAAAACTTTTTTGAAATGACCTACAAAAAAAGTTTGAGGGGACGTCCGTTAGCATGTTCGCTATCATTTCCCAAAGTTTCAAGACAAAATATTTATTATTCTAGAAAAAAAGCCGAGGGAACCAAAAACTGTTAAAATCGACAATTTTCTAAGTATCACATTCCCTACAGCTTTCATATTTATAGTTAATTTGAAGTACTTTTATTATTATTAGAATAACTTTTGACGCACAGTGCTCTAGAGACGCGTTACTTAACAACAACAGTAACAACCAACAAAACTTTTTAACGAACTTTTATAAAAGTGTGTCTTTTTGTACAAGGTACAACTTCGCAGGTATACGAGATATAACATTTTTTAGATTCGCACAGGAAGAATCTTATTTTACAAAAACTAAAACTACATTTTCTTTCGTCCAATTTGCCAGGAAAGTAAACAATTTTGAGACTATAAGACTATCTGCATTTTTTGAAGCGGATAAATAGTTTTAAAAACTTATAAAAAGTTTGATTTAAAAATAAAATCCTTTTTAAAGTTGTTTAAAGTTTAGATACATTTTTTGATGCCAAATTAATGAGTTTATTCTGCAAAAGCATCGCTCTGGAATTATATTCATATAATAACCAGAATATAAAAAGTAAGTTCCTGTTACAACACCGATGAGGATACCTGAGTTAGAGAAAGGCCATGAAAAATTTGTTTTGAAACAAATTAATGTGTCTTGGCCCAAATCATAACACAGGTATTGTTTGATAGAAAGACATTTTTTCCCATGTAAAACCGTTAACATCTTATGAAAAAAATGTATATAATAAAGAACAGACAATCAGAAGAAACCCCACTACAGGGATGCACAATTTGAAATAGCATAAGTACCGATTGAAAAGAAGATATGTGTAATTTATATTG
>NC_046661.1:19193256-19195558 GCF_010883055.1 Belonocnema kinseyi
GGCATCCAATTGAATTGGTGTATGCGAGATAGGGTGTCATTGATGACTACCTTGGTTCGGGAGAATCGCAGACGCCGTATAGTGACCACGATCTTCACTTCCACAGATTGTCACAAGTCTGGCCCTCCCCTAAACGACTTTTTTCAAGAGGTCGATGAAAAACTGCACTTGATATATTGGAACTTTTATATGCCTTCCTGGAAGGGCTTTACGTAACATCAGGCCGACATCCCTTTATCGTACGCTGCTCGTAGGATTCTTAAGGACTTTCGCTCTTTCTTGATTTTTCAAAATCCAGGTGGCGGTTATAGATCTTTTAAAAATTTCAAAAGCAAAATTTTCTAATTTATGGAAAACATTATTCATTTACACTTTCTGTATATAAGATTGTTAAAAAAGTTTTTATACAACTGCCATCATATGTGCCATTTTAGGTACTGTAAAGTGTAAACGATACATAAAATAGCACTTTTTAGGATAGGCCGTAAAATTGTTTACTCAGTATCCTGAGACCGTGATCTGATTGGCTGATCGCCATTTATATCTATACTTCCTGGTACGCGAAGTGTAGTAACCCCAACTTTTGCATGTAGAATGTAGACGTACACTTTCGCTAACTGGTGTGACAAAAAATATGTCTGCGACTTGTCCTATGTCTCGAGAATTGAAATGGATTGTATTGAAGTGGACTGGATTGGAATAGATTGTAGTAGAATGAAGTGTATTGGATTGGAGTGGATTTCTAATGAATGGGATTGTAGTGGATTCGTTTGGAATGAATGGTATTTAATTGGATTAATATGAATTTCATTGGATTGTATTAGATGAGATTGGATTGGCTGCCCTCTCTGGTTTTTAGATTGAGACTATATGAAACGTTTTTGTACCTATGATCGACTGGTGTCATAAAAAATAATATGTGAATCTCGGCCCCTGAGTGGCACTAAGCCTCGTGCAAATTGAAGTACACGTCTTGTCCGGGCTACGCCTCGACTCCGAATCGTACTGCAACTTTTACACTCAGCCAAAAAAGTGGTATGATAATTTTAACTGCACATTTAATTTGTTAAAATGTACTGAGGAAACTTTCGGAGGTACCTTTTTCGAACCAGCCTATTATGTATACACTCCATTATTCATAATTTTAGTATAAATAAATTCTATAAATTTCAAACAATTCGTCAGCCTAACGCCGCAATTTTTTTCAAACTTTTTTTACTACTTACCCTTTTTTTCTGAAAATGTTCCAACTATGATTGTCTGTCAAAATTTTGTTTGTCACTAACAATCTCCACCCTTTTGGGCGTGCTAATCATATTTCTGTCTCTCTCGCACACTCAACAACACAATATTGCGTTTGTTTGTTAACCTTTTTTTAAAAAATCATACAATTTATCAACTATTTATAAATGTTATTAGTATTACACCATTAAGCCATTTTTCCTTTCGGGGTAGGCGTGCTTCACTCGGTAGGGGAAAGGAGTTGTGTGTAGAAGGGATAGAGATCTTTCAGAGTGATCCAGAATTCTCGTGCTATTTAAGTAAATAACACGTTCGTTCCGCAACACTGCTCCGACCCAGGTTGCTGATCAATCTCTCTAGCAATCACCCCAAGCGAAGAACCTCACGAAGTCGTTATGTAAGGTTCCCCACTTGGCTCCATTAGTAGCCAAGGTCTTTGTTTCAGGCGATATTCACTCTACTGACACTCTTTTTATGTCTGTGATTTCTTATGTCTCTTCTAACTAGGGTCTCATTCACACATTCTAACCATTCTTTCCGCGGTCTACCTCTGGGCACGCTGCCATTTACTTTACCTTGATACACTTGTTTCATTAGTCGTTCATTTGGTATTCTCTCAACATATCCGAACCATCTTATCCGGTTTCTTTCCCATGTGTCTACTAGCGTCTCTTCTGCACCACATTCTATTAGAATTATCTCGTTACTTACTTTGTCCATCAGGGTTTTCCCGCATATTATGCACATGAATCTCATGTCAATTGCGTTAATTTTACTCTTATCTTTTTCTTGATAAGTCCATGTCTGGCTACCGTATAGTATAGTCGGTACAAATATAGAATTATGTATTGCCATTTTAGCTTTATTTGATATATTTTTACTTCTGATAAGGGGACCTGCTCTACCAATAACCTTCTTACCTTCATTTATTCGACTATTTAATTCCTCATCTATCTTTCCGTCCCTAGTAAATAAGCTACCAAGGTATACGAACTTATCAACTTATTCAATTCTCTCATCATTTAATAAAATATTGCATAGTGTTTTCTCACTCTTTCCT
>NC_046661.1:19195658-19201288 GCF_010883055.1 Belonocnema kinseyi
TAACGCATCCTTGTCTAACTCCTTGAATAATATCGAAACAGTCACTCAGTTTCCCATTCACTCTTACACTCGCTTTGCTACCTGTATATATTGTTTTTATAAATTGTATGATCCATCCATTGACTCCATACTCTTTCAGAACTTCCCAAAGTTTACTTCTATTTACCTTGTCAAAAGCTTTTTCTAGGTCAACAAATGCACAGAAACCTTTTTTTCCTACTCTCAAACTTTTTTCTGTTATTTGCCTTAAGCTAAATATTTGATCCGTACATGACCTTCCTGGCATAAACCCACTTTGGACTTCTCAAATCTTTGTTTCTGTTATTTTTATTACCCTACGAATAAGTATTTTAGAATATATTTTACTTACGGTGCTTAATAGGCTAATCCCTCTGTAATTATTGCACTTGCATCAAGTTCTTAATTATATCCCTAACTTCAGTGACACAGACTTTTGCAATTGAGTTTTCCATCGTATCGTGTTCAACATCGCAGTTGTGGTTTCCTATAGCTTCATCTCTGAATTGTCTCCTAAAATAGTCTCTGAAAGCCTCTAGTATTCTGTCTGCATCATTCTGTACTTTTGTTCTTTACTTTTGTTTCCTTTCATTTTTTTATAAAGTAGTGTCCTGCTTCCTTCAAAGTCGTTTTGTATTTTTATCTCTACTTCTGCTCTAATTGTATCTTTACTTTCTTTAACTAATCGTTTAAGTATCCTGTTTTCGCGTCTATAATCATTTTATACGTCTATTTCTTTCCTCATTGATAAGACCTGCAATGTTCGAAGTTCTCTTGTACGCTTTTCTTTTTGCTTTTTGAGCAGCCTGAATTTCATCATTTTAAAAATATAAACGTTGCTGAATTTATTATGAAAATCTGAATGAAAACTCCTGAAATCGAGAAAGAAAAGGAAGTTTTCCGTTGACAAATGCCACAATACTGAATTTGTTGATTAAATTTGTTTAAAAAATTAAAATTGATAATAAAAAAACGAATTTTTATACCCATAAATGCCTAATAAATTCACTTCCTTATTAAATTAAATTTATTTCTAATATTAACAATACTAATTTCACAAAGAAATTTCTTCATCATTATATTGTTTTTATTTAAAGTTCTTGCGATATATCATAAAAAACTTAAACTTATGGAAAATCGTAGAAAACATTCTTTCAACAAATAGTTTTTTGATGAACAATTGGCTTGTTTCCCAGCTGCGAATTGACCGTCGGCCCACGGCCTGGCTAACCGTCGAACGGTCGGTCCAACTTTGTGCGCCACTGGTCGGGCCAACCAGCTAAATGATAACGGTCAACTGCTTTTGGCTTCTCCACGTCGGGCCAACATTTGCTCCCATATATGGGCTATCTATTAAGATGACGCCGGCCCAATCTTCGAAAATAATTAATTTAAAAAAAATTTATTTTAAAATTATTATTATATAATCTTCACTTTTTGCTGTTACCAAATACATAATTCACACACAAGGTTACTTACGCTTTTAATCGCACGCTTTAACGCTTTAAAATTTCTTATTGGTCCAGGATTCACACCCTAACTAAACTAGTTTATTTTACCGCGTACTCTAATCACTCGGCTGTCGAAGAACTTGAAGTTTGTTTAGCAAAACCTTGTTTTGTATTTTCTTCATATATTAATTGGAAAAGAGGGTTGACGAATTGGGAAGCTATACAATGAAAATATTTAGTGTTCGATGCTTTATTAGAATTTTTAAATTTTTCAGGATTTAAAATTAACTTTATTATACATTAAAATAGATACATTTTGAATATGCAGCATTATTCAATTAATAATTCTAAATGTTTCATTTCGACTTTTTAAATTATGATATTGTGTCACAAATTAACAACGTTTTTTAATTTTTGTTGAATTGAAACTAAAGTTGATAATTTAAAAGATATCTGAATAATACATATTTACCGTTAAACTTTCTATTTTTGATTAAGAATTTTTAATGGTGTATTTCGCAGGTACGAAATTCTGTCGGATGCCAGAGCTTGACCATCGGCCCAAAGTCGGCCCTGCTATGATAACCGATCTACGGTAACCAGAGCTGGGCCGACTAAGATGTTTTCAAGATGCCATGGTCGGACCGACATTGGCGACGGACGTCGGGGGCGAGCGAAAAGCCGACCGTCAGCCCAATTCTGGCCCAACTATGGTACGACAATCGGATAAATTGTGGCAGATTGGTCGTTACGACCACAATAATGTGGTAGCTCCGACTCTGGATACAGCAGTCGGATTGACATAAGTCACCTTCATGCACCCGATGGTCGGTCAAATATTGGCCCGAGCATGAGCAGACTGTCGGATACATTCTGGTTGATTGTTACAAAAAGACCGTGAAACTGCAGTCGACCCAACTTTGGTCAAGAGTTGGCCTGTCCGCCGACGTCACATGTGCCCGTAACATTGGGTGCACCTAACTTACTTCATTTCGATAGATTTGCCTTCAGCCGCAAGTTAATCTGCTAGTATTATTGGGAGGTAGGATTAGCGTGTTACTCGTAGAAATATATAAGAATTCAAAATAAACCATTAAAAATTCTTAAACAAAAAAAGAAACGTTTAAGGGTAAGTATTTAATATTTATATATCTTTTAAATTATCAACTTTAGTTTCAAATCAACGAAAATGAAAAAACTTTGTTAATTTGTGACACAATATCATAATTGAAAATGTCGAAATGAAACATTCAGAATTATTAATTGAATAATGCTGCATATTTAAAATGTATCTATTTTAATGTATAATAAAGTTAATTTTAAATCCTGCGAAATTTAAAAATTCTAAAAAAAGCATCGAACACTGAATAAATTCAAAGTTCCCAATTTGTCAACTCTCTTTCCAAATTAATATATGAAGAAAATACATCACACATTTTTTGTAAACAAACTTCAAGTGCTTCGATAGCCGAGTGGTTAGAAAACGCGGTAAAATACACTACTTTAGTTAATGTTCGAATCCTGGACCAGTAAATTTTTAAAGCGTTAATGCGTGCGATTGAAAGTGTGAGTAACCGTTTGTGCGAATTATGTATTTAGTAATGATAAAAAGTGAAGATTATATAATAATAATTTTAAAAATAATTTTTTTTAAAATTAATTTTTGCCGAAGGTTGGGCTGGCGTCATCTTAATAAATGGCCCATATAAGGGACTAAATGTTGGCCCGACGTGGAGTAGTCAAAGACAAGTAACACCCGAATGCGGCATCCCAATAATACGAGCAGATCACCTGCGGGCGAAAGCAAATCTATCAAAATGAAGTAGGTTATGTGCACCCAATGTTACGGGCACATGTGACGTCGGCGGTCAGGACAACTCTTGACCACAGTTGGGCCGACTGCAGTTTCACGGTCTTTTTGTAACAATCAACCAGAATTTATCCCACGGTCTGCTCATACTCGGGCCAATGTTAGACCGACCGCATTATTGTGGTCGTAACGACAAATCTGCCACAATTTATCCGTTTGTCGTACTATAGTTGGGCCAAAATTGGGCTGACGGTCGGCTTTTCGCTCGTCGGCGACGTCCGTCGCCAACGACGTGACGGTCTGACCATGGCAGCTTGAAAACATCTTAGTCGGCCCAACTCTGGTTACCGTAGATCGGTGACCATAGCAGGGCCAACTTTGGGCCGATGGTCAAGCTCTGGCATCTGGCCGAATTTCGCACCTGGGTTTCTCACATCTGTGAATACATCTTTTATAATTGGGTTGTTTCACGATTTTAGATAAAATAAGGCACTTATTCAAATTGGTGTCGCGCGGTTGTCACGTAACACAGAGGTTCTTATAATTATCTATTATGTGACGATGTGGCTTTGATGAAAACCATGAAAACTAACGAAACTCATGATAAAGAGGTTATCCTGTTATAATATTTAGATTAAAAGTCAGTAGTACGTTAAAAGAAAGCATTAAGTATAATTATTGACACATTTTAAAGTCCTTTATATTTACGAATTGTTCAGTAAACATGACTCCATTTAAGCACTTTTTTAACGAATTCTTTATACGTATAATAAATATATCTATTTTCGGTAGATTTGCGATATTGGCTTTTACGGAACAATACTTTTACATTTTTTTAGGCAACATTTTGCGACTTCTGTTTTCGATGTACACATAACTAAGCCATAATATCGGCACAGAAAAATATATTTGAGAATCAATGACACATGAGCTGTGATTGGTGGAAAATCCGACCCCTGTGACGTCAAAGGGGCCCTCCAATCGTCATTGTGATAGAAAATTCATATTTCAACATCAAATTAAAAATGGTAAACTATATGTAAAAAATTTTTTATAGGCGTTTTTAAAATTATAATTTTATATACTGCAAGATCCATTTATGGGAAAAATAATATCTAACTTTGGAAACAACCCTATTAAATATCGAACCATCGATAAATGTATTTTTATGATTGAGAATTCTCTGTTGATAAAGTGCCTTTCGCTTTATCGAACACATGCTCATCACGCATATTGTTCTTCGCACTCGATTAAACTTTTTCCAGAACTCGAGCTTTTTTAACCCGTGGATACCACACTCCATCTGCGCATACGTGTTTCCCACACTTGTGCAATTTGGGATTTCGCATTTTTACATTCGAATAAATCGTGCAAAAATAAACAAAATGCAACTTACAATAGATTTTTTTTAGAGTAAAAAAAAGTGAGAAATTCAATGATGATAAAAACATTTTAAATACACAATTTTTAAATGGTAAAAATATTGAAAGAACTTTTTTGAAATATCATTTTTTTTCAAAAAATTGTCATGTTTTTTGTAATTATCCAAATTGTACTTTTGTTTTTTCAACTTCAAGGTAAAAGTACATATTTTCAAGAAAAATTACCAACTATATAATAAATAAAATATAAATATTTGTTATGGCTGTCTGAAAAAAAAGGTATTTTTTAAGCATAGTAAAATCAGTCAATACTTAATCTATAAGGAAAAACACATTAACAAATCGAATAATTAACTAATAATAATATTGTTTATTGTTTCAACATTAATAATTCTTATATATTATTATAAAATATTAATACACAGCTAAAAGTAACTTATTCTACACCTTACTCCGCAAAAGTTGTGCATCCAACGCATACTGCATCACGATGCAATATGAGTTATTAATATTATTATTATTATTATTACACCATTAAGCCATTTCCCTTTCGGGGTAGGCGTGACCCACTCGGCAGGGGAAAGGAGTAGTGTGTGGAAGGGATAGAGATTTTTCAGATTGATGCAGAATTCTCGTGCTATTTAAGTAAATAACATGTTTGTTCCGCAACACTACTCCGACCCAGGTTGCTGATCAATCTCTCTAGCAATCATTTCAAACGAAGAACCTCACGAAGTCGTTATGTGAGGTGCCCCACTTGGGTCCATTAATAGCCAAGGTCTTTGTTTCAGGCGTCATTCACTCTACTGACACTCTTTTTATTAACTATTTGCCGCTATGCTTTCCTGTCCTGGCATACTTATCTAACTTCTTTTATGTCCATGCATTTTTTCATGCAGGCCCTCGTGTTTCTGTGACTTCTTATGTCTCTTCTAAGTAGGGTCTCATTCACACATTCTAACCATTCTT
>NC_046661.1:19201388-19204861 GCF_010883055.1 Belonocnema kinseyi
CGGTCCTCCCATGTTGCCCTATCTATGCTTTCGATTATCTTATTTTGGAAATCTATTCGCACATCCGGTTTCTGTAGGTTCTCAATTTTGATTCGCGTTTGTATTGCTTTCTTGGGTCTCTTTTTTCTCCAACCCCGACCTAAGTTAATTTTTGAGTTCAGAAGGCAATGATCAGTATTGCATTCAGGACCCCTCATGACCCTTGTATCTTTGACTAACTCTCTAAGTCTTTCATCCACAACAACAAAGTCAATTATACTGCGGCTATTTCCTTTAGACCAGGTGTACATGTGGATCATTTTATGCCTAAACCAAGTATTTGTAATAAACAGACCCCTTTCTAAGCATAGACCAACTAATTTATCTCCGTTATAGTTTGTTCTTGGACCCCCAAAATTACCTAATACTCTTTCTGTATCTTGATTTTGGATGTCCACCCAACCGTTCATGTCTCCTAGTAGAATGATTCTTTCCCCGCTCTTCAATAAATTGATCATGCTATTCCTGCTCAATATTTTCAATATCAGAGACCGTAAATTCGTCATCATCTCATTCCGAGTCCGTGCCATCATTTTCATCTTCATCAGAAGAAGCGTCTAGTGTTCGCACACCCGCCACGCTGCTGCGCAAATTATAACCAGAAGTTGGTGCGCCAGCCATTCTGGAAGAAAAAAAATCATAAAAAATAGTTTTAACTAATTTTATGTATTAAAATCATTCATAATTTTGTACAATGATTGAAACTTAAGAGCCTTAAACTCTAAGAAAATTTCAATTCAAAAATAAAGGATTTAGGTAATTTACGTAATTAACATGTAGGTATGATTTTTCGTAAATTTATATTAGAAATTAAAAATACTATGTAAAATTACTTACCTCAGGCGAAAATTTTTTTATTCGGAAACACCCACTTTACAACCTAGTAAACCACATTTGTGCAAATTTGACCCAAGCCCAACTTTCGAAGTGAACCCTACGAACAGTACGAGGCGAATGAAGCTGGGTCCTACGTGGCATGACTTAGTAATTGATGAACATATTTAACGTTGGGGAAAGAGACCCTTATACTTACTGAGTGACAAGAGACGCTTATTTGAAAATGTGGCTAGTGCATATTTGCACAAGTGTGGTAACCACGGGTTAAATTATATGTTTAACTATGTTATATAAGGGCAAGTCCGCAATAAGTGGCGTAAGCGTCGAAGTTCGAACGCATATATGTGTGTTTAAGATTATGCTTACGTTGTTACCGAAGGTCGCAGGGTCAAAACAAAAAATGCAAACTGGCAAAACTGTTTGGATTGTTGGCAACAATGTGCGCATGACGTCAAATTCGCATATACGTTCGAACTTCGACGTTTGCGCCTGTTATTGTAGACTGGTCTTTAAATGTTATTATGTTAACTTCTGTACCAAGATCCGGGATAGTTTATTCAGATATTGCAAAATAAAGTACAAATTTTATTTTTCATGATTATACTTCAAAATTTTTCCTTATTTGGGATAATTATATATTTACAGCAAAATTTTGTTTGTTTGTAAAGCCTGTTCTTTGGATTCAGGGGATCCTGAAACTTGGGGATTTGAAGAAACCCGAGATAGTCAGTTTTCATATAAAACTAAAGTTAGCATCAAAAGTCACGACCTCCCATTTCTTTCGATTGCAACTCATATACTCATTTTTTAGAACTATATTTTCTAATTAAACTAGATAAAAAATGTTATTCATAAAGATATATTTGAAAAATAACTTCTATCAATTAATTATTTTCTTGAGGGACCTTGTAAAGCCCTCGACAGGTAAAACGGGTAATACAGCTGTGAGTGCAAAAAAGTACATTAATGTTCTTATGCTTAATTATACTTAAATTTTAAAAAGAACAAATTAATAGGATTACCGAGATGCAAACTTTGAAAAATTTCATTTTTTTCTGAAAAAATTAAAAACATTTGGTGTCTTAAAAATTTGAAAAGAGTTTTTCTAACAGATCGATTTAATTTGATATCACGTAAGCACCTTTAAAAATCATATATAACAAATCGAGCTTCAAAAACCTTTTTTCCTCATTTCTAAAGTATCAGATGAATGCCGTGAAGCATTTGTGATACCGCACTCAGCGTGGCATTGTAGCTATAGGGATTAGGCGCTCGACTTAGAAGCCCGCGGTGCGTGCGTTCGATTCTCGGCGCTTGCGGATATTTTAATAAACTGCGTTTGTTTTTAGTAATTAATAATAAGTCTTCTCTAATCAAATTTAGCAATAATTTTAGTTTCAGAATAACGTGCGGAGTATAGTTAATAATCGAATGTCAATAAAAGTACGAGAAAACGGAGGAGTGTTTGTCAGAGGCTACAGAAAGGTGTAAAATCTTTAGATTAAACTTTTGCAAAGAAAATTGGAATAATATTTTCCTTCTTTGAATCAAAAATTTCTAGTAATAGATTATGACAATGTGCTGGTTAAACTTTAATACTACTGCAACCATAGCATCACACTTCCGAATTTAAAGCTTGATCAAGTTTTAAATATTTTAATAATACTTTATTTAAATCAACAAAATAAAAAACAATAGCATATGCTTTTGAATAATAGTGTGTGAGGGAGTATCTAGATTCTATAAAGACCCTATTAATAGGCCCTCATTGGGTTGTCTATTGATGACCTCGCTAGCTGAGCGTGACGCTTTCGCTTTCGCCCTCGATAGATTGCCACTTTAGTTCCTGGATAGAAAATAGGAAATCTAGACAGGGCCTTTTAAGAACCAAGTTATAAGCGTCGCAATTCACTCCTTTCCAGAAAGCGGCCGACGCGACGTTCGGAAAAGTCTGAACAATATCACAGGTATTCTTCAAACATTTTTTAATGCAATATATTTTGCAAAATTCTAACATATTTAATAATGTACTTTTTACTAGTATTAATTTACAAATATTTCATCTTGAGAACGAATAAAGATAGGAAGCCTTTTGGTGGTTCCAAATATGCAGTTTTGTGATACGAGTGCAGTGCAGTTGTTCATGCAGTAGCTGAAAATCCTTTTTACACAAGAAATACTATTTATAAATATTTCTGACTATAATCAGAGTCGGCGCGTGGGCCGGCAGAAGCACAACAGGACAAGTGGTAGAAAAAGTGCCCTTTAAGTGACAATTGTAGCTCCAGAAGCAAGCCGACTCCGTTATTGATACTTTTTTACCACTTGTCCTGCTCAGCACTACCCGTGAAATCGTTGAATTCGAAATACTTTAAGATTTCAGATGATTTTTAAAAAACAATTGAGCCTTTCTTTTAGCAAGCTGCAATTAAAAGAAATCAATGTTCATTTAATTTGTCACACGAACTAAGCTAGATAAAAAATGCTATAAAAAGTTGCTTACAGTCTGTCAAGTTAAAGCGTGGGTGGCTTTACTCGCAGTCGGTAAGGTGTATCGACATGATTTTGGTGTCAAAATATTAAGAAGAGCTCCCTCT
>NC_046661.1:19204961-19224488 GCF_010883055.1 Belonocnema kinseyi
TGAATGTTAAATCAAAAAGCATGAAAGAGGGAGCTCTTCTTAATATTTTGACACCAAAATCATGTCGATACACCTTACCGACTGCGAGTAAAGCCACCCACTTTTAACTTGACAGACTGTATATGAGAAAGGTCTTCAAATTTACTTTTGAACGTTTTTTTATAAGACGCACAGTTATAGTTTTAATAACGATAATGCTTTAAAAAAATCAAAAATTTCATTCTGCAGAAAAAAATGCGAGATAGAAAAAAAACATAAATAGAAATTTTTAAAAACGGATGAGTAAAGCTTTATGCAGCAGATGTTTCTAAATATTATTAAACAGGAACGGAAATTTCAGAAACGACAACTGCATAATGCTTTAGTCACGTGTTTCAGAAAATTCTGTGATAATTTAAGAATCTTTAGTTATAGTAACTTAAAATTTCAAGAAATTAAAGAATTTTGTTGGTTAATTTATTTTAATAGAAAGTAGTTCATCTGTATTTGTCCAGTCAATATAAATAACAGAAAGGAAGTCTTAGTGAAGTAAATCGAAATCAATTTGATAGTTACATGTTATAATAAGAAAAACCTTAAGTGACACTTATCGAAGAGACTCTAAATTGTTTAATAAAAATAATATAGAAGCTTAGAGTCTTTCGAATTTACCGATCTGATTACTTTTATCCTAAAAACATTTGGTCAATAGGTAGAACCTAAAACATCCCAAAAAGCAGGGGTATTCTGCTTCTTTTTTCAAGCGTCGATTTTCACCTGTTCTCAGAAAGCGGTCGACATTAGGAAAAATTTGCTAAATTTCACACGTATTCTTTCAATATTTTTCGATGCAATAAATTTTTTAAAATTATAAAATATTCAATAATTCACTTCTAACGGGAATTTGTTTACACATACTTTATCTTGAGAACAAATGAAGATAAATTGCCGCGTTTGATAGCTAAAATGTGCAGTTTTATTATTCTAGTCCAGCAAAATAATTAAATTTATGTTAAAATCAGTGGTGCACAAGAAATATAATTTTGAATCATTTCTAACATTAATCACAATTGGCACCTGGACGGCTCACCCGGACAAGTGGCTGAAAAAATACCCTCTTGATGACAATAGTAACTTTGTTGTTTTCAGATCTGTACAAGAAGCAAGCCAACCGGCTTGCTTCTGGAATTACTATTGTCATCGAAAGAATACTGTTTTCTAACATTGGTCCCGCTGAGCCGCCCACGTGTCAACACTGATTAAAGTCAGGAATATCCAAAGTTATATTTCTTGCATCACAATGAATTTATCATAAATTTAATTATTCCACTGCACTCGCATCACAAAACTGCACACTTGAAGCCAAGGAAAGGCTTCATATTTTCATTTCTCCTCAAAATAAATGATTTGTAAATCCCCGTGAAAGGTAAATTTTTAAATATTTCAGAAGTTTTAAAAATTTATAGCATTAAAGAATACTAAAAGAATATCTCTGAATTTTTTAGATTTTTTTAGACCTTTGGCCCCGAATTTAGTTTTCTCGTTTAGACAGCAGCATTGTATCGAAGGTATGAACAAATTTCATCATTTATTATAAAAAATGTTGTTTTTTTTGCACATACAATTCACTGCGGGGTATAGGATATAACGTACTAAAAAAAAATAGATACATACGTAGTCGATTTCCTAAACTTTGTTCAACTTGTCTTGCTATATTTTTATTGTTACGACGTATATAGATTGCTTATTTATTTTTACATTAATAAACCAAACTTTTAGTACTAATTTTTCGTTTTTTACGGATTCAGCCGCACACTATACACAACACGACGAGCATACGGCCAGTAGAAAACCTTCAACACAAGTTGCGTCTCTGTAGGTAGAGTCACTGAGGTTTCGCAATTTTCCACAGAAAATCATTTTAAAACGAATAGACTTTGTATTTATATTAAACTTATTTTTACATTCTCATCATTTATGATTGAGAAAGTATTAGAATTTTCGGAAATTTGACATCACAGTTTTTCAACGGATCTCCACGTTTCGAGACCACCTGAATCCGAAAATAAGATTTTTACAATGGCGTCTGTCTGTCCGTCCGGCCGTCCGTCCATAAACACGACAACTCTCGAAAAAATGAACGGATCGATTCCATCTTTGGCTCACTTTTTTAAGGTCCTGAAAAAAAGGACGAGTACGTTAACCAGCCATTTTGGATGAAAATTCAAAAAGTGAGCGCATTTTGAACATTTTTGATACCACTTTTTTCTGAATATGAAAATTCTATGTAGGCACATTTATAGTATTGAAATAGACAAACAATTTATCCTAATGACATTTTTCGATTAAAAGAAAATTCTCAGAGTTGTAGCATCTTAAAAATTTTGTAAAACGACCGAAATTCACAATTTTTACCCAAACAATGAAAGATATGAAAAAATGTCAAAAAAGGAAAAACATTGCTTTTTAAAATCCTTATAAGACTGTCATGACAAATTTTTGGATTTTTTCAGAAAATACAAAATTCAAATTTTGATTGCCCAAAAAATAATTAAAAATCAAACAATTCTATTTTGTGGTCAAACTATGCAGAATACGAAAAAATATGAATTAACGAAAATTTAACCCCCCAAAAAATATACAAATTAATTCATAATCACTTCTTGATTAGAGGCATACTTTTTGTTTTATTCGTGGAAAATGACATTGAAAATGAAAACATCAAATAAATAAAAAATTTGTGGAAAACCCCATCAAGTTAAGAACAAAACTTATTCTACTAAAATTGTACGCCTAAAACAGATGTAAAAATTTGTTATGAATTACTTTTTGATAAGACGCGTGGATTTGGTTTTAATCATAAAAATGACATTAAAAATAAAAATGAAAAATTTCTGGAAAACGACGAAAGGTACAAAAACGAATTGATAAACAAAAATTGTTCACCTAAGAAAGAGGTGCAAATTTATCATAATTTATTACATTCTCATAATTTATGACTGATAAAGTATTAGAATTGTCCTAAATTTGACACTACAAAATTTAGATTTCGAACCAAATGTCGCAAAATACGAAAAGTGTTAACAAGAAATATTACATTTTGAAAAATCCTACAAATTTTCACTTAACCATTTTTCAATAGGACTAGTCATTTTCTTTATATTTCTCGAAAGTAGTATGCGGAACATCGAAAATTAATATCTTAAGCCAATATACAACGCAAAAAAATCTCGAAAAAAAATTAACGGATCAAATTCAACTTTTGCCCAATTTTTTTTGGTAATAGAAGAAAGAACGAATTCGTTAAAAAGCCATTCAGGATAGTAATGCAAAAAAACAGAGCTTTTTAAAAAATTTTGAGAATTCTTTTTAGATTCAAAAATTCTATGTATGACTGTTGGTAGTACATCTAAAGCTCTTTTAAGGTAAAAAATTGTCTGAGTTATAGCATTTACAAAAGTTAAAAAATCAATCGATAATTAAAATTTTTAACCAAACAACGCACGGTTTGAAAAAAGTAGAGAGAAGAAAAACGTTGCTTTTTGAAAGGCCTGCAACATTTTCATAACAACTTTTCGAATATAAATGAACAATCGAAAATTCACATTTTTATTGCACAAAAAATAAGGAACAATAAAAAAATAAAGTTGTGCTCAAATTATGTATGATACATATGACGTGAATCAAAATTGTGCTCCCAAAAAAGATTTACAAACTTATTATTACTTACTTTTTGATAGGATACGCAGTTTTAGTTTTATTCATAAAAAACAATAATAATAAACAATGTAATGTTTGCACAAACTACACAAGCTCAGTTTAAAAAATGCCACGATTTTGTATAAAATTCAACTACGCGTACAATCAAAAAATGATTTATTAAAAATTTCTCATGATTAAAGCAAATACTACGCAACTCATAAAAAAATTACAAATTCTTATGAATCATTTTTTATAAGTTGCGTAGTATTTGCTTTAAGCATGCCAAATTTTTTATAAATCACTTTTTGATTGGACGCGTAGTTGAATTTTATACAAAATTGTGGCATTTTTTTAAACGAAAAAGATGATTTTTTCTATAAAATAGTTAAATTTTAAGTCACAGAAAAAATTTTCAACGTATAAAAAAAATGGTTGATTACGATGCTGCATTAGCCAAAGAGTTCAATTTGTAACCTAAAAAGATTCACTTTCAATGTAAAATTTTGTAGTTGATATTTCAACAAACCAGATTTTAAATAAAAAGAAAAAACTCGAGAATATTTATGTTTAACATCAAAGTTGATTTACAACCAATCAATTCTATTTTCAACAAAATAGTTAAAATTTCAGTTAAAAAAAATTAATTTCAAAAATATACACAAATGTTTTTTTATTAAAATGTTTAATCAACCAAGGAGCTGAAGTTGTAACCTATTAATAATTGCATTTTTAACTTGAATGATTTATTTTTTACCAGAAAAAAATACGAATGTTCACTTTGTACCCAATACGTTTTGTTAAATAACATTTTACATTCTCATCATTTATGATTGAGAAAGTATCAGAGTTGTCGAAAATTTTACATCACAGTTTTTCAACGGATCTCCACGTTTCGACACCCCCTGAATCCGAAAATCAGGTTTTCACGATGGCTTCTGTATGTCTGTCTGTCCGGCCGTCCATCCGTAAACACGATAACTCTTGAAACAATGAACGACTAAAATCCTTCTTTAGCACACTTTTTTTAGGCCCTAGAAGAATGGACGAGTTCGTTAACCAGCTATTTTTGATGAAAATTCAAAAAGTGAGGGCATTTTGAAAATTTTTTAGACAATTTTTTTTTTAATTTGAAAATTCTATGTATGGATATTTATAGTATTAAAAATAACAAACGATATGAAAACGCACGATATGAAAAAAAGTCAGGAGCTGAAAAAAATTTCTTTTTAAAAGACCTACACGATTATCATGACAAATTTTTGGATTTTCTTCAAAAATTAAAATTTTGATTGCACAAAAAAATAATGAAAAATAAAAAATTCCATTTCGTAGACAAACTATGTACTTTTTGTTTTATTCGTGTAAAATAAAGTTGAAAAAAAATGTGTGGAAAAACGACGAAAATTACGAGACAAAAATTCAACAAAACCCGTTTACAAATGTCTGTCGGAAATCGAGCGCGCAGCGCGAGTGTCACGATGAGAATGTGTACCTCAAAGCCTACACAGCTTTCAGAAACTTAATCTTTGACTATACTTAATTAAGTAGACAATTCAGAATATGAAGACGCATATAAATACTGCCATCTAAAAGATATCTTTTTGGTACAGATTTTTTCAAGCATTCCAAATGCAAAGAATAAATATCCGAGCGCGAAGCGCGAGGTAACCTATTATCGAGCGCGAAGCACAAGATTGAACCGTCGCGCGCCATTGGCACGCTCAAACTTGCATTAAATGCACGCGCACAGCGCAAACCACGCTCGTAAGGTACTTCGTACCTTATTTGTCACTAATTCCGTCAAATCCGCATAATTAGGAAGGAGGAACAAACATTGATATTGCTACCGACTACAGCGTGTGTTTCATTGGTTCTCATTCCAGTGCTCCAGTAAACATTGAACTGCATTGAACTACCGAAACAAAAAATCTAAATGTAAACAATTTCATTTTTTATTCCTTGGATGCATACATTTGTCCTTACATATACGGATTGTTTAAGACTTCACGCACGGAAGGTATTCGGGGAAGCTGATTACAAATTTAGAGTCAAATTTGAAAAAAAATTTTAAATGGCTGATCCAATATGGCGGACAAAAAATCAAAATGTTTTTTCTGTGGGTTTAAAATAGGTAATCAAGGAATTCTTGGATCGCGGATTACGAATAAAAATATTAATTAACATCCTTGCTCAAAACCCCTACATCAATAATACAAATATAACTTTCATGGTTGGAAAAAATTTAAATATCTGACAAGTATAAGGAATGACGTTCACATTCAGCTTGTAGGGAGGTTGTGAAGAAAATGTCCTCGTAGAACATCATTCTGGCAATCTCAAGGACCTGGGCTCATATCCCAGTAGCGCTACAGAGTTTTTTCACAATCTTCAGAGTAATCAATATTTTAATATTATTCATTTGGACCAGTAGACTGACAAAAATAACTTCTAAAATTAATAATTAATTTCGCTGGTCAAAAACCCTACATCATTAATAAAAATTTTAATTTCACGGTTGGAAAAATGTTAAAAGTCTTACAAGTATAAGCAATGACGTTGACATTCACCTTGTAATGAAATTGTGAAAAAAATGTGCTAGTCTCTCCGTAGCTCAGTTAAAAAAATTTTTCCTGGCTTTACAATGCGTCTTTAGAGAAATCTTGGGTTGCGGAATACGAATATAAGGTTAAAATTCCAAAATTCAATATGGTGGATCCAATATGGCGAAAAAAATGTCAAAATAAGAACTGTGGCTCAGGGCCGGCTTTCGGGGTGTGCGAGCTGTGCGGTTGCACAAGGCGCCGCCACTCTGGGGCGCGGGCGCCTTGGGATCTTACCCGGCCTGCTTTTTCAGGTACCTGGAACGGTGACAACTTTGTACCTGTTTTTCCGATTGTAGGTCCCACGGTTAGTAATAGCTTCTTCACTAATCCGTTTAAGGATCTGTGCTCCTCCTCTAACTCTAATCCCTTGTTTTGATTGCCATATTTTAGCGCCCTAGCCGAATGGCCTAATAAATAATACATAGCTATAAGGGCGAGAATCATTTAGGATTGTATAATGTCTCCAGAATTCTAATTCTATTGAGTCCAAAGCCGCCTAATCTAAATCTTTACTTTTTCTTCGCTTCAACCATAATTAAACTTAAGCTGATTATTACTTAATACCATGTACATTTGGCCAGCTAAGACAGAAACTCATATTTATCTGAAACATCATGTACCTTTGAGAAGGGCAAAATGTCCTTTGCTCGTGACTTTTACACTCCAAAAATAATCAGTCCTTTATCGTCACTTACTCACAACATTTCAACTAAAGATTAAATAAGTTGTATACATAAAAAGTATTTGAGAACACGATAAAATGTCGTCAAAATCGGAAAAATTATCCCTTGCACAATCTCGAAACAGAAAAAAAATGAAAATGTGTTCAAAAGATTCTTGTTAGGATCAGGGAAGTGATTCTAATTATGCTGTATTTTTTGGAGGGATTAAAAAAATATTTTATGTACTTTAGAGTGCTAAAAATTACATGCGTATTTTGAAATCTGTCTTTCAGCTCTTTGCAAAATTTGTGGTCTCCTCTCAGGATTATATGTGGGTTTTCAAATTCTTTGGATATCACCTTTTGCCAGTGTAAACTTTCTGACCTATTAAAAAATACTTCTTCTAATAAAGCTAACTTTATACTTGTTGACGATGTTGAACTGACCTAAAGATTAAGTTAAAAAAATTTGCAACATTCCGCAAAGTAGAAATGTTTTTCTTCCACTTGAACAGAACTAAATTTATGAAAAATACTAGTAAAGTATTTGAAGTAAGTGTTCTATTAAGCAGATCGACAGAAATTTAATTGAATAAATGATAATGAAAATTAGGTAAGGATAGAAAATTTAATTTTGCAGAATGAATCAGTAAAATAGTCCTTACCCAGTTTCGCAGCTCATAAAAATGTTTAAACTACGTATTGTCGTTTAAGATCACGAAAATATAGGACGGCCTTTTTAAGGCCTGTTAAGTATGTGTTATTTGATGTGCCAACATTTCAAAAAATATTCGCAATAGAATTGAACAATTTACTTGAATTTTGATTTTACTTTACTTTTATGTTTTTGAGCCCGGAAAATCCAAATGGATATTTAAAAAAAAACTTGATCGAAAGTTAATTTTTTGAAAAGTTTAATTTCATATTGTAATTAATTGCCCAAAAGTGTATATACAAAAAAGCATGACAATTCTTGCATCAATTAAACAAATATTTAGAATTTTGAAATTTAAAAATATTCAATCCCTCTCTCTGTAGTAACTAAAAATGTTGTTCAACCAATTTGACAAAAATCACAGGTTACTCTAATAGGATATTTCAACTTTTTTCATTCCCAAAAAATAAATATAAAAAAAATAATATTTTGCACATCGTGCTACTTAAGAATCAAACATGAAATACATTTTTCATATTTATTTTTTTTTTTTTCATCAACATAGTATTGTGTTCTGCACACTTTTATTTTTCATAAATTAGAACAAATAAGAGGAAATTCCCAAGTTGGAGGAGTTACTCAACAGAATAACAATATAGTTTAAAATGATCAAAAAAAGAAGAATGGATCCTCAACGATCACTAATTCCACAATTAATAGTATCAGAGACAAGATTTTGAAGCACCAAAAAGAAGATAAATCTTCTGTGACTGAGGTTCACTGTTTCATCTAAGAAGTCTTATTAAAGGTTTTGTGAAAATTAATGTTTGAATTTATAAACAATTTATTCATAAAAATTGTTAGTTACAATTATTAAAAAAATGTATTGTTCTATATTTAGTAAAAATGAGTCCATTTTTAACATTTTATTTCCTTTAATAGAGACGTGAGGGGCGCTATTTAGCTTGTCGAACGAGGCGCCCAGGTCCCTAGGGTCGGCCCTGCTGTGGCTTCAAAATGGGTTCTCAGGTTTTTTGCCGCTGTTTAGGAATCTGATGTCCAAATTCAAAAATCTAAAGTGAAAGTTCAAGTTTTAGAATACATATTGTGGAAGTAATTATCTTACATTTGGTTCCTAAAAATTGTGACCACATCGTTCTCTCGCGAAATAAACTGAAAAATATGTTATTATTTAAGAATTATTGACAAACCTTTGATTAAATTTGCCATACTTGAGGATATCTCACGTGACAAGGAAATTGTCATAAGGCATAAATATTATATAATTTCGAATTTCTTTTATAAGCCTCATTGATGAAGCATATAATGATTTCTTGCAATTTAAAATTGCCTTAAAAGACCCAAACCATTGACGGCAACGTAAATAGCGAGCGGAACAATTCTCGGATGCCGAGCCGTCGCGGTCGTGGTGGGGAAAGAGCGTGAGCGAGAGTTAGGAGAAGCGGCAGGTAAATAGTGGCAAGGTAAGTAGCGTCGACTGTATAACTACCGGAACTTCAATTTCTGTTTGCCATGTTGGATCCACTGTTTTTAGCTTTCGAAGTTTAACTTCAGATTCGCAATTAGCGGCCCAAAAATGTCACGAAGACCCATTTTCAAGCCACGAAACTTATTTAAACATTTTTCCGCTATATTTGATACTCCATTTTGAATTTTGGAATTTTGAATTCAGATTCCTAATCAGCGACCCGAAAACCCCACAAGAGATTATATTCGGCAAATGAACTATTATTGAGAAGTCACAATACATTTAGTATGCGAAAATGTTATATTTCGTTACCTTATTAATTTTTATAAAATCCATTCAGTTAGAAAAAAACATGTTTTCAAAGTTCCCTAATGCTTGTTTGGACTTGTTTTTGGACTTTGTTAAAAACTATGTGGAAAAAGATGTAAAACCAATGTGAAAAAGGTGTCATACATGTATGTCATTATGCCGTACAGTGGGAAAAAAGCACTTTTTGGGACAAAAATCATCCGACTCCTCAATTCTCAAAGGAGCAGAGCTTTTTTTTAATACTCGTGAAGAATCGTGCTTCAACTTACGGATGCAAGTTTTTTCAATTTATTATTTAACTGAAAAGTTGCACTTGGTTATATTTGCTATATTAACTTAGCCCCATTCATTGATATTTTTGCAAAAAGGTATATAATTAGTGAATTTACTTTTGTTGAAGAAAACTGTAACTTGTAAATTAATATCTTAAATTTTTTACTTTAAAAAAAAAATTAATACAAATAACTATTAACTGCTGTAAATTCGGTATTTGAATATATTACTTACATAGATTTTGTTAGAAAAATATAAATAATCAATTTCGAATTGCACACAAGCACCAAATAACAATAATAGTTCATTATTTAAACAATTTTTATAAACAAATTCACTTATTTGGTCCTTACATACATAAAAAATTTGCCTTTTCTACGAAATCATTTTTTTTTGTGTAAAGAACAAACATGGTACACATTAGAGTACCATGAAACAATATTCGTCATTGTTATAAACAATTTTTATAAACAAATTCACTTATTCCGCATTTATATGCATAGCAAATTTTTCTTTTTTCTGGAATCATTTTCTTGTGTGAAGAACAATATTACACATTATAATTTTATGAAACAATACTTGTCATTGTTGTGAAGAATTTTTATAAACAAATTCACTTATTTGGCATATCTATTCATCGAAAATTTGTCTTTTCTGCGGAATTATTCCTTTTTAACTAAAGAATAGAACTTGTGCACAACTGACTTTTATTCACCAACACTTATCATTAACAATTATATATATATAACAAAACGTATTCCATTGCAATTATCCAGCTTCTCTACTCAACGTCAAAACTGCAGCCATTAAAGAGGTTTTTTTGGCTATTATTGATACTCTTATTGTACTTTCAGAAATTTTAAATATTTTTACTTCCCTAATTTTACCTATTTATGATCTATATACAGACTATCAACGAATTATATATTATGCACCACCTCTTGATTTCATCGGATCCGCAAATCACCTTCTTGAGGATCAAAGAAATGAAAAAAATGAAGGAGTTATTAGAAGATGCGAAAAGTCTGCCTGTGCAATGATATATTGATTGAATTTTTGAATTTTATAAACTCATAAGTAGATCAGAAAAAGGTAAAATTAAACAAAAATGCATTAAAAAAAAGTAAAAAAAAAACAGAAACCACTTTCATGGCTGCAACATTGACGTTTGGAAGAGCTTAAATATCCCCATGGAATAAAGTTTCATGTTAATATAACAAATGGCAGTCACACTATCATAACTTAATTTAATTACGAAAATTGTTTATAAGAATGATAAATGCTGTTTCATGGAACTCAAATGTGTACTATTCTTGCTTTTCACAAGAAACGAAATAATTCCACAGAAAAACAAATTTTCTATGCATATAAGTACCAATTAATTGAATTTGTTTATAAAAATTCTTTATAACAATAAAAAATATTATTTAATGGAAGTCTAACATATACCATTCTTGTTCTTCACATTTAAGTAAATTATTTCACAAGAAAGAAAAAATTTGTATGCATATAAATGCCAAATAAGTGTATTTGCTCATAAAAATTGTTTATAACAATGACGAATATTGTTTCATAATACCCTAGTGTGTACCACTTTTAGTCTTCACACGAAAAAAATTATTCCATAGAAAAGACATTTTTTTATGTATATAAGGGCCAAATAAGTGAATTTATTTAGACAAATTGGGCAAATTATTAACTACTATTGTTTTTTGGTGCTTGTTTGCAATTGAAAATTGATTCTTTACATTTATCTAGCAAAATCTATGGGAATAATACATTCGAATTCCGAATTTACAGTAGTACAGAGTTATATGCATTAATTTCTTTATAATAATTAACAAAATGCAAAATATTTATTTACAAGTTACAGTTTTGTTCAACAAAAGTAAATGAGTAATTATATACCTTTTTACAAAAATATCAATGAATGGGGCTAAGTAAATATCGCAAGTACAACCAATTGCAACTTTTAAGTTGAACAACACAGGATACTTCACGAATATTTAAAAAAAGCTCTGATTCGCTGAGACTTGAGGAGTCGGCTGATTTTTGTCCCAAAAAGTGCTATTTTCCCCACTGTGTGTCGCAAAGAGTTAAGTTAAAATAATCTTAAGCTGATTTTATTCTTATCATTTTTCTATTTCAGCTTTAAATAATATTTTTAACCTAATTACACGCATTTCTAGTAAAGATTTTGGTACAAAACAAAAAAAACACCGGAAATGATGAAATGAGAAGACTGGTTCTCCATATTAGTTCGGTAAGCGGAGGACATTTGGATATTAGCCCGTGTAGAAAATGCCCTAATATTCCCTACTTTAAACAGGAAACTGGTCGGGTGTTATAAAGGGTAACTTGACTGGAAAATGTTATGCAAGCTCTTATCAGGGGTTGGTAAGATCACCTCTGTTTGTTTTCTAGGCAATGGCAGGGAAGTTTAGAGAGGTCCTAACTTAAAATTTAGACAGGTACTACTTAAATATAAAAGTTATTTCCCTAAATTTGTCAATATCCATAAAAATGGAATTCTTAATAAATTATAATCATAGGAGTCTTTATTTATACATTAAATTCAAACCCTGACGGGTTAACATGCAGTACTGTGCCCATGCCAATTCAGTCAATGTTTCATACTATAGCCTTATATGATCCAAAAGTTTGAAGCTTTGTGAGGTTGATAACTATACGTCTTTTACTATTGGTTATTTTCTTATTATTGTTTACGAAATCATGGAAATAAAAAGGATGTGAAACAGAATAAGGAGCAAAATTTACCAAATTAAAAAAAAGCACTGAGCAATCGTCAATAGTGGACGAAAGTGAAAATTCAAAAGGCGAAAGTGAGGTTATGAATACTCAGGATGACACTCGTGAAGGTAATTTATCCTAAATATAATAAAGGTTTAAAAAGTGAGACAAGCATGAACGTTTATCCACACAGTGATAAATTAATAAAAATAAGGTTCAAGTATAATTTCAATTAGAGATCTGCTATGTGATTCAAAAATAATAAATAAAATATATTTTTCATACTAATTCACATAATCTATAAATCACATAATCTATAATCAAATAAGGAATTAATAGGAAAATAGAACAAGGATCTAGGAGGGACCTTTTTGTTTAGTCGGACAACAAAAAGGCACCCTCGCCCGAATCTGGTCAGAGAGTCTAAGCTATTGTCTTTTCTACAAAGCGTGACGTTCTTGTCGGAACCTTTCTGGATTTTCCGTTCAGTGCCCTAATACAGTTAGGGCAAAATGACTAGCACCCTACCAAAACCGAGTCGCAATTGCTGCACGGGAGGAGTTGGGAAGGGCATTAGCGCGTGGTGTATAATAGTGTGTATCTTATTTTGACGTCCTGTAAATGTGTAAAATTGTAATTTACGGCAAATTTTATAGATTCTGTTATATCCAGTGGCGGACTAAGACAGTTTGCCGCCCCGTCACATACATCCTTTTTTCGAACGATTACAAAAGTGTTCATAAGAAGCGGATAACATTGGCAAGAGGATACTATTAATATGTCATTTATTTGTTACTAAATAATATTATTGATAACAAATTATAAACATTTTCAACCGCAATTTCAAAATTTTTGAAGTTTATTTAATTTTTGAAATTTTTACGTAGTTTAATAGATTTTTGAATACTCGCCCGGCTCGCTTTTATTAGAATTATATTGAAATAATGATTGAAAAAGAATCAGAATATAAATATATACGAAATTTATTTAAAAAGGAATCGCAAAAGAACCGCAACACCCTTGCTCATTATAACCTTACTCTGAGCACTATTTCTCGCCTTAACCAGGCCTATTTACAGCCTTTCCATCATTGCCCAACACTATTATTGGTGATAACGATAAGCTGAGTTCATAAGTTTGTTTTTTTGCTTAACTGTTCGCTTTGTCCCTAAATTAACATTCTTTTTTTTGCTGAAATATTTATTATATCATAAAAAATAAAACTCCTACGAAATATACTGACATCCTACAACATTTCCCACTGTTATGAACAATCTTGATAAATTAGTTCTTGAAATAATTCTTTCGTATAGAATAAATATGTTTCTTGGCTTCAATAGTTAATGTTACCTAGAAATAAGTAACCGAATCGTAAAACATCTACATGCAACATCTTTTTTCAATATTTTAAGCAACGAAGATGAACGAAATCGTGAAACTTACCCATTTGTCGACGCAAAATTCTGGTTGCACGTTCAGTGACAAGGATTAGGATTGTTTATAACAATGGGAAATGTTGTTGGATGTCAGTATATTCCGTAGAAGTTTAATTTTTCATACTCTAATAAACATTTCAGCAAAAAAGAGATTTTTCCTATTTGAAAGCGACTATTAAATGAATTTTTTGATCAGAATTGTTTAAACAAGTAAAAGTATTGTCGAATGTCAGTTTCTTCCATCAGAATGCATTTGTTAATCAGTATTGCTTAAAACAATTGTAAATATTGTTGATTGTTCATTTCTGTCATAGAATTTTTATTCAAGATAAAAAAAATAATACTTCAGTATTTGATTTTGATGAAAGATTGAATTCACTCGATTTCCCGGGGAAAAACATTATTAAAAGAGCGTCCAGGATACAATATACAGCAAAAATCGATTTTGTGCATAAATTTGTTTATAAAAATTGAACGTATTGCAGAAACTTCATCTAAGTTATCAGGATTTGTTAATCGATTTTAAATCTATCAGTTTTTTATATTTTTGAGGTAATAGCAGTGAATGATACAGAACAAGTAGCTCAAATATAAAAAATTATGGTTTTTTGGCATTTTTCTACTTGAATAACAAACAAGCAAACAGTGCCGTTTTTGCAAAATCGTTCTCGACAGAACTCTTTAGAATTGAATTAGCTTTAATTAAAAAAAAAGAGATGAAATCGAATCAAAAATTGTAGGCTTTGGATCATTTGAATCGCCAATTTTCTAATTCGCCGCACTACGTCTCGGTCTCGGGGGATCCGGGGTTTTTACCCTAAAATAAGTTTTTTGTTGTTGAAAATTTTCCGAAAATCACTACTTTGCTGTGTAGCATTTGCGCTAAATTAAAAGTTTTAATATTTTTGTAACTTAAATTTCTAGACCAAAAAATTTCTTTGAACCTAAAATGTTTAAAAGTTTTGATATTTTAGAAGGAATATATTTACGCAATTTCAATTAGGTTTACGCGTCGTATCATTTATGAAAGTTACTATTTGAACCTGTTAGTCAGTAATTTTACGATTATTGATATGTTTTATAAAGAAAATGAAATTAATCAAATATTTAAAAAACAAAATTTAACGGTATCGAGTACTCTCTAAACTTCAAAGTGTCGAGTTTTGAAGTAAAATTTTCAAATAGTAGGATCGAGATATAAATGTTAACCTCTCAAATCTTCAAAAGAATAATAAAAAATAACAGTTTATAGTCAATTATAATGCTTCCATATACCTGATTATTTTATAGTTGTTACATAAGCATGCTTCAAGTTCCCCCAATTGTAATAAAAATAATTTATTGATCAACAATTACGGATGTGGCAAAAATTGACAAGCCCGATCTAACCGAAAATTTGAATTGAATTCAAATATCTAGTTGAATTTCATTCTACCTTGGCGAATACCGGAAAAATATAGTTTTCATTTAGAGGAGATGGCTCGAATATGGCATAGGGCTCGAATATGGCAAACCTGGATTTTTGACAAACTAAAACGTGTACTTCATTGGTAATAGTAGAAGTACAATGCTTTTTAGGATCAATTTCACCAACTCTGATTAAATACATGATTAACTAATCATGATTATTTTTTAATCAATGAATAAATCAGCGTTAACCAGCGATGCATTCTACCAAGCATTTCCAACCTTTGGTTAGCTAATCGTATACTTTGTTCGCAATAAGGTCTAGTTTCTAGGTCTTTCTGTTGTAACGGCGACTTTCATTGGTTAGAACGATATTCTTCGTTAATACTCGGCGCCATATTAGCATATGATAAGATTCCCAAAGTCTGTGGTTACGAATGGTTTCAGTGGCAAGTGCATTAAAAGAGAAATGGCGGTTGTGTTTTTAAATAAAAATAGGAACAATGAATATTATTTATAAGCAAGTTTCATACAAAAATATTAGGTTTGGAGTGACAAAATAAATTGTGTACCAAAAATGATAATTTAAAATAAAACACATGGATTTTCAAACCTTTAAAAAATTTTCAACTAACAAATGAAAACAAATTTCCAGGTAAGAAGATAAATTTTCTAGAAAAAACAAGAAACTTGTTAGAAAGTACATATGGTTTGAAACAAGTAGTTTCAATTTTTAACTGGAAAAGATAAATTAACTATAAAAACAGGAAGAGTTAAATGCACTCACTGCACTTGCACTTCAATTTCGGGGTTATGTTACTTTAATCACTGATTAAACTCAATTCTTGGGGAAGATAATCATGGGTTAACTTAACCGCTCAATAATGGCTGGTTATGGCCTTTAATCAGTGATTAAAGTAACATAATCCTGAAATTGAATTCAAGTGCAGTGACTGCATTTAACTCTTCCTGTTTTTATGGTTAATTTATCTTTTCCTAGGGATATTATTCAACACTTTTCTTTTTTATTCGCATTTTTATTATAAAACACAAATGCCACTTCTCTTCTATTGCACTTGCCACGAAAACCACTCGTAACCTCAAAATTTGGGAATCTCATCATATGCTAATATGATGCCGAGTATTAACGAAAAATTTCGTTCTAACCAATCAAAGTCGCCGTTACAACAGAAAGACCTAGAAACTAGACCTTATTACGAACAAAGTATACGATTAGCTAACCAGACGTTGAAAATGCTTGGTAGAACGCATCGCTGGTTAACGCTGATTTAATCATTGATTAAAAAATAATCATGATTAGTTATTCATGGATTTAATCAGAGTTTCTGAAATTGGCCTTTAGTGTAGTAGAATAAAATTGTGAGTTTCATTGATCGATGTGCATTATTGGAAGAGTGAGGTAAAAATATATATAAATTGTAATCCCTGAGTTCATTTCAGATAAGCCTCAAGTGTCTATTTATTATCTTGTGAATGAAGTTTTATTAATAAATGTTGCTTGCAGTTATACAGTAGGGTTAGTAGAATAGTTATTGTAAAGGAGATATGGAGACACTCCTCTTTATAGGTTATGATTTCTAAACATAAATATTTTTTAGGAAGTGGCTCAAATATGGCACACATTTTTGTGACAAAAAAATCACAATTAGACATTATTTAGATTTACGAATGTTAACAAGAATACGTTCATTTATTACGATGGATACTACACTTTACTAGAGAAGGAATTTTTGGTAGAGTGTGCTACTTCCAACGATTGATCCCAGAGTGGTTGCATCGAAAGATTATTATCGGCCCTATGGATCAGCGACTATTGTCAATAAGTTCGCTGCACATTATATTCTTCAAAACTACATTAATAACAATTTTTATGCCGTTAACTTGCATATTTTTCCTATATTTTGACTTTTTCTAGGTGTGCCATATTCGAACCACTCTTTTTGAATTTCAAAAAACTTGTTCTTTAAAAAATCTTTATTTAAAAAAGAACAGCTGGTTATATAAAAAAAGCAACCATGCCATTCGAAAGGTTAATTAATAGCCTTTCGAATGATTTATTATTCATTCAATTCCAGTGCACAGAGTCCCGGCAATCCATCGAAAAGGGGTTGGAGTGCCATATTCAAGCAATCTCCTCTACAATATTATAAAAAATATTGAAAGTACGCTGTCAGATTATGAAACACGGGGTGAGTCACATTTTCTTACTGAGAAAAATAATCTGCCATTTCTAAAGAATTGTATGTAAATTTAAAAAAACATGGTGTCAATTATATGGAATGTAATAGAATTTCCCCCCCCTAAAATTGTACGAACATCTGCGTAAATATCATTCAAAGTTCTGTAATGATATAAGATTTTTTCTAAGATTGATAGGAAAATATAATTAGTAATTAGAAAAGGTAAATAGTGGATTCTGATTTTTGACGAAGCCTGAAACACAAATTTGGTAATTTTATCCAGAAGTTTATCAATAATATGAAATTAATTTGTTCTCTCATACTCCATTACAAATATTTGTCGTCACTTATAATTTTGAAACAGAATTGCTGAAATAATTGACTCAATTCTACAAATGGAATAAATACTCATTACTCGTCTAGAACTTTTTTCTCTAAAATTCTAAATACAAAATTTATTTGACGAATATCGATATAATTAAAAAAGAACATTTATTCACTAAATCACAAAACTAACTTAGGTAGATGTTACAGAATTTAATCTAATAATTACAACATCTTACAGGCTAAAAGTTTTCATTAGTCTGGAAGATGTCGTAATTATTAGGTTCTTTCAATCTATTGCAATGTAAACTATTGAAAGGACCGAAAGCATTGAATAACTGCTCTGGATAAGTTACATAAGTTTACACGGTTTTTATTCCTCTAGAATCAAACCGAACGGCCTATGACAAAGCCACCGAACGCGTACTCGGGTCGCGGATAAAGGGTCCCTATACCAAGGGATTCTGCTGAATATGGTTACAAAAATAAATAGGCAGTCGCGGACAATTGTCCAGGGGTGGTCCCGTAGGAATAACCCCTAAGCGGAGGTGTGAAAACCGTGCCGAAAACTGAATGGCACCTGGGTGAGGTGTCTAGAGCGGCGACTCTGGGATATCGGGCGATCTCTCAGAGTACGCAGCCTTATCCTTGCATGCGGGGCTCTACAAGGATGGACGAACCCCTTTCCCTAGCTTCTCGTGGGAACAACAACGACAACACCAAACATAGTTGTAGTAAGTGCGGTTCAAAACAACAGAACGCGCAGGGCTCCTGACAATGGGTCGGCCAACAGTGCCGACCAATCTAGAGCTGGGGGAGCCAATGAAAATGGATTCAATGCGATGGATTGGCGGGATCTCGCGACTTTTGGGTACACGGAGCAACTGAATCACGACTTGCTAGAGTGCTACGATGCAAGTGTGGCCCGTGAACGAGGTTACATGGCACGGCTGCATGCTCTGTGGTGCGAGAAACACCCGGAGCTATCGCACTTTTCGCAGCAACGTCTGCGACACCATGCTGTATTACTGCGTAAAAGGGGCTATGTAAGCGGAACGCCTACTCTACCACAGCGAGAACAAGCCGGCAACAAAAAAAGAGAGGCGACACTAAGAACAACCGCGGGCAGGCATCCAATAGATGAAGAGCGATGCTTTACGACCCGAAGAAACATCAACAGCAAGGTTTCTCTCAAGCCTAAAGATCTGGCTTCGTGGACATTTTTCCGGTGAATCCGACCTCTGGGCTATCAATTATTGTGTGTATAATGCAGCGAGAGGTTTGGCCGATGCGAACCGTAAAACAAAACCAATGGCTGATCATAAGACCAAAAGACGAATACATCAACATGCCATGAATACGGATACTATCTGACGCTAAGAGAATTCTAGAGCGGAGGGAGAGGTGGGTCAGAGAATATCAACAGTTTCTCTCTGACCCATCTCGACTCTTCCAAGACCCTCCAGTTACTGTCGAACACCCACCCAAACCAAAGGAGGTCGAAGTATTTTGGAGAGAAGTCTACGAAGTTCAGCATAGACTGGCCGAAGACTCAGAAAATATAAATAGCTTCAAGGAGTTATGTGTTGCCCTCATAACACCTGATAAAGAATGCCAACCCATCACTACCGAGGAGTGAAAAAAGTATTAAGAGGGATGAAGAACTCTTCCGCACCGGGACCAGATTGTATCAAAACCTTCTGGTGGAAGAAGTTTTCTTCAACCCATCAGCATTTG
>NC_046661.1:19224588-19263508 GCF_010883055.1 Belonocnema kinseyi
TGCTCATCGATAGATGTGTCTGCAAAGATGCAGCATTCTACCAGCGTGACCTATCGATGGCCTGAATTGATTATCGGAAAGCTTTCGATTCGACATCCCATACACTTATCATATGTCTTTTGGAAATCTTAAAGGTTCATCCGCAAATAGTTTGGTGCATAGAGAGATTGATTCCGCTTTGGAAAACCAGATTTACTATCTCATCTGGAAAAAATCGTGTGACAACTAACAAGGTCACGTTTCAGAGAGGTGTCTTTCAGGGCGACACCATGAGCCCACTTTTCTTTTGCCTTACATTATTGCCACTATCTCTAGCACTGCGCCATTCCGACGGGTACTTGTGCGGCAAACCTGCAGATCGAAATTACAAGGTCACTCATATATTTTACGTGGACGATCTTAAGATCTATACTAAAAACAGAGAACAACTGCATCTAGCTCTGGGGATTGTCGAACGATACACTAAGGAAATTGGAATGGAATTTGGCTTAGACAAATGCGCCAAGGTTTATTTGAAGCGAGGAAAACTTAATGGCATCCCTGAAGATCCTGAGCTCGTTGATAGAAGCGCCATACGACACCTTTGCGCTGGAGAAACTTATACATATCTGGGCGTGCCACAGAGCCGCATTCAGGATGTGACATCTATAAAGGATACTCTCCGAAGCAGTCCCAGTACTACTCTATTCATTTGGAGTAGTTCCATGAACGAAGAACGAGCTCAGATCCCTTGATATCGGGACAAGAAAGGTTATGCACCTAAACAAAAGCATGCATCTTAAGTCTTCCGTTCCGCGACTGTACATCTCACGCCGTCAAGGGGGTCGCGAAATATTGAGTCTTGAATGTCTTCACAACAGGATTATTCTGGGTACAGCATATAAAGTTGCAAATGGAAGAGACCCTCTTCTTAAAATGGTCAGGAATCACGAAGAAGTGGGCGAAGGAACATTTCTGTACAAAGCAGCGGAACAGGCTGCTGAAACGGCGATTTTGTTTAGTCTGACAAATGAACCAAAAAATAAGATAAAATTAATCTAAATGGACAGATCATTATGATCTCGAGAGTTAAATGATCTTTGGAGCAAAAAAAAATTCACATAAATTTCAAGATCGATCATAGAATTTACACGCTTTAAAAGATTTTAAGAAATACACAAAGATTTAAATCTATTTATAGGATTGAAAAATTTATTATAATTTTTTCATGTCTTAAAATTATTAAAACAGATTTCTAAAATATTTTTAAAAATTGATCAGGCTTTTTAAATATATCTAAACATTTTACAAAGAATTCAATTTTGCTAAAATTTCAAAATATTATGAAAGATTTCACACAAATTTCCAGATCTAACACAAACTTTACACGCTTTAAAGGTTTCAAGAAATTCACAAAGATTAAAGCATTTTCATGTGTTAAAAGCATTACAACAGATTTCTCAAAGATTTCACAAATATTTCCAAAAATTGATCGGGTTTTGTAAATATCTTTAAGAGTTTCACAAAAAATTCAATTTTCTACAAATTTAAAAGATTAAAAAAGATTTCACACACATTTGAAGAGATAACAGAGACTTTACACGCTTTAAAAGATTTCAAGAAATTCACAAAGATTTTAATATGCTTAAAGGATTGCACAAAGATTTAAAATATTTTCATGTTTTTAAATTATTACAAAAGATTTCTAATTATTTGTCAACTTTTTAAAAAATTGATCGGGTTTTGTAAATATCTCTAAAAGTTTCAAAAAGAATGCAATTTTGCTACATTTTAAAAAGATTTCACATAAATTTCAAGATCTATCATAAAATTTACACTCTTTAAAGGATCTCAAGAAATTCACAAAGATTTTAATCTAATAATAGGTTTGCACAAATATTTCAAAGAATTTATCAGGGTTTTTAAATATTTCTAAAAATTTTACAAAGAATTCAATTTTGATACAACTTTAAAAGATAAAAAAAGGTTTCACATAAATTTTAAGATCTAAATTAGACTTTACACGTTTTATAAGATTCCACGAAATTCACAAAGACTTTAATCTATTTAAAGGATTGAACAAAGATTAAAAATATTTTCATGTTTTTAAATTATTACAACAGATTTCTAAAATATTTCACAACTTTTTCAAAGAATTGATCGGGTTTTGGAAATATCTGTAAAAGTTTTACAAAGAATTCAACTTTGCTACAATTTTCCGAATGTTTTTACAAATAAAAATTATCATGTTTTAAATAAAATGTATTACGATGAAACAAATAATCCGAAAATATATCTGTTAAAAAATCTACTTACGTCCTGAGCTAAGGCATTTCCGATTTATAAAATGTTTTATCTTCATACATGAATTTACAAATATACATACATGGATATCGTAGGGGTGAATTATAAAACTCATTGTGTTATCATCATATGAGTTTATATGAGTATTATTACTGACTTATTTGTTACGCAGTACTTCTTATATATTAAAATTAGAGCCCCAAAATTTTACAATTCTAATTTGAAATATAAAAGATTAAATTAGTGTTAAATACTTTAAACTCCTCGCTCGGCGGCAACACTAAGAACGTCAGTCATCTTGGTTTGACTTCATGCATGATCCCGAATCAGATCATTAAGATCTCAAAAGTCGATCATTCACTCCGGCCGATCAAAATACTCTTGAATTCAGTATCATTTTTTTAGCATATCACAATGATATTGATGTCGAAATCATTTTGAAGACTTTTTACATTCAAATCAGAGAAGGTATTAGATTTGTGTAAAATTTGACTCCTCCCCTCAGTTTTTGTAAAATAACCACGTTTTGAGACCCTATGAATCCGAAAAAACAGGTTTGCATTGCTTTCTTTATGTCTGTATGTATGTATGTCTGTCTGACTGTGAACACGATAACTTTTGGAAAAATGAATCTATTAAATTGTCCTTTGCTACATTTGTATAGTGTCCTGAACTAAAGGTCAAGTTCGTTAGCCAACCATTTTGAATAAAAATTCAAAAAGTGGGCACATTTTGAATATTTTTAAGACCAGTTTTGTCAAAATTCAAAAATTGTCTATACGGTTATTTATGGTATTTAAAAAGTCGAATAATTGATCCTGATGACTTTTTTGAATAACTCAAAAATGACCAGAGTTATAGCATTCACAAAATTCCCAAAAAACTCACGAAAATGAACATTTTATGCCAAATAACGCACGATATGAAAAAAGTCAAGCAAAGAAACCCGTTGTTTCTTGAATGCCCTACGATATAATTATAACGACTTTTTAAATTTTCTTGAAAAATCAAAAATTCAAATTTTTACAGCATACAAAATAATGAAAAATCCAAAAATTACATTTTCGGCTACACTCTGCAAAATACGGCAAAAGATTCATACACAAAAATTGTGTATTTGAAAAAGATCTACAAATTTGTATTGAACCACTTTTTGATAGGATGTGTAGTTTTGGCTTTAATCATCACAATACAGAGGGCGAAAGTGAGGTTATGAATGTTCAGGATGACACTCGTGAAGGTAATTTATCCTAACGATAATAAATGTTCCAAAAGTAAGGTACACAGAAGAAAATATAAGTGTAGAAGTATATAAAAGTTCAGTTACATTGTGTAAAAATGTGTATAATTTAAATTAGAGTTCTGCAAAGCGATTCAAAAATACTAAATTAAATATATCTTGCATGCTAATTGAACGTTTCTTTTTGTTCGTTTACACAGTGTAAACAATTGATTTCCAATTTAATATTTTCCTAATCGCAGAAGAACTTTAATTTTGATTATAACGAAATCTCGGAAACCATAACACGTCACCACATAACCTATAATCAAATTAGGAATTAATAGGGAAATAGAGCAAGGATCTAGAAAGAACCTTACTATTTAGTCAGGCAATAAAAAAACACCCTTGCTCGAATCTGGTCAGAAAGTCTAGGCTAGTGCCTTTTCTACGAAGCGTGACGTTCTTGTCGGGCCCTTTCCAGATTTTCCGTTCGGCGCCCTGATAAATTTGAGGCAAAATAAATAGAACCCTACCAAAACTGAGTCGCCATTTCTGCACCGCTTACGTCGTCGAAGTGAACGCGGACTTCTGAATCTTCCTGCGTTTTCCTAATCGAATTGCTTTAAGTACAGCGTACATAGTTGTAAAAGGCAGAGATCCTCTCCTAAAAATATTCAGAAACCAAGAGATGATTGCCAAAGGAGCGTTCCATTGTGAAGCCGCGGTGCAGGTGTCCGACATTCTTGGCCAGAATTTTAACATGAGAAGTGAGGAAAGTGCAGTACTCCATCTAGGTTTTTCACTTCTGAAAGCTGAAGTAAAGAAAGCAGAGGTTGAAAAATTCTGTCAACAGCTACTCAACAGTAACATGTACGGAAACTTTCACAGAAATGTAGAAAAACATTCCTTATCAAAGGAGCAAACATTTGTTTATCTCAGATCATCAGGGCTTTATTCAGGTACAGCAGGTTTCATTTTTGCATGATAGGGCGGCTTCATTTGCAACTTATAGCGCATTCGGTTATCCTGGAATGGTGCACTTCGACCGGCACCGAAGTAGGTCAGAGTAAGAAGGAAGAAGTAAGAAGAAGTAAGATGGAGCGGCTGGAGTGCAATTGGAGTACGCCAGTGCAGGATAAACGAATATGCTATCAGTATATCATGGCCGCATTTTATGCCAAATAGTTTCTGATACAGTCGCAGATCGTGTCATGCACTCGCTCAGTATCTAAAACACATACTATCTGGGTGTCCTACCCACGCGGAACGACGTATTTCTACAGACGTGAGACGAGGCCATACCCGTGCGGAAATGGCGACTCGGTTTTGGTAGGATGCTAGTTATTTTGTCCTAACTTTATTGGAGCGCTGAACGGGATATCTGGAAAGGACCCGACAAGAACGAAACGCTTTGTAGAGAAGGCACTAGCCTAGACTCTCTGACTAGATTCGCGCGAGGGTGCCTTTCTATTACACGATTAAACAGTAAGGTTCTTTCTAGATCCTTCCTCTATTTCCCTTTTCCCTGTCTCTGGCAGTGAGCAATACGCATTTCATTAAAATATCCGCAAGCCATGAGAATCGAACGCGCGAACCGCACGCTTATAAGCCGAACGCCTAATCCCCATGGCTACGATGCCATGCTGAGTAAGATATGATAAATACTTGACGGCATTCATCCGATACTTTCGAACTTGGGAAAAAAGATGATTGAAACGCGATTTGTTAAATATGATTTTTAAACATACTTAGATGATTTGAAATTAAATCAATATTTAAGAAAAATTCTTTTCAAATTTTTAAAGCACCAAATGTTTCAAATTTTATTCGAAAAAATGAAAATTTTAGAAGTTTGACTCGGTAATTTAAAAAAGTTTTTCCTTTTTTCAATTTAGTATGATTAAGCATAATAACATTAAATTACTTTTTTGCACTCACAGCCATATTACCCGTTTTACCTGTTGAGGGCTTTACAAGGTATCCTCGAGAAAATAATTAATTGATAGATATTGTTTTTGATATATATCTTTATGAATAAAGCCTTTTATCTAGTTTGATTAAAAAATATAGTGCTAAAAAGTGAGTGTTAAGTAGCACACGACAATAACCTGTCGAGGGCCAGCCGGGGGAAAGCCTAGATTCTTCTAGCTAGAAAACCTGACTGCGGCCTCGCGTAAGAGCCAATATTTAGTTTAAGCATAAAGAGGCAATTTCTACACAGGTTCTGTGATTAAGAATATATTAAATTGAAAATTAATTGTTTACAATGTTTAAACGAAGAATAAGAAACGTTCAGTTAGTATGAAAAAATATATAATTTATTATTTTTGAATCTTATTGCAGAACTTTAATTGCAACCCAGCCTATAATTTATTTTTACACGGTGCCACTAAACTTTTATATACTTCTACGCTTCTATTTTCTTCTGCATATCTAACTTTTTGAACATTTATTATCTTTAGGATAAAATACTTTCACGAGTGTCATTCTGAACATTTATAACCTCAATTTTGCCTTCTGTATTGCCACTTTCGTCAACTATTGTCGATTGCTCAGTGCGTATTTTTTTCATTGGGTAACTTTTGCTCCTGCATGGTCCTCAAAATTAACGTTAATATAAAAAAAATTATGGTTTTGGAAGGAAAGAGTGGAAAAACAATATGTAACATTGTCTTAAATAATGAGAGAATAGAACGATGGGGAAGAAATCAGTAAGATAGTTCGGTCATGTTGAGAGAATGAAAGATGAACGGCTAACGAAGCAAGTGTATGAAGGTAAAGTAAATAGCAGTGTGCCCAGAGGCAGACCGCGGAAAGAGTGGTTAGAATGTGTGAATGAAACCCTAATTCAAAGAGGCGTAAAAAGCCACAGAAACACGAGAGCTTGCATTAAAAAATGGATAGAAATGAAGAAAGCTAAAAAAAGTATGCTAGGAGAGAACAGTGTGGCGACAAATAGTTTACGAAAAGAGTGTCAGTAGAGTGAATGACGCCGGAAATAAAAGACATTGGACACTAATGGGCCCGAGTGGATAGCTTCACATGATGACTTTGTGAGGGTCTTCACTTGGGGTGATAGCTAGAGTGATAGATCAGCAACCTGGTCAGATCAGTGTTGCTAAACTAACGTGCTATTTAAATAAGTAACATGGGAATTATTGATCAATGCAAAAATCTATACTCCATTCCCCACATTGCTCCCTTCCTAATTGGATGAATCACGTTAAGCACATATTTCTTGTTTCAAGAAAAAGCCTGAAAAAGAGAAAAAGCTTTAATTCGGTAAAATACACTTAATTAGTCAATTCTTTAGGTTAATCACAATTGTTTCGCCTATGATCATGGATTATCCTGATGAAATTTGATTATGATTAATTAAGCATATTCTTTATAAATTAAATGCCATTTATTGAATCAATTTATTTTTCTCACCTTTTTGTTCTCTCGCATAAATGTTATATTTAACTATATCTACAAAATATCAATTTTCCCCTAACGAAACCATAATAATACTTCTATCAAATCATTTCATTTCTTAAAAAAATATATGAGTAATCCTAAAAAATATATTTTTTCGATCAATAAAATGTTTTGTTGTTCACAAAAAAAAATTTGTTGGGTGAACCAAACTGTTTGGCTGGACTAACCGAAAGGCCAAACGAAATATTATGGTTTGCTTAACCGAACGGTTTTATTGCTTCAACAGGAATAAAAAAGTTCGGTTGGGGCAACGAATCTTTTTGCGGCTAACCAAACATTTTTCTTGCGTACACTGTAAAAAAGCTGCCAAAAGTTTATATCACGATCATATGTAAAATCATCATGCCGTAAGTCGAACATTTGTTTCACTTGGTACGATAACATTCTAAAATTATGCGTATTTACAATCGGACGTAATAACGAACTGTTGTAAAATTGCGTCGTCCCACAATGGGAAATTTTCGACAAAGTTTGCTCCAACGATCATTTGGCTCTCAATATCATAATGATCTGTCTAATCGGTTTAATTTGATTTTTTTTTTGGGTTCTAACTGCTTGGAAGTTACAACTAAACTTAACAGGTGATATTTTCTAATATTAGAGTTCATTATTTTTTTTAACTTTTTAAGTACACTGCATGATCAGAAACCATAAAAAGCTTCCATATGCGAGCTAAAGTACTCTAAGAACGTCAGCGATCTTGATTTGACTCGATACACGATCCCGGATCAGATCATTATGATCTCAAAAGACGATCATTCATTCAGGCTGATAGAAATGCTCTAGTTTTCGGTATTATTTTTGTTGCATATCAAAATGATATTGAATTCGGTATCATTTTGAATATTATTTTTTACTGTATAGGTTTTTGCTGCTTCAGCTGCGTATGTGCGCTGATTTGAATCAGTGGTTTACTTATCGCTGATTCATATTTAGAAAGTAGTTCTGACAGACCCAAAAGTATTACGTTCTATACATATAGGGTTAATATATGCTTAATTCTTAAAAAGGTAACTTACTTATTCAACTTTTCAATAACAACGTGCAAATTTGTTTATTAATCTTGTATAGTGAGTGAACAATTCTCGATTCATTGTTCAACACGCAATTTTATTTTTCTAACAAATTTTTTGGCATGCTTGAATAGTCGAGAAAAGATCAACTGAATGCAACACCTACGCTACGACTTGATTTTCCTTATGATCGTATATATGTATGTATTTCTAGAGGAAAACCTTCGAAATATAAGTATTCGTCCGGAACTCTGCAATATGTTATTGTTCAGCTTGAGTGAGTATCTTAGGGATCCGGCAGTATCCCTCACCTATTGTCATGGTCCTTACAGATACTGACATCCCAGAGAAGAAATTGGCGGGATATCTGGAATCTCAGATCTCTCTCCGAGACACACATCTGCTCCCAAGACCAGCATCCCCCTCAACTACTTACCCCTCTCCATCTAGGTGGTCTTTAGACGAATAGGATTAGATTCCGCGATGCTGCTTATTTGTCGATTTTCTCTCCATATACGGGTTCTTATATATTATCAATTGGCATTCGATTGCTTCTATACAATATAAGAAGTAATCATTCACGTAATAATCATAATATTATAATATCACAATAACAGTTTACGCACATTAGACAGGGCATAAGTGAAGAAAAACAGCTCCCTTAGAAAAACTCTGCTCAAATTTGTTCATTGTGAAGAAAACAAGTAACGCAAAAAAAAGAAAGTAACCGGAAAATTTCGGCCCAAGAAGCTGCATCACAGGTCTCCTCTGATTCGATGGAGTTCAGTATACACTATACAGCAGATAAGCGAAGACTTCGCGAACTGCAATTTATCACCACTTTTTTGTAAATAAACGGTTAAAACGGTTTTTGAATAAAAGAATTAGAATGTTCCAGCTCTGAGAGCATCCTAGATATACATACTGATACATATCGAGAATTTTTTGACAAAATCGAGAATGGTTTGAAACTTGATCCGTTTAGATTAAAACTTGACGGAGATGGAAAATCTGTACTGTCTTAAGAACTGATCGAAACTGTTTACACGTCTCGTTCGATTCAAGTTTCGGCTCGTTGTAAAGTTTTAGTCTCAACTGAAAATATTTTCGAAACATTTAGAAATTATCGATGTGCAGCACTAAATTGTTGCATTATATTTCTATCTCCAGCTAAAGTATTTTCAACATATGTGAGAACAAAGAAAATCGGAAGGGGACACCTACCTAGGGTTCCTTGTAAGTGATATTCATTCTTTACATTCTAAAAATAAACTATACATGTTTCCTTACATTACTTCCCTCCTAACCGAGTAAGTTACGCCTATCCCGAGAGGGAAATGCCTTAATTTTTATAATAATAATAATAATACAGATATCCAATGATATCCACATGGAGTTCGGACTAGATAAATTGAAGATAGATATATTATAGATATTATAGATATATCCAAATGTATTTAATCAGAGCAGAATTAGGGACCGCAGAGTTAGAGAACTAGTTTGAAAATTACATTGAGGCAATCGCTGCAGGCGAATAATATAAATATCTGTGTATTCTTGAATCTAAGGGTGTTCAGCGTACGATGGTAAAGACAAACCTAACGACTGCCTTCACTACGAGACTCAGATTGAATATGAAGAGTTTTCTCAACTCGGCAAACAAAATCAGAGCAGTCAACACATATGCCATTCCTGTCCTCACGTACTCCTTCGGGCTCATAAAATGGTCTAACACCGACCTTTAAAAGTTAAACAAACTGTTCGCGCAGAAATGATGAAGCACTGAATGCACCAAAAAAATCAGCGATTGAAAGGGTAGTTCTACCACGACATAAAAGGGTTAGGGGCGTTACAGATGTCAAAAAACGGTGTGAGTCATAAGTTATACAGTTGCGAGACTATTTTAACTGCAGACGAAATGTTGCGCTTTACAGTTTTTAACTGCGATTTATGTAAAGCAGATCTTGACTTCACGCCCACAAATTTGTCTTCAGATGGGGCCTTGAGTATCAGGACAGAAACCATAGAGAAATTAGAAATATAATGGAGACTGAAAGCCATCCATTGCGAGCACCCCAAAACGTTAGATCAAAATGAAGTGGATAGTGAGGCATCTAATATTTGGCTAAGAAAGGGTGTAATCCAGAGACGGAAGGATTCGTCATTGCAATACAGGACAAGGTTGTCAGCTCCAGGAATTATCGCAAAAACGTGTTATATCAAGACGTGGTTGACCGGTGCCGATTATGTTAAGATAACAACGAACCCATTCAGCACGTTATTGATGGCTGTCGCGTAATGGCTCCGAGAGAATATACGCACATACATAATGATGTAGCGGGCATTATACATCAACAACTTGCCCTAAACCTAGGACTCTTAAAAGAATGGATGCCCTTCTATAGATACATTCCAATTCCTGTTTTAGAAAGCAAGGATTACATCTTATATTGGGATGTTACTATCCAAACGGATCATTACATCCTGGCCAATCGACCTGACATCGTGATGCTAGAAAAAAAAGTGAAAAAGTCTACATCATCGACATTGCTTATCCGTTTAACCGAAATTTGCAGTCAACCTGTGTCCTATACTACCAAGATCCACAAGTATAGCGAGTTAAGGCATGAAGTAAAGACCGTATGGAGAAATGTGAATCATGCATCTATTCATTCCATTGTGATTTCGGCTACAGGCAATGTGCACGCAAGATACACTAAACATCTTGAACATTTAGGAGTCAGTATGGTATTGGCAGCAGCTAAGAAGACTGTTTTATGAAACACCTGTCGCATTGTAAGAAACTTTCTTGACCATCAGGAAGTGGGCGACACAAAAACCCGCGGAGTGGCAGATGGTAACTCTAAGAAAGCATCCAGAGGTGACTGTTGTCACCTCAAACGCTCATGGCCGCTCGTAATTGTATACCTATAACATCATCGCAGGAGGTTTCAAACATCGTATTAAATTAGTTGAATTAACTTATAATATTCTAATCTCATCAGTCACTTGACTTAGTCCGTGGCTATGACGTACGTATAACCGGGTTCACCCGAGTAAAAGTTTAATAAAATGATAATAATAACAGTATGTGCACAGAGGATAAAAGTGCTTTGTTTATTAATTTTTGAATTTTTGAATGTTAAGGTTAATTGAGGTTATTATTCGAAAATTTCGTGTAACGCGAAAATTAACAAATAAAATATTTTTTCCTCTGCTTGCACATTTCTATTTAAAAAAAGGATTACCGCTTAGCTTTAGTATATACAAAAATTTGAATCTAGTATTTATTTTGTAAAATTAGATGATTGAATTGAATGATGTTATGAATGTAGTGATTTAATTTGAATTAAATCTCTCAATTTTTCAAATTATTTTTTGTCATAAATTATTTATGCCATAAATATTCAAATTATTGCAGTTTTCGAAAAAAAAAAACAACACGAAAGCCAAAATTTCGAAGAAAAACTCAAAAACTAAAACTGAAAAAACACAATATTTGTATAATATTGGTAAATAAAAAAGTAAGAGTTTACTAAATCATTTTAGGAGAAAAAGATTGTTTTTCCTGCATATAAAATTTCATCAGAAAAACACTTTTGAAAAACCAAACACCCAACATTTCTCAACTTTCCAATTTAAAAAAAACAACAAGAATTCGACCTGTTTGCACTAAGTTGATCAAACTCTTGTCTTCTTTTTATAAGAAAATATACCACTTGCGACTTTTTTGAGACTTGTGCATTTTTTAAGATTGTTAGTAAAAATGTGTATGCCTATAGAAAAGTATTTGCCTGAGACCACTCAGAACATATTTTGTCGTTTCGAAATTCAAAAAATTAAGATTTCTATGTTTTTTGAGTTAAATATATATGAATTCAGTTGAATTTCATAAATCCAATTTAATTCAAATTTTCATCAACTCAACATTTTAGGTAGTTACTTGAACATTCCTATTTGTTTAATTAAAAAAAAATTTATTATACTTCGAATGAAATAAGAGATCATTCATAACTTACTACAGAAAAAGCTATATCTTGTTGAGTGAGCGTTTTATTTTTTGTAATTGATGTTACGTAATTAAAGTCCTCTGATCATTGGAACTAAGCATTCTTAAAAGTTTGGAAGAAATTCAGAGAAATACGAATTGACCCCAATCTATTAAGGTCTTAGTAATTTAGAACTATTTATGTATTTATAATATTACTTTCAAAAAGTTACATCTAAGTAATAGCTTACAAATTTGTTTAAATATACGTATAATTAGAAAAATACATTAATGATTTCACAAGTTTTGCGATACTTTTCTATCTCTCTTTTGAAAATAGAAATTAGACAAGAAAGCAGACACATTTTTTAATGCCAATACTGTTAACGTAATATGAAAATTGAAAATACTGAATTTAAGCCTTGAATTTATGAATCAGCACAAGCAGATTTGGTTGAACTGCTTGACAACCGTTTTATCCCAGATCAGATGAAAAGACGATCAATCGAGTTGAAGAATGAGATGCGTTTTGATGCGGTTATAGCGTTTGTCACGCGCGTCTTTTATTCGTGGAGTCTCGCACGCACCCACGCACGATTCATACTCCTTGGAACTTGAAAATTCACGTGGGCAGCTGCCATACGATTATTGTCCTCTCTTCTTGAATTTTCACGCGTCACTCGACCCTTCGCGAGTTTCTTCAATGGAGTCGATATGCGATACTATATGTATTATGATCAGAATAACTATGCACGCAAAAATTGCCGAAACAGCAAAATTAGAACAATTAAAAATATTTTTGGGCAGTTATTTCTAATGAGCTCTTACAATAATAAAATTATTCTAACATTTTATAATGCTTCTTCATAATTGTGAAATTTCATCGACAGTTAGGATTTTCAAGTATTTTAATAGTTCTTTTTAAATTAAAAATAAATATATGGAACTTGTATTAATTTACCATTAGTTCTTATTAGAACAATTCAATTTATCATTTGAAGTACAAAATTTAAATTTGCTACATTGAAATGAAAGATGTGCCTTTGAAAAAACATTTTTAAATCTCTCAAACATTCCTTATCATTCAAGTTGACTGAACTATAACAAATGTGGGCAGTTGGCCATTCAATGAGTGTGAAGTTTGTTTGGGTTCTTATAGGTGTCACAAAGAAATATTTTCGAACAAAAAATACATGAAAAAAGCAATTTCTGATGCGGACCACATGAGTTTAAAAATAAGATAAAAAAATAAGCCCACTTTGCGGGCACAGTCTAAGTTTGAGCGCGCCCGAGGTGCGCGGGTACGCTCTCGCGCTTCTCGCTCGTTTGGGTACGTTTAATGCGTACACTTCCACTACATCTTTTCAAATATCATAAATATTGTAACTTAAATCAGAAAATGTCATGAATTGAACTGATTTTTTTCTGTTTGTTTTTAAAGAAGATTTTCAAAGCATCTACGGCTTTGACGATTACATTCTCAATTCGACACTCTTGGAGGGTAATTCGGTTATAGAGACCGTTCTTTTTGAAAAAAAGCGGCGTAGACAAAATTGAATAGCATGTAAGAAGTAGGTATGTTTTTAAGTATAATGCTAATAAAAAAACAGAATTTTGTTTAATTTACTAAATAGAGACATTAAGCCATAGGCTCTCATTTCGGCCGTTCAACTTTCACTTCTAAGACAACTATACTGAACAGAACACTTTGAACTTTACGAATCTCTTCAAAACTACAATTGCATATTTTTTTTAATGATCTAACTTTTTAAATTTTGGTCTAATTATAATGTTCTCTGAGAATCGCTTCATATTATATTATATATCTAGTAGAAATTTGGACCGATATTTCTTGAATTTTGGAAAAAAAGTTATTCTCATTTTTTGAAAATTTTCAAAATGTTAAAGCATATACCTTTCTTAATTTTTATCGAAACTAAAAATGTCTCAAGGATAAACTGCAAGTATTTTTGTCGTGTACCAGAAATATTTGCCAAAAATGTCGAACCTCATTAATAAATGTTATTTTGCATTTTGAAAAAGTTGTAATTTTTTCAATGTTGGTCTAATCGAAAAACTTAACAAAGATAATTTCTAAACATATTTGATATCTAGTGAAAACTGTTAACCAAATTTTTATAAATTATCAGAAAAATGTTTTCTTTATTTTTTTAAAAATATTTTCAAAATTTTGAAAAGTATATGACTTTACTAATTTGTATCGAAATAAAAAATTTTAGTTGAGTAATTTGCAAGTCTTTTACCCGTCTTTAGGAAACGTTAACAAAAATGTCTGAAATTGGAAGAAAACAAAATTTTCAAATGTTTAAAATGCTCTAAGTTTTCAAATTTTGTTTGGAAATGTTTATTGAACGGAGCTAGCCTTCATTTTTGAATTTCTAAAAAGTGTATCAAAGGCTAAATTGATTGGACTTGATTTTCTGACTCAGTGAGTGCCGAAACGTAATTAAAATCCGTTAAAAACACATGAAAATTCGACTTTTTACAAGACATGTTCTACACCGAATTAAATTCAATTTCAGTGTCGTGATAACACCTTTTCCCCCGGTCATTTGTTCTTTTTAAACTCAACTATGTATTGTTTTAGAAAGACCCACTGCTTTTTCTACAACAAAGATGTTATAACAAATCGAAAACAATAAGTAAGAAAAACAGGATGAATAACGTAATGACCGCTGGCGGTGGTTGATTAACTGAAGAGAAGAAATTGGTTGGTAACGCTTCTAGAAATAATCACTTGAGATCGATAAGAAACGATAGAACTAATATCTCAATCTTACCAAATCGTGTTTCTTAGTTGTGCCAAAACGATTGAATATGATTGAGCATTTTTCATTTCCACTCGAGTATACTTGGAATTTGCCACCTAATTGCAGACTTTCGCCTAGCGAAAATTATTTAAATACAGTTATTTAATTTTTTGGAATAATATAAGTTTGAAACAGTATATTATTATGAAACAAAGTAAATAAACATGTTGCAAATAATTCTTACCAGACGAAAGTGGTGCTACGATAAAAAATGTGCCAATAGTATTTTATGTTGAAAAGACAAAATCAGATACACGATAAAAATAAAAAAGTTGATTTCATATCTTGGATTGTTTATTGTATCAAACATTTTATAAATGGTTAGAAATTTTAAGATAGGTTGAGATTTAAAAAAAAGGAAGCGAATATTGTATAAGCGTGAAACTTCAGAAAAGCAATTAAAATATTATTTTAGCATTTAAAAAATTCCAGGCTGTTATTAATTGAATAAAGTTAAACAATTAAAAAACAATATCAGCAATACAAAATTTCTTGTCAAAAAAAGGTCTCAATTTGTAATTATCCGCCATTACTGACACATAAATTCATCTTACAATAAAAAAAAGTTGTTGTTAATTCAAATTTCCAAATTTTTAGTTTATTTAAATATAAGTACTTTAAATGATCGAAAAAATTCTTTATAAATTCAACAGTGAATTTACATCAATGCGAGTGATGTTATACTCAGTAATCCTTAGGGTATAACTTTATTTTTATCGCTAATGATTGACGTAAGGCCAATTTTTTCTATTATTCGCAAGGTAGCGATTGAAATCAAAGAAAATATTTGGAATCATTTCCTGATTAAAAAAAATACACCAGTCAACAAAACTCAAAGATTAAGCCTTTTAAGCTGAAATTTTGTTCATTTGAAGTATTTAAGACTGCATTGCAAATGAAACCAATAAAAGTGGAAGTTTCCTGATTAATGAGCATTTAAAATATATAATTAAAATATTTAAAACAGCGATTTCAAGTTCAAACGTTTAGTAATTTAACATTTCAGACCTTCGACATTCAAAGCTTTTAAGATTAGGCATTGGAAACAAAATTATTTGAAATATTCAAAATTGAATATCTTAAATATTTAAAACTAGAAATTTTCAAGGATTTTAAATCAAACCTGTTTATAATTTTCAAACTGTTATATTGCAAAAGACTTAAAAGAATTGGATAATTTTGTAAACTGTATATTAAAAAAATGTGATGACTTACCTAAAATTTATTTAGTCTGAGTTTCAAAATACTTGCACCATCCTACGTTCTATAATGATCGCAGTAGTTATTTTGCTCTGTCAAACAAACAAATTTCAACGATATGAATTTTTAAAAAACTAAACTTTTCACAATCATACACCCTCTAAATGAAACTAATACTGCCTACATAATAATCACACTATATGTATCACTGTCACATAGTTAAACGGCATGATTTTTACATATTATTCTACATATTCGATATACCGCCTGAAGAAACATTGTCTTTTTTGTGTTAACAATTTTTGATAAATTATAGAAAATTTAATTTCCAGCACATAAGCACGTACGATTCATGTGTCTTACAAACGAAAATTGCAGAGGGCACGTATTGCAGGCAAGTGCATTTAATCTGTTCAATCCGATGGGAATAATTGACATAATTAGCGAAAATTTAAACCAGTTCATCTTTTATTTGCTTTCAATGGTTATAAATCGTGTTCAATCGATTATTTCCAGGACAGAAGTCTTAGATTGGTTGGCAGGCTTTGCTTTTCTACCTGACCGACTGGTTGACTGGCTAACTGACTGACTGACTGACTGACTGACTGACTGACTGACTGACTGACTGACTGACTGACTGACTGACTGACTGGCTCAGAAGCCTTTCGCTATGGGTAGAAGTCAACTGAAGATGAAAATCGCCCATTATCCGATGCGGAATGCCGGACCGAAAGGATTTCCCGTGCCGACCACCCTGATCTATGCAATAACTTTACCCGAAGGCACGAAAGGTATATAATTACAGGTCTGCCTCATCTCTAAAGTTTGGAATCTGGATTCTTAAGTCGAGCTGCCATGTCGTTTCTTTCAGTTCGGCTCATTTTTCACTAACACAAAACACCCACTTTTCCCTCTTCTTGATTAATCTATTGGATTTCTTCGCTTTTGTTTCCTTAGAGATACAATATTTCTGTAAAAAGGGTAAAAGGGCAAAAGAGGAAAAGGGAAAGCACTAATACTCAAATTTCTTTGTCCCTTCGAAAAATAATGTAAATCGGTGAATGCTATTTCTTAAAGCTCCTTTTAAATTTTTATTTCAGATGTTTTGGACGAGAAAAACAAATACAGTGAACCCTAGATAGAGACTGATAGAGTTCTTCCGAGAATTGACGCTGTGTATTTTTGATACAAAGACTCCTCAAAATCCCTAGAAAATCTTTTACCAGGAATGACAGTTGTTTGCGCGAAGTTCTAATAGCAATAAAAACTTTCTGTTGGGAGTCAAAAACACTCCCCTAAAGTTTTATAAACAAAAAAATCCTTCTATCTAAGCATCGTAGATATAAATAAAAATTTCAAAAAACGAAGTATTTCTTAAAATTTGAACTGCACAAATTTTTTTTTTAGATTTAAATTATCAATAAAAATATTTCCACGCAAACCTCTTGATACTTGTATAGAGATAATTCCGTTAAAATATTTTGTACCCTCCCTAATTGACTTTAAAGTTTCAAAAAATCGAAATTTGCTGACTTTTTCACTATTTTCTTAGAGTCACGGTAAATTTATCGACTATTTGATCATATAATGTGTGACAAACATTCATAGGAATGTATTTTCAATATTTTGTAACAATAATATATAAGGAATTTTAATATTATTATAACTTTTATTGACTTTAAATTACAAGAAAATATTTCAAAGTGATATATTGCTCTTTATTTGACGATAAAATTAATTCCGGTATATAAATTATCAGAAAATAATAATCAACAATTCATTTGGTTTACTGTTCCAATTTAAAGAAGTACTTCGCTTTTTGAAATTTTTCGCTACATCTACAATGCGGAGAAAGCAGCAATTTTTTTATTATAAAACTTTAGCAGAGTGTTTTTGACTCACAAAAGAAAGTATTCATTGCTATTAGAACTTCTCACAAACAACTTTTTTTTCCATACTCCCTAATGTACAATATACAGTAATGGTTGCCACTATCAAAAAAGTACTTACCAACTGCTATTCATTGTAAAAGCATAAGATTTTCTTATTACAAGATTTAAATTTAAACCATTAAGAGTTTAAGGGCATGTACGGAAACCAGAGTGTGACGTCACAAATTCTTTTCTATAAAATCCATTCGTCTTATTTGAGTATGAGCAACAGCCGCTCATAAACTACGTTACCAATTTTATACTATTTTTGACCTCCCAGCCAGCTCGCTGACGAACATAGCCCCCCCCCCCCCACCTCAGTTATAATAGCCAAAAATTCTCCTATAATCGGAAAATGGGTTGCTTTTACACGAAAATAGGAGAATTGGAAAAGAGTATATTCTTTTAAATAAAATTGTTATAAATGCTGTATTGAATTCCATACGAAACACTTTACATTCCTAAAATTTTAAGTCGAAATATACAGCATTTTAGCAATCAAATAGTTAAAATTTTAAGCAAGCATAAGAATTTTTTCGGAGAAAGTTTATTTTTCGACAAAAAAGTTAATTTTCGTCGAAGAAAGATGAATTTTTCACCAAGAAGATTATTTTTTCTATAAAAAAACAACTAATTTTCAATAAAAATACAACAATTTTAAGCCAAATTGTGGAACTTTAAAGTAAGAAATACGAATAATCTACAAGGCGGTTTGAATTTTAACTAGAAAATATAATTTTTCAACCAAATAGTTTGTAGTGTTATACTTTTAACAATAAACTAAGTAGTTAATATTTCGACCAAAGAAGACTTTAGTCCAGAATAAAAACCAGTTAGGTTAAACCAGAAAGGCGAAATTTTAACAAAATAGTTGAATCTTCAAACAAAACAGATTAGTTTATAACAAAACGGTTGAATTTTTACCCAAAAAAGATGAGTTTTCCACCATAAACTTTTGATTAAAATAATCAATTTTCAACCAAAAATATGATAGTATTATTTTGAGTAAAAAAAATTAATTCTTAGCAAAAAAAAACAGAATGTTGAACCAAAGCAGTTAATATTTCAAACAAAGAAATTAATTTTCAAGTAACTAAATGAATCTTAAAACACTGGATTTTTAAGCGAAACGTTTAAGATTCAACCTAAAAGATGATTTTTGTCAAATGGAATAGTTTAATTAAATAAAATTAGAAAAATACATTTCATTTTCAAGCACATACGTGAATATTCAACCAAACATTTGATTTTCAATAAGGAATTTGCAATTTTCAAACCAGCAATGGAACTTTTTGACCAAACGAGATGAATTTCAAACCAAAAATATAATACTAGACTAACATGTTAACCAAAAAAGTTTAGATTCTCTTATTTGGTTTTATAATTATGTATTGACTCAGCACGCATTCAGGCAAAAAAAGAATTTTCTTGAAAGCAGAGGGAAAAGAGAAAAATTGTTTTAAAAAAGGGGGAATAGGAGAAAGTGTGTGAAGTCCGAATGTCTGAAATGCAAGAATGCAAAAGTGCTTTTCAATCTTATTGAGTTATTATTAAACTTTAAAATTCCTGGCCATCTCTTGCAAACATTTTTAAACATTGTTTCAATTTATCACCAGTAATCGTAATTTATTTTAGGTAATACCCGCGTGGAAATTTAAGTCGGGGGCTGGCCAGTCTACGGCTGAAGAGCCCGGCTTTAAGTCGGGAGCTGGCCGGGGTTTCTGATGGAATCCGACCAGAATCGTCACGCTGCGCTGGCCAGTGTCCGGCCATGGATCATGGCCGGGAGCTGGCCAGGGAGTTCGACCGTGGCCCGGGCAAGATTAATTGCTGCTTTACTAGATTCAAATAATCCGTGTTTCAATTTTATGAAGAGCATCTGTCACTGAGTTAAGGGATCAATTTGATTCTTTTTTACTGTAGAATTGGAGCATATTCATATATAAAATTCCACACGCCCAGCACAGAGGCAACATTAACTATTTTTACGTAGTCTTTGAGAGACAAAAAAGATTTAAAAAATAAATAATAAATGATTGAAAGTATTTTGACTTTAAATATTAATAGTCCTGTTTAGAGTTTAGAGTTGAAACTCGTTGAAAAAGCCATCCTCATAAGCTACAGTTCAGAAAAGTTGAAGTACTAACTTTTGAGATCTCTTTTTCTAATTATTTATTATTATACGGCGTTATGTAAATATAAAATACACGAACTTTTAACAGGAACATCAGTAAAATACTTTTTAAATAAATAATTTAAATCGATTACAATTGTTCTTCTCGCGATATTTTGTTTTTCTCCGTTTAGACTATTTCACAACAAATTTTTTTCGGAAAATTTGCAATTTTTTATAAAGATGTAACTTAGAATTTTTTCCTTAAAAAAAAAAACAGTTCGATTTTCAAAAAATTGTCTTCGAATTTTTGTCACAAAATGCATGGTTTGAAAGTCTGAACTCATGAAACCTTAAAATTTGCGGTGTGAAAAAGATATTCACCCAATATATTTTCACGCGTGGAACATCCATGCGGGTATACGCATCAATTTTTTAATGAAATCAGAGAAAGTAATTAAGTTATAAACAAAGTTCAACAATTTTATTATTGCCAATCAGCACCCGGCCAGCTACCGTCTGAACATACGATCATAAGATTTGTCCGATCAGAGCCCAGTCAGCCCCCGACTGGGGTTTTGACATGAATTTTGTCCAGCGAGTCCCCGACCAGCGCACGGCTAGGCTCTTATAAAAGAAACATAGCCCGGCCAGTCCCCGACCAGAAACCTTGTACCAGGGCTAACCCGGGCTATTTCCACACGGGTAATATCAGCTATTTTCAAATTTTGCGATATACTTTTCGAAATTATATCATTTTGATTTCAAAATTAGGCTGTTGTTCATGACATTGTGTTTGTTAAAAGAAAAAGAAAAGAAATCTTGCATAGAAAATAAAGGCGTGGCATAATAATCGTATTAGTATCATTTACTCGTATATCTATGTAATTAAGAAATTGTGATGTTTCGCAAAGAATGGGCCTTTAATCGATATGGAGTTACATACAAGTGCATGCAGCACGTCTTACGTCTTTTGTTCAAACATAAAAACTACACTTTTTCGGTCACTTCCCGGACAAAAGTATAATATCACAAAATAGATTTTAGATTCCAAATTTTCATTTCCACCCTTATACTGAAATTTTATTATGATTAGCGAATATCGGTAAACTGGATCTTCTTCATTAAAAGATGCTTTACCTTTAAAGGAATGTTAAGACTGAAAATAATTGTAAATAAGAGATTAAAAATGTCAAAGATACTAAAAAGTGATATAAGATAGTTGTAGAACGAGAATAACAGGATAGGATCACATGGGGTAGGTGTAGACTTATAATATGTAGACTGTAGAGTGTAGACTGTAGAGTGTAGACTGTAGGTAGAGTTTAGGCGTGTAGACTGTATATGTAGATGTATATGTAGGTCCGGTCGACGTACACGCATTGTGCCCGCTCGTGGCGGCTTCTGATCCAAGAAATGGATTTTGAAAGATGTGGCAACCCAGAAAAAGGTCGACTCAAAGAGGGAAGAAATTGAAAAAATAAGGGTCCGGTCGCAGGTATGTACAGGGCCATTGGGCGTGGAATCACAGATAGAGTCTACAGTCTACACTCTACCTACAGAGCTGCCGTTACTGGCATATGTGTGCAACTATAGCTACAAAAATTCTCGAAATCTCATTCAGCAATAGAGGAGTTGCATCTAAATTAAAAATATTTTTCCTTCTGAAACTGAAAGAGTACTAAAAATTAAATGTGATTACGAAAGAAAAATTTCACGAGCTAGTTTCAAGATTTATGTTTTATCTTTATAAAGTACATTATTTAATTTTTTTGCTAGAAATTACTGACCGCAACACGGGATCTATACAGTTATTTTTTTTAACATGTATCAAGTGACAGCATTGAGCAAGGTTCTTTTAGACAATCTTATAAACACTTTTGGTGGATCATCCTTGTTGTTAGACTATAAGTCAGGTGCAAAAGATCTACCATAAGAGATTATTGTCTTTGCTACGTTAAAGACAGGGAATTGTCAAATAATTGTTTGAATAGGTATTTTGATACTTCAATACAAACTTTTCCACACAAAATTAGAGTATTCAGGCAAATTTTAAAATGTGCTACCATTTTTAGAATTGTTGATACTAAATCAACAATAAATTCCAATGAGGAATCTTTTTAAATGATTCCTAGTTTAGATTTAGAGAATCCCGTGTAGAAAAGTCTCCTGACAGTCTAGTTCCAGGTCTGGATTTATTTAGAATATTTAGTCTGGAAGATTTGATCTGGCCCAGGTTTGATCTTATCACGATTTTCTTCCCTTAACACCTTGTCACTCTGATCTGACCCAGGTTTGGCGCTGTTCAGCTCACAGTAAAAAAAAAAGGATACATTTTGTTGCAGAGCATTTTTCTCTAACCATCATTTCACACTCGCTATCATAATAATCTGTCCATTCGGATCAATTCGATCTTATTTTTTGGTTTAGTTTTCAGACTTAAAAAACGGCCAAAATTCTTGGCGCTGATATCATAACGACATTACCTAAAAATGGTATCTAACTGCACGCAAGTGACAACTACAATTAATACGTGATATTTTATAATATCAGATTTCGTTATTTTTTCAACTTTTCAAGTACACTGCACGATGAGGCACCTATAAAAAGCTTGCATATAAGTTAAAGTACACTAACGTCAACCGCCTTGGTTTCACTTCATACATGACCCCAAATCAGATCATTATGACCTAAAAGCCCGATCAGTAACTTTTTTTTTTGAGATACATAAAAAAAAGTTAAAGGGTTTTTGTAATTAAATTTTTTTAACTAATGATGCTTATAGTAAAAAATTATTTTTTCCCAAGTCATTTCCAGATGAGGTCACAACTTTCAGTACCAGTTAATAACTCGTGACTTATCAGCCCATAACTAACGGCTGACTAACCCATACCGAGCGACTAACTAGACGATCTGGCCCGAGGCAAGCGAGACAAAACTTTATACTTTTGGCCAGGCCCAGGCCTGACCGTCTGGTCAGCGCCAGAGTTGGAAACCTAGCGGTCTGAACTGAGCCAGGCCAGCACCAGAACATTTTTGCACACGGAATACTGTCCTGTTTATGTTTTTAGGTATCAATTATTTTTCATTTACATCCCACATAACTTCGTTTGCATTGGACTACTTCAAAAATAATAGATTCCATACAATTCCCAGCTACAATTTCAAGGTAATATATTCACAGTAAAAAATATTTAAAAATCTCATAACTTTAAATCTTATTTAGATTGAAGGTATATAATTTCAATTTCCATAGGCATCCAGAAAAAGCTGGGCTTAATTTTACTGCATCTTTTTTTTTTTAGATAATACTTTGGTCGTTGCCGGGACAACCTCACGTTCTTTTATTTTTCACATACAATAACAACTTAATTCAAGTCTTGTGTAACTAAAAAATCATGCACGGAGAAAATTTGTTTTTTGAAATTTACCCCATTAGTTCAGTTAATAGATGACACTACTGCATTTAGATAAAGTTTATAATTATTTCATGATTTAATACAAAACAGAACTATAAATATTACAAAAGAGTTACGTAAAATCTCAAGTCCAAATGTGAAAATTCTGATATGTAAAAATTGATATAAGGATTGCATTATTTTCATACCAGTATATCATAAAATAATGCACAGTAATGTAAATTTTTACTAAACGAATGATATAGAGTTTATTTTTAGCATTCTCAGGGCTGAAGTTTAAAGCCAAGTCCCTCGTACAAACTTTAACATTTTTAAGTTTAGGTTAATACTATAAGACTTCAAAAAATATTCAAATATATAGACTATCATGTCCTCTCAATAAGTAACACCTATTAAATTACTAAATGAAAATAGAATGTCTTTAATAATTGACGTATAAATATCCGAGTGTATCTTTTTAATGTTAGCCGTGAGGTTAAATTGTTAGTGATCGAACGCATTAAACTTAGTTTAGGTGGTTCGAAACCCGTCACAGCGTTTTCGATGTTTAAAAGCGTTAATATCGTTAAAAGCGTGCGACCATATTGTATGTAATATATTGCAATTTAATTTAATTGCTCAAGTTATATTGTGTATATGTACCAAGAATATACTTATAAATTGTATGGGTTAGATTGCAGAATAGTGGCGTCACCTGTCACCTCTATTTTGGCAGGAAAACAATTGTTGTTTGTCAAAAAACTATTAGAATCTCTAATTGAACGATAAATGAATCGATTTGATACAGCAAAAATGAAAAATTATTGTTACTTTTGTAACTATGATGTCTCAAATATGGGTCTGTCACGATATATCGTAATGATCATATTTAACGAGAAGTTAAATATGAAGTTAAATATGTTAAATATTTAACGAAACGTTGGAAAGGGGTAGGGTTTTTACCAAACTATTTTTGTGACCTGTCAAAGTGGTATTTCTGGCGGTTTGGATGTTTAAAAGCACCTAAACGGCGAGTTAAATATGATGATTCCGATATCGTAACGTATCCATATTTAGGATATAGTAGTAACAAAAGTAACAATAATTTTAAAGTTATGTCCGGTTAAATCGCTTCATTTATCGTTCAATTAAAGATTCTAATAGTTTGTTGCAGAAAAATACTGTTTTTCCAGCCAAAAAACAGATGACGCTCCTATTCTGCAATTGGACCATTCTATGATATGTGTAGAAATGTGTGTAGTAGTGGATGACCTTCCAAACGAAATATTAAATTACTGGGATGTAGAATTTACACATTTAAAGCCGTAGACTTTGTTTTCTTTGATTGAAACTGTACCTAACAGTTCGACTCATTTGACCTAATTGGTAGGGAATCGACATCTCATTTGACCCAACTATCAGGTAATCTTTATTATCTAGTTGTATTATTTCTTACTGAATCGCAAATTAAATTATAATGAATTTATATTAATAATTGATATTTTCATGTCAATTATTACCCTATTTCATTTTACATGACTGAAAATGAAATTTTACTAAAATGCCGTAATGTCCTCTGTTTACCGAAGTAAGTTATGTAAAATTTAATACACAAATATTCTCCGTGTGTATCTCAAAGAAATGTCAATATCTGCAAATATAAATAAGTCCAGCTTTTTTCTGCAACTGTGCAACATGTTTAACGTAACATTTGGATATTGCATATGAATGAAATTATTAAAATTACTTGGGGATAGTGACTATAAATAGAAACGTTTTCCTTTGGGCATTTCTATATTTGCAATATTATTTTGATTAATTTAAGTGTTACAAAATATAATTGTAATAGATGTTAATTGAAGAGCAAAAATTAATTTTAACTCAGATGTATGTACCTGTCAAAAATACACAAATAAATAATTAAGTAATTACCATTGTAGATAAATCATTAATATTTTCTTGAACAAAACTCTAGGCAAGGAATAAAATCCCATGTAATCTTCAAAATAAATCCATCGCGAAAGAAAGTCACATTTTTTCTCTTTATATATAATATTAGCTTGTAGAATAATTCTCTTTTCTTCAAAATTTGACAGTTTCCTCGTACAATAGCTGCGCATAGTCAATAAAATAAGACTACCTGGATACTGGAGATAGGAGAGCACGAAATGTTTCACTGACCATAAAGCCATTGAAATTCTGCTCTAGTTTTACCGAACCTGTAGATTTATGGCCAAGGGTTGGGTACCTGGACAGCTTTTACCAAGGTTGAGGATGACATCCGGTACTGAAATTGTTTCTAGTGCGTGTACTCTCTCCTTTCCATTCAAAAAATTGCGTCTATCTTGTAAATCACGTCCTCTGAAATTTACGACATTGCTCTAGTTTTGGTCAGAATTTTCAATTGGATACGCCTGCTGCTTCTCGGTTGAGTTACTGGCAAATTCTCGACCCTTGCGATATTACCCTGTAAAATGGAAACCTTGAAAAGATTAGAGAAGGCGGCGGGAAGTAGAAGTAATTCTAGAATTAGGAGTTTTATGGGTAGAATATAACAAATTTTTCATTTCTGAACTATAATCACTTCTTCAATAACATTGTTCTCCCATTATAGAATTACCTTACCATTGCTTCCTCTTTTTTCATTAGGTTGACCCTGAAAGAATAACAAAAGTACAGGAAAATGCTAAATTAGTTTAAAAACAAGCCAGAGTTAAAAATTAACAAGACGTAACATTTTTAACATTTCATAAAATCTTGAATATTTCAAACAAATGGCGAAACAATGCACTTGCAAAAGTTTGTCTACGAGGATTGTCAACAAAGGTGTATATTGCTGGTTCAGAACATAGAGATTCTGAATAGAATTGTTTTCATTTTAATTCCTCAAAATTTCACCCCTCTAGAAATTACGATCCTCGATTACTATGTCCTTTGGGTTTTTAAAATACATTAATATCCCTGGTCAATTTTCATTAATTTCTGATAAAATCTTTTGGGAAAGGGACATGATTTATCCGGATGCGTCCCTGACAAGCCAGAAGAAGTAGGTCAAATATTTACATGATTTCATATTTCACGCTTCTAATTTCACTTTTAATTTTTTACATTTTATTGTCTTTGTTGTCAAATTCAAGTTCTAATTAAGCGCTAACTTTAAGTGAACTCTGAAATACGACATGTAGTTCATATCAGTATCAAGAAAAGTGAAATATATGTTAAATCTGAAATATGAAACCATACATAATCGACGTCCAGGTTTTGGTATATATGAAACCGTTGCAAAGTTATTTATTACACTTTGAAAAAAATGAGCTAATGAATCCTTATGTCAAGATCTTCTTTAATACAAGCCCAAAGAATCATCTATTGACTATACATTAGGGTGGACCGAAACAGCAAAATTTTTAATTTAAAAAGTCCACGAAGTCAAAAAGTTTGAGTATGCTATACAAGTGGTTAATTCGGAAAATTTGTGTCTAATAACAAAATAATCCAGCTCGTAATCGTATTGAAGTTTAAAACAGCCAATAGCACACAATTTTTTAGTACTTAAGGCATTTCGAAATTTGTATGATTATTGACTACTAGTATTTGTGGTCTATATTATTTCCAGCATATCCTGAATGATAAAAAGAACAAAATAAAATTTAAAAATCTATATAATTCCACTAATAGAAAATTACAACTTTATACTAATTTTCTTAATTCAATTAAGTTAAATATGCGTATTAACTCTCTAAATCTGAATCAGGAAGTTTTACTGATTCAAATAGCTAGAAATGGGTCACTAACAATCAGTGAAAGGTTACTTATTGATTCAGTGAAATAACCACTTTTGAAGGTTTATATTTTAGTACATTCAATCAAAGAATCATATAGTAAAAACTTGAAACCCATAAATATGATCAAATATTAAAAAAGGTGAAAAGTTCCGATACTTTTAAATGATAAACCAACTTACATATTACTTTAATTTCAAGATCGGACTGTCATGTACAAACCTGTTAAGTAAGTACTTCCTTTAGGAGTAAAAGTATATTTCTCCCACAGTTAATTCAGCAGACTCACAACCCGAAAATTAAAAAATTATCCGTTTCAGGCATTCTTCTCTCTACTTAAGCAAAAGAGTAACAACAAAGCTTAACTTAAAAATTTAGAGGCTATGCTTCAAATGATTTACTCTGCTGTTACTAAACTGATTAGCAAATAAGTATGAAATCGGATAAACTTCCGAAAAGGGTGTAAGTCCGATTATCTTCAGACTCCGTAGTTTTCCAGAAAATCAGAGATATATCGATTTTCATTAAAAAAAAAAACCATGGCAAAGGTAAATGGTAAAGGGATGTCTCCTCGTCCCCACGAGGCGTTGGAAAAGGGGTAGGGGTGCAACCTTACATTCTGTGACCAGTCACAGGGATGCCTTCCCGCCCCTTTATGCGTTGGAAAAGGGGTACGGGTGTAACTTTACAATATTGTTGTGGCCAATCACAGGGGTTCCTTCCTTTCGGTATGGAAATCATACCAAATAGATGATTTTTTGGAAACTTTCACTCGCAGAAAAAAATTCTTTCCATAAAATTGTGTATTTCGATGGGATCTACAACTTTTAATTGAATTTTGCATATTAGTTGAGATAAACCCAAAAAACTATGATTTTCAAGGTTTTTTGATGATTTCACCATGAAAATCAAATTTCCTTCAATTTTTACTATCATATTCGTAATCAGCACGTCATAATACATAAGTGTACGGGCCGGAATGAAATCGGACATACACCCTTTTCGGAAGTTCATACAAAAAGTGAAATAAAAACACTTTTTTTTAATTTCACTGAAGAAACGATATTCTAATTTCAAGAATTCCCCAATAAGTTGAAGAATATCTGTAACTTACATAGGCGCCAAGAATATATTCATAATGTAAGAAGGCGGCCCTCTTACCTTAAGAATATATATTCTTGTTTATACGATAATAAGATATAGTCTATCATAGACTCTAAAGGTTATGTCTCGGTGTGATTGCGCGAAATAAATACATAATTAATAAGTGTACATAGTACTTTGAGAAATCTTTAATTAAAATGTAAATAAATTATGAACATCAATACCAGAAGTATACTGTTAAATTGAGTGTGTCGCAAAATGTATAGGTTACAAACTATTTTTTTCATTTGAAAATTATATTGTACTAACTAAATTTTAACAGATTTTGAGGAAAAATATTTAATTACTTGTATGTTGTACTTATCACTTTTATTTAACGCAATACACTCAATGCAAAAAATTACAAAAAATAAATAAATTGATTTAGAAGCATGTGTCATGAAACATTAAAAGAGACTATTGAACAGAGCAAGGCGTATTTTCCTTAGCGCATTTCTTCTTCCCCACTGATTTGCTCATTTTAAGAATATTTTCTACCTTTGGTTAGATTTTAGAAGATTCTCTTAAAGTCAGAATTTCGCTCAGACCATTAAGAATATTACTAAGAATATGCCTGTAAGAACATGACACTCTTAATATTAGAATATTGTTTTTTCGGTGTTTATGGCCTTATTTTGAAGTTTATGTTTTTTCTAAAAAACGCGTAATTTTATCAGGTTTGTGATACTATTTTCATTGATTTTGAGGGAGTTTAAAACAAAGAAAGTCGTAAATTGTAGGCACTTTTAGTGAAATTATGTAGCCTTTTGAATTAAAATCTATAGTTTTATACACGCGCAAAAATTTAGAATTTGTTTCTTAAGAGGCCCTACCTAGATTTCCGATTTTTTATCGAGGCCCTAAAGTGGCAATCTATTGAGGGCGCTAGCGAAAACGTCACTCTCAGCTAGAGGTCATCCGTAGGCAACCCGCCTATTAATAGGGTCTTTATAAAATCTAGATATTCCCTCGGTCAAATGCATATATAATCAACTCAAAAGCGTTTGATATTGTTTTTTATTTTCTTAATTCTAATAGAATATTATTCAATTATTAAAACCATATTCGCCTCAACTGAATATGTCATAGACCTATAATAGTAAAATATTATAAAGTTAACTACACGTGAAATTTGAAGCGAGCGATATGTTATATAAATTGATAGCATGATGCTCTCAATTCTGAAGTGCGATGCTATCGTTGCAACAGCAAAAAAGTTTAATCATAGAGAATTCAAAGACGGAAAATATTTATTCAAATGCAAAATTACGTTTTTTTTCCAGAATTTTTATCTTCTGACAGATACTCCTCCGTTTCCTCGTATTTTTATTGAAATTAATTCTTAACTACACTCCATAAATTATTCTAAACTAAACTCATTCTTGACTTTGGTTAGAGAAGACTTATTATTTAAACTTATGAGAAACGCACTTTATTAAAATATCCGCAATCGCCGAGAATCGTACGCACGCTGTGCTCGTTTAAATTCGAACGTCTTATCCCAATAGCCACGACGCCACGTTGAATACTCGAAACAGTCAAACTTACAAGGGAAAGGCCTCCTCTGCGACATTGACTTTTTTATTAAACTATCATCAATCGATAGTACATCAAAAATAATTAGACACATAATTGATTCAATGTTTTTACGATGATTCAATTTGATAAAAAGGGATATGTCAAGTTCCAATCGTATACAAAACGTAGTTTTGTACACGATTGAAGTTTCTTTGTCAGTGGGCCCTTTTTTAAAAATAATGAGCGTATCAAAATCACGGTCACCAGGGCTAACATATGTCTACCGAGTCACGCGCAACCCTTTTCAACCTGCGCCATTAGTCCAGTCACTAGTGGTAAAGGGCCTGTCTAACCACCAGGCTTGTCGCTAGTTCAAATGTTTATGTAGACACTTTTAGATTCATTTATTTCCATAATCGTAATTTATCGTAATTTATTGCCTTCCTTATCAAAAAATGTTTTGTTTTATATATTTTTACGAGGATTATCACCCATAAATATGTTTAGAACAAAAAATAAATTTTTACACGTACTTAGATGATTTGAAATTTAATCAACCCGCGTAGAAAAAGCCCCGCCGAGACCTCTTAGGATGATTTTTTCAATACCACAAATTTTAAGGTTTCATGAGTCCAGACTTACAAGCAATGCATTTCTGTCAAGAATTGGACGACAATTTTTTGAAATTCGAACTCTCACAATATGAATGTTCCACAGGGGTCCCCACAGGGGAGCCAGCTCGGTTGCCCTCACGGATCGAGGATTCAAATTTGAAAGTCCAAAGGGTAAATATTTTTTTGACGCCACAAATTTTATGGCTTCACGAGTTCAGACTTGCAAACAGCGAATTTCTGACCAAAATTCGATAACACTTTTTTGGAAATTCGGACTCTGACAATATGGATGTTCTATAGAGGCCTGCGCTGGGGGCCAGCTCGATTGCCCTCACGGATCAACGATTAAATTTTCTAAGTCGGAAGGGTAAATATTTTATATTCTAAAAAATGGAGGTAAATGAATAAATTTTAAAATATGGTCCATGCATTAAAAAATTTCAAAAAACTGTAAATACATCTGTCCCGAAAACAACCTTTTTCCTGCTTTTTTAAAGAAAAAAAACTAAGTTTCATCTTTAATAAAAAATTTTAAGTGTTAATAAAAAATTACATTTCCCGTCATTGTAAAAAGTTTTAGAGTAGTCTACAACGTGAAAAAAACAAAATATTACGTGACGAAAAATGGTAATCAATTAAAATTATTTATTTAATAATCATTTTTATGATATTCCTCTTAACAGTTCGTGTATTTTACATTTACAAAACGTCGCATAATAATAAATAATTAGAAAAAGATAACTCAAAATTTGGTATTTTAACTTTTCTCAACTGTAGCTTATGAGGATGGCTTTTTCATTGAGTTTTAACTTTTTGGTTTAGCGCAGTGGTTAGCACTGTCGACTGTCAGACAATAGATTTAGGGATAGATTATGTAGGTTCGATACCCCGCAGCGCTAGAAATTTTATTTGTAATTCAATGTTTAAAAATGTAATATATGTGAATTTCCTATTGGAATAGTACTGTGGCAGTAGCGGTATCCAGTGCTGGCCCAACACTGACAAATCAGTACAAAATAGTGTTATAATCCCAGAGATATGCCAGTACAGGTGCCAGCACTGGAAAAAAACCAAGAGTGCTTCATTAGGGCCTATTTCTGCATTGAATAAAATTTTTATTTGAGTTGAAAAATTGTTTAATTTCAATAGCTTTTATGTGAGACGTTTTTTTCAAATGCTTGGGTTAGAATAAAAAAAACACCTTATACAAAAACTATTGGAATTAGCCAACGTTCTACTCCGAATAAAGATTTAATTGAAAAGAGGACTAAGCCCTGATTATATAGATTATAGAAAATATGTAATTCTAGTATTTATGAAGTAAGATGAGAAAATCCAGTTTTGAGGCTGGGTCTTGATTTCAACGCTCTTACCTCGAAAAAGGATCTGGAAAACTTCGAACCTCGTGGTCGCGAAACGAAAAGTATTCACACTGAATGGCAGCCTGGCAAACATCTGATTCTTGTAATCTGGTTCCGGTCATTGTTGCCAACTTTTTTGATAGCAGTTTTGAAATTGCATTGCATGATGAAAGTTGAGTGCTGTTGGTTGCACTGTATAATATTTGAGGTTAGGAAATATGTCATTTTAATGTAGATGAGTACTGGATACATGTCATGCGAGAAGGAAAAATACTTTCCTAGAAAACCTAACGATAAAATGTCTTTATTCAGCAAATAATTTTGTATATTAGCTTTGTCTTTCATTCAATAGTTTACCTATAAACAATGTATAGTGCGTCAGATCAATCGATATTTAGTGATGAATTAAATTAACAAATCTGCGCTATGAGACAGCACTTACAACACATGCAATGTTATTTCTTCTATTTCCTTTAATCTGAGCATTGCAATAAATGTAATTTGTTGTCTTTTATTAATTAGTTTTTAAATGACGCCTTCTTTTTCAAAGTCCAAATAGAAGTACTTTCTAGAGCTAAGCTAGATTTTAGACGGAATTTTTATTTTAATGTGATGTGAGATTGTGGCTAGCGACATTAGTGGGTCTACATAGAACTGCGTGATGGATTTTTCTTCCTAGTAGGTATAGATAGCGCCAAAAGAGCACCAATCTAATTCGGCGTGAACAGACAGCCACGAATAATCCAGTAGTGGCGCTCGCATAATTCCAGTCTGCCAGGAATTATTTCCACACGGGCATAATCAAATTATAATTTCCGTTCCCGTTTTCATATAATCCGTATACATCCCAATTTACCCCCTTTGCCGGGAGCGTGTGTCATTTTCTGGAGACGCATCTTTCTCGGTGAAGTCTTGCAATTTTTTTAAGGCAAAATTCTCATTACGCGACATTGGGCTATTCAAGAAATAAGAATTTCCAAAACCTTTTAAAGTTATATGTAGAGCAGGTCAAAATATTTGAGAATATGGAAAAAGTTGCTAGTACCACGATTTGTTTGATTTTGACTTCAGTCTTTCAAAACATCTCTCATTTTATTATAATTTTAATAAATTAGTTATAGAGCTTTATCTTAAATATTTATCTTAAATATTAAAAAAAAGTGTTGTTAAAATTATTTTTCCATTTAACATTTTAATTCTTTAGTTTAGGACAGGTGTGTTACCAAAGATTTTCGTTACTTTTTTATTAATAATTTCTCAACGAAGTCGCCTTAAATTTATAAGATTTACTTAATTGTGCATTTGTGAGTACTTATTTAAAATATTTAAAAAAATGAGTGATCAAAGAAAATGTGAAAAGTGGCTGGGACTTAAGACTTCAAATAATAAATGTGTTGGGAAACTCCCATATACTTTTTGTATGTCTGCTCGTATTTTGGTACATATTAGATTTTTTGACATTATCAAATTTTTCCAGTGTAAGTAAGTTTCCTACCTGACCATCCGAACACGACTCATCAAACTGAATCGAATTACAATAATTTACTGCTCTGCCAATCACTCTCCTCAAAACGATATCTTCTAGATTTTCTCTCAGTTATAAAAAAATATATCGCATCCGTAATTTGAGTAAACCCAACTTGACACCATCAGAAACCAATTAAATTTATACTGTTGATCATTGGTATTCTGTCGCGCTTGATATAAAAAATCGCCAAACACCCGTGGCGAACCTAAACTTGGGCAATCAGCGTACGCAGTGGAAAAGACAAGGAAAAAATAAAGTAGGCCTCTGGTAGCGGGAGGGAGAGAAATTCACCCCCTGAAGACAGGGACTTCGAGGTGCGTACCGGGCACGAGTGGGATGATGAATATAAAGGCAGGGCAAGCAGTTAGGGTGGATTCAACCCTCTCGGTTTTTTCGCTGGGGCCAAGGAGGAGAAACGAGATCAATACTTTTTATGCGTGAACCGTGGGCTCTCTGAGGCGCGGAGTTGATGGTTTTTTCTCCCCTTCTGGGGTTAGGAGAGCAACGCTAAGTTAAAGTACAGACTCGCTGCTTCCACGTGCCGCTGTAATCAGGAATATCATTAAACTCTCGATTCTTCTTCCCTCCTTGGGACCTTCTTCGAAAACCTTTACCTCCTACGCTACCCCCTTGGGTCGTCGGGTACCAACACCAACATCCAGGCAACGTTCGAATCCTTCTATTCGTTCCTGTTTCTTATACATTTTCTTTTTACTTCTGTTCCACCCTTCTTGAATATCCCCTTTCTGCGGCCTTCAGAAGGTCCTCGTTACCGACGCTGTCTCGCTAAAAAATATCTTTCCCTTTAAAAAGACGCCGTTGCAAGGTTGATCCTTAAAAATAAGGTTTTTGATTTTCTTCATCTTTAGCCCATGGAAAATCTACGCCCGATCAGGAGATGCCTGCATCGTCTTTTTTCTGATTGTTCCAATTATAGGTTGATACCCTAGAATTGTATTTTAGAGAGTGACATCACATGGAAAATGATATGATAGAATTCTGATAGCGTGCAGATGAATTTCCTGAAGTTTGATTTTAAGAAAAGAGGTGTAAAATGATTAAAAATCTCTTATGGAGGCGCTAATACACAATAAAGGTGTATAGAGAGCGCATAAACAATGCTCTAGCAAATCAATGTTTGGAGTGTGACTAATGAGGGTGGTACTGCGATTGCAGGAAGAATAACTGGCCATGATGAGAGAATTATACTAGAAAATGATTATAGGGTCAAAACTAGAAATGTAAAAATGCTGGTTAAAGAAAGCAACGATGAAATAAAAGCGGAAGAAGAGAAGAAAATGGAAGACGCTTCCGAAGGAAATACGAAATTATTTTATCAGCAAGTGTGCGGCAATAGAAATAGCAAGGGTGAAATGTTATATGATACGCTCAAAGTAAGTGACGCACGGTGGGCTTGAGTTTTTTTTTTAAACCCGTAGGTCGTTAGAAGTAAAATTTTCTTGTCGGATATGAAAGTATGTACCCTTATCACGGTTTTAAGCCCAAAATCAAAATATTTTGTCAGTGGCTTTTCAAATAAATCGAGTTTGTAGTATGCGATATTTTTAAAATTATTTTAAAGGTGCATAATACATCAAAATATTGTGTAAAATATAATAATTAATTAAAGAATTGTTTGAATATGAAAGTAGGTATTCTTACAATGATCTTAAGCTGAAAATAAATTTTAAAAAATATCGGGGGTTTATTGAAAAAATCGAAATTTATTGTTTCAGTGTTTTTGACATAATGACTACTATTTATCGGCCAGTTAACCGAATTTCGGCCGTATTGCATAGGTAATCGATTCCACAAATTCGATTTATATGAAAAGTTATCCAAATAAAAGATTTTTATTTTGGATATAAAATCATCGTAAGGGAGCATACTTTCATATCCAACAATAAAATTGCATTTCGAGCGACCGTCGACGGTCATAGGGGCCATTATAATAAGTGATTAGGAGGTTCTCTTATACAGCAGCACAACTTTGACATAGACGACGATATGCATTGGTTACCAGTGCAGATAATCGGCAATTCGACGAATACGGGCTGGCGGCTGGCTCCACGGTGGGGGCCGTACTACCCGATAGTATGAATATTAAAACAATGAAAAAAACACGTTTCAAAATATGGTTTCATCGTTCTAAAATGTCATAAGACTATAAATAGACCTATCGCGAAAACTACTCAATTTTTTTTTTGATAAAAATTCTATGTTCCATCTTTATGAAAAATTGTAAATGTTCAAAAAAAACTACATTTGATCTACTTCTTTATCATTTTAAAATGGCCTGAAACATCTAAAAGGCAAAATGTTACAAAAAAAGTTGTACAATTGTTTCAAACATGCAGAAACTAATTACTACACGAAGAAAAATTGTAATCGATTTAAGTCATTCAATTAATAATTATTTTTAATATATTCCCGTTTAACAGTTCCAAATAGGTGAATTCTGTGATTTTCTACTAACTCCGTATACTTATGTATTTTAACGAGCTGATTACGAATATGATGAGTTCGATTACATAAGTTCTCATATACAAAAAAATGAGTTTCCGCAAATCTTGTGCAAATATCGAGTGTCAAACTTTTAAAATAATAAATTTTATATAACTATAGTTGCGATTAGGTTGTGAAATAATAATTATTTATTATTTTAAATAACCAATACATTACGCTTAATTATCATTTACGTAATTAATAAATAATTTATGTTGAAATTTGCTTTTCTGTAATATTATAGATATAATACGTAATAATACGTAATATAATAACGTAATAATCGTTGTTAATAGTACATTTCGTATGATATAATTTCAATCATCTTTAATAATAATGATTGTTTATTATGTTCAATATATAATAGTGTACATTTCATTATTACTTGAGCACATATGCAATTATGTATTGTAATTTCCTAAATATTAAAAAAAAAAATTATTATCGCTTCAGATATTTGTAACACCAGCAACGTTATAATTTTCTCCATTTTCAGACAATACTTAGTCTGTACACTTTCAAATTCCAATCAGTTACCAATTCCTTGCCTGAAGCAACGTTTTTTAATAGCTTTGTGGCCGGATTACCCGACCGGCTGCCGACCGGTATTGAAGCCGGAATCCGACCACTTTACCATGACGTTTTTAGCCGGATTCTGGCCAGTTTTCCTGACCAGCGCCCGGATAAAACCGGGGCTCTACGACCGGGAACCGGCCAGATCACTGATCGGATCCCTACACGGGATTAATTGGATCATTGTATTTAAAAAATGTATATAAATTGAATGTCAACAATCAGAAACAGAATTCCAAATGGAGCTTATTTTGTTTAAGATTGTTGTAATATTTACCTTTGGTTTATAGGACATTAAAATTGCTTTGAAGGTATTAAAAAAAAGATTCTTATTCTAACGAAGTACCAGCCATGTCTTCCCAGACGTGACGCAGTTTTAAATAAATTTATAAAAAACATCTTTAACGTTTTTTTTCAGATTAAAAAAAATTGAATGACTCCTGGAATAATCGTTCAAAAGCAACGGCCAGGAAAAGGAAAAGTAAGCTAGAAAGTTATACTATTTTTTAAATACTTGCAAGAGGAAAAATATATATGGAGGCACGCATATAGCTCTCTCAAAATTGTAATTGCTTTAATTTTATTCTGAATCTGATAAATATATAGCTAATATTTTGTGAAATAAGAGGCTATCTATTTTAAAAATTGTGAAAATTAACCAAATTTCAGTAAAAACTTACTAATACCCGCGTCACAATTTAAGTCGGGGGCTGGCCATTCTACGGCTGGAGAGCTCGACTTTAAGTCGGGAGCTGGCCGGGGAGCCCGACTGTTGATCGGACTGTGGCCGTGGTTTCTGGTCAGAATCCGACCAGCATCGTCGCTGCGCTGGCCAGTGTCCGGCCATGGAGCATGGCCGGGGAGCCCGACCGTATCCCGGACAAGATCAATTGGTGCTTTACTAGATTTAAATGTTTCAGTTTTCAATTGTATGAAGAGCATCAGTCACTGAATTAGGGAATCAATTTGATTCTTTTTTACTGTAGAATTGGAGCATATTAATATATGAAATTCCATACGCACAGCACATAGACAACATTAACTATTTTCACGTAGTCGTTAAGAGATGAAAAAGGTATTTAAAAACTAAATATTAAATGATTGCGAGTATTTTGACTTTATATATTAATAGCCCTGTTTAGAGTAAATAAATATATTACATTTCTAAACATTTTATTTCTAAGAAATTTTTTTTCTAATTTCTAACGCTACGGGGGTATCGAACCTACCTAAATGTAACGCCTAGCAGTCGGGAGTGCAAACCACTGCGCTAAACCGACAAGTTGAAACTCATTGAAAAAGCCATCCTCATAAGCTACAGTTCAGAAGAGTCAAAGTATCAAATTTTAAGTTCTCCTCTTCTGATTATTTATTATTATGCGGCGTTATGTAAATATAATATACACGAACTTTTAAAAGGAATATCAATAAAATACTTTTTAAATAAATAATATAAATCGATTACAATTTTTCTTCCCGTGATATTTGTTTTTTCCTCATGTTGACTATTTTACAACTTTTTACAATGACAGGAAATGCAATTTTTTATGAACATTTATTATTTTTTACGACGGAACTACTATTTTACAACGTTTAAAATTTATATTAATTGTACATTTTTTCGAACCTTTTGCAATTTTTCATAAAGATGGAACTTAGATTTAAAAAAAAAAACAGTTCAAATTTCAAAAAAGTGTCAATGAATTGTTGCCACAAAATGCATTTTTTGTAAGTCTGAACTCATGAAACCTCAAAATGTGTGGTGCCAAAAAAATATTTGCGCAATTTATTTCCACGCGTGGAACATCCATGCGGTTATACGCATCTATTTTTTATAGAAATCAGAAAAATTAATTTAATTATAAACAAAGTTTAACAATTTTATTATTGCCAATCAGCGCCCGGCCAGCTACCGTCTGAGCATTCGATCATAAGATTTGTCCGATTAGAGCTCAGTCAGCCCCCGACTGGGGTTTTGACATAAATTTTTCCTAGCGAGTCTCCGACCAGCGCACGGCTAGGCTCTTAAAAGACAAACATAGCCCGGTCAGTCCCCGACTAGAAACCTTGTTGTACCAGGACGAACCCAGGCTATTTCCACACGGGTATCTACGAAGAATTTCTTTAAACGCGCCTTAGTAAAATGTACTTAAACTTAATGAAATCGTTTCTAAACCAATCAGTAAATGACTTGCTTTGCTATTTTATTACCCACTTTCCACTAATTTAGAGTTAGAGAAAAAGATAAAGATAAATACAGTTTTAACCACTGGTAGATATTTGATAAATTATTCATTGAATAACTTTAATACTCTTGGTTCAGGAAAGTATACTGATCACGCTACCAACTAAATAAAAATTCCTGCCATAGCACTAATACATTAAGGAAAGTTGTTCTTTACATTATAAATATTGTTTGCTTTCCTTACTCCTTTGC
>NC_046661.1:19263518-19264765 GCF_010883055.1 Belonocnema kinseyi
ATTTTTGACGGTGAAATTAAATTTGTCTCTTCCCTTTCGCCGCGAATGACTTGACTCTGTTTAAATTTCGAATCCCCCACATATTCGGGACCACGATAGCGCAATTAAAGTGGTTGTAAAAATCTAGTGAAACTGATTTAAAATTGGGCAAACAGATGAGAAGAAATTTGTCAAATATATTAAATAATTATTTATGCAATTCCAAAAACACTGAAGTCATAAGTTCTTAAGTATTACTTTGAAGCGAAATATATAGAAATTTCGTTACGTCGCACACTAAAGAAAACTGAAAGCCCTACACCTACAGCATCACTGAAATCTCTGCAGCAGTAATCTTCTATCTTTAAAAACATCGCGCGGGTCTTCTTAAATATTTACAAAACGTTCACCGCGATCATTCAAAGGCTTTTCAACAGCATCTATACTCTATAGTGTCATGTCAGCTTTGCAATTTCATATATCGGATCTTCCCTTATTTATTCAAATACTCTCGATACGATCGGACCGTTTTTGTTGTCATTATAATGCGTTGTCACAGAAAAATCGCATTAGAACGTGAGCTAGCATTGACTATGAACTACATTTCTACACAAAATATCCTAATGCGTTCATGAAATATTCATTTTTTGTACTGTTCAGCATTTAACAACATTCATGTAAGCTGCCGAAAACATATATAGTCTGACGGATGAAGGTAATTTTCCATGATGCACTTCATGTTACACAGAATTTTATTGTTTTGTAGGTAGGTGAGAGTGGGGATAGGTGGATCACGGGAATAAGTGGATCACTAGGGATATTTTTGAAACCACTAGGGGTTTTTGCGTAACGTTGATGTTGGTTGGCAGTCCTACCTATTACGAGGGTAGTTCAATAAGTCCTTAGAATGACCAACAGATGGCGCGCGAATCGCTCCAAATCATCTGTTTTCAGTCAGCACCACTCCCGACTAGATATATGGTGCAGTCACAGTCCACATCTTCTGAGTTTACGTGTTTTTATAACCAATTGAAAAAAAATTGTTCGTTAAGAAAAATGGAAAAAAACGAGTTCAGAGCGGTAATCAAACATTTTCATTTAAAGAGTTTAACTCCATATGAGATAAAAAATGAATTGGACTCAGTTCATGTCACATCGGCCCCTGTCTTAGCAACGGTTTATAACTGGGTAAATGAATTTAAGCGTGGTCGTACATCAATAAGTGACGAACCACGTTCAGGAAGGCCCATAGAAGCAAGTACTCCCGA
>NC_046661.1:19264865-19271441 GCF_010883055.1 Belonocnema kinseyi
TATTTTGAGGAACTTCCGAAAACGCACTTTTCTGAAGGATTAAAAAAACTTGAAAAACGATTGACCAAGTGTATAGAGCTCCAAGGAGATTATGTTGAAAAAATAAAAAAAAATTTACCCAAAAAAAATTGTTGTTATACTTCATTCTAAGGACTTATTGAACTACCCTCGTACCTAACTTTACCCGAGGAAGTAGAAACCTGCAACGCTTGTTGTTGTTCTTATGTACGATGGAAATTTTCTGCGATTGAAATCGGTTAATTCGTAACTTGCCACTTTTTTTAGAATTAGTGTATTGTTCTTTTTCTTCGTCCCTGTATCCACAAAAAGTATACTTGACATAAGTACATTCATATTACTATTAATCCGTGCAAAACTTTTAAGGTTATGTTTTACTATTTTATTATTAGAATAATTACAATTAACTAATGTTCGTGGGGATAAATGGATCATTTTTTGTGGGGACACGTGGGTCAGTAGTTAACTTTGGATATTTTTAAAGTAAAATTTTATACGCTGGGTACGAGGGTAAAACTAATCTTAGCGACGCTTGCGCAGAAGTCTTAACTGGGTCAGATGCGCATATTGCGGGAAGTACGCGAAAAAAAGAGGTGGGCTTGAACGACCTAAAAGTCACTAAGCGGAAAAAACGTTTCTTTTTGTTATTATTATTATTAGTGATATTATTATTGTTATAAATATTTTAATTGTTATTATTAATATTATGATTATTATATCCTTATTGTTATTATCATAATTGTTATTTTTATTGTTTTTACTATTATTATAATTATTGTTAATTTTATCATTATAATAATAATTATTATGTATTTCTTAGGAAATTTATCTCGGGTTCTTTTACCCGGTGATTTATCACCATCCACGGATTAAGTCAATTGCCTGGTTAAGCGTTTTTACACACTTATATATGTATCCCTAAGTGAAGAATGCTCTTTTACTTAAAAAAATTAATTTCTTTTTTTAAATAGCTTCTAATTCATTTTATTGTGCGAATTCAGGTTAATTGTCCAACAAACTGTACACTTTTCAGAGTGATCCAACTATCCCCACAGGTTAATCCAAGTATCCCCACGGGTGGGGATACTTGGGTCCAATGACGCTAAAAAGTTAACGATTAATAACAATTATGAATCAATATATTTCACTGTAAATCATTTTGGAAATTATAAACGAAGAGTATATCTTTCATATTGATGTAAAAAAAGTTATTACTTTATATTTGTGTAGAAAATATGACAAGAAAGACAAAATCTGATCCACCTATCCCCACTCTCCCCTATATACAGGGTGATTTTTTTAAGTTGGAACTTTCAAATATCTCGAAAAATAGGCACTTTATGAACAAATTTTATGGATCAAAATTTAATCACTCTGAGGAGTACATACACTGATGTTAAAATCGGTTCACCCACACCGCCCCCTGGGGGTGGGTGTGGGGGCAAGTTCGAAATATTGAATTGGAACCCCTATTATTCATTGCATATTCGGATTCTTTGGATAAAAATGCGTATGCTTTGTCCAAAAAAAATTTCTCGTTTCACGATAGATGACGCTGTAATCGACGAAATTCAATTTGTCTTCATTTTACTGTTACGGAGAACGCACGCTTACGATTCTGCAATAATCGAAATTAGGCTTAAAACAAACTACTACTTTTTGCGTAACCCAGGAACAACGACCTGGACGTAGCAGTTTTCTGTTCCCTTCAGGGTGCTTGATTAGCGTGAGTCCCCTTGCCTCTCACGACTCTGGGTGCTTGATTAGCGTGAGTCCCCTCGCCTCTCACGATTCAAGGTACTCAGGGAATTATAACAACTTAAATTTTAATAAACAAGATAAATAAATTCAAAATTTTGGGTCTGTTGAGTAGAAAAAAATAGTTTTTTTTACTAAAACTGTTTGAAATTATTGTGCGAATGGGAGATACAAAATTACTGACTTCAGCTTTACAAATACAACTTTTCAATTCACAAATGTGAAAATTGCGTGCAAAGATGCTCAGTTGTTACACAAATAGGCGACGCAAAAGCACGTTGTAAAAATGCAAACATAACGTCACCCGTTCATAGTGATCACGTGTTACCGGACCGATAGCAGAAAGGACGGCAACATCTGAACTCTACTTCGTTCGTACAGAATTAAGCGATCTTATTCGCACTAATTATCACTAACTCACACTGACTGCAGCGTTGTCGTACGTTATTAAACGCTGTTCGCATTGTTTCGTCTCACTCTGCAGCACTGTGCTACACTGCTTGCTTTTTAACTGTCGTTATACGCATAGTCAACTGATTTCGAACACTGTACACTCTAAGCAGCATTACTCCGAGCATTAGTTGCATTATAGGCACAACTAAAAAATGATTTCATAAGTTGAATACGAGTGTGAATAGCCCTTCGAAAAATGCCAAAAGTGAAAAGCACTCGTCGCGGTCGGATGCATCGAACAATGTCCAACATTCCTGACATACTCAGATCCTTTTACCGGCTTTCATTATTAATACACCATTAAGCCATTTCCCTTTCGGGGTAGGCGTGACTCACTCGGTAGGGGAAAGGTGTAGTGTGTAGGAGGGATAGAAATTTTTCAGATTGATTCAGAATTCACGTGCTATTTAAGTAAATAACACGTTCGTTTCGCAACACTGCTCCGACCCAGGTTAATGATCAATCTCTCTAGCAATCACCCCAAGCGAAGAACCTCACGAAGTCGTTATGTAAGGTTCCCCACTCGGGTCCATTAGTGGCCAAGGTCTTTTGTTTCAGGCGTCATTCACTCTACTGACACTCTTTTTATTAACTATTTTCCGCCATACTTTCCTGTCCTGGCATACTTCTCTAGCTTTTTTTATGTCCATGCATTTTTTCATGCAGGCTCTCGTATTTCTGTGACTTCTTATGTCTCTTCTAACTAGGGTCTCATTCACACATACTAACCATTCTTTCCGCGATTTACATCTGGGCCCGCCGCCAATTACTTTACCTTGATATACTTGTTTCGTTAGTCGTTCATCAGGCATTCTCTTAACATTTCCGAACCATCTGAACCGATTTCTTTCTCATGTGTCTCCTAGCGTCTCTTCTGCACCACATTCTTTTAGAATTATCTCGTTACTTACTTTGTCCAGCAGGGTTTTCCCGCACATTATGCGCATGAATCTCATGTCAATTGCATTAATTTTACTCTTATCTTTTTCTTGATAAGTCCATGTCTCGCTACCGTATAGTATAGTCGGTACAAATATAGAATTATGTATTGCCATTTCAGCTTTATTTGATATGTTTTTACTTCTGATAAGGGGACCTGCTCTACCAATAACCTTCTTACCTCCATTTATTCGTCTACTTAATTCCTCATCTATCTTCCCGTCCCTAGTAAATAAGCTACCATGGTATACAAACTTATCAACTTGTTCAATTCTCTCATCATTGAATAAAATATTGCATAGTGTTTTCTCACTCTTTCTTTCGAACACCATAGTTTTTGTTTTATTTGCGTTAATTTTGAGGCCCATGCTCTTCATGCTTGCATCTAGTTCATTCAACATTCTTTGCAAGTCTTCGATAGACTCTGCCATAACAACCTTATCATCTGCGAACGCTAACCCACGTACCCTTACTGTTTGGAGATCCACAGCCTCATCGTCGAAGAGCGCCATTCTTAAACACTTGTCCATAAATAATATAAATAACCATGAAGACATAACGCATCCTTGTCTAACTCCTTGAATAATATCGAAACAGTCACTCAGTTTCCCATTTACTCTTACACTCGCTTTGCTGTCTGTATGTATTGTTTTTATAGCTTGTAGGAACCATCTATTGATTCCATACTCTTTCAGGACTTCCCAAAGTTTACTTCTATCTAACTTGTCAAAAGCTTTTTCTAGGTCAACAAATGCACCGAAAACTTTTTTTCCTACTCTCAAACTTTTTTCTGTTATTTGCCTTAAGCTAAATATTTGGTCTTTACATGACGTTCCTGGCATAAACCCACTTTGGACTTTCCAAATCGTTGCTTCTGTTATTTTCATTATCCTACGAATAAGTATTTTTAAATATATTTTACATACGGTGCTTAACAAGCTAATCCCTCTGTAATTATTGCACTCGCTTTTATCTCCCTTTCTCTTGTATATTGGTACAATAATCGCTTTTCTCCAATCGTCTGGGACGTCTCCCATCTCGGAACATAAATTTATCAATTCGCACAGTCTATGAGGTATGCACGCGCCACTGTCTTTAAGCATTTCAGCGTTAATACCGTCTATCCCGGCAGCCTTACCGTTTTTCAAGTTCTTAATTATATCTTTAACCTCAGTGATACAGACTTTCTCAATTGAGTTTTCCATCGCATCGTGTTCAACATCGCAGTTGTGGTGTCCTATAGCTTCTTCTCCGAATTGTGCCCTAAAGTAGTCTCTGAAAGCCTCTAGTATTTCGTCTGCATTATATACCATTTCCCTCCTACTATTTCTCATGTTGATAATTTCTGTACTTTTGTTTCCTTTCATTTTTTTATAAAGTAGTTTCCTGCTTCCTTCCAAGTCGTTTTGTATTTTTATCTCTTCTTCTGCTCTAATTGTATCTTTACTTTCTTTAACTAATCGTTTAAGTATTCTATTTTCGCGTCTATAATCATTTCTACGTCTATTACTTTCTTCATTGCTAAGACCTGCGATGTTCAAAGTTCTCTTGTACTCTTCTCTTTTTGCTTTTTGGGCAGCCTGAATTTCATCATTCCACCACGCATCACCAGACATTCTTCCTACAACTGCGGTACCACACACTTCGATCATACATCTAACAAGGATATCCCGTAACATTGTCCAGGCAACCTCTATATCTTTGTTTTTTATACGGTCCTCCCATGTTGCCCTATCTATGCTTTTAATTATCTTATTTTGGAAATCTTTTCGCACATCTGGCTTCTGTAGGTTCTCAATTTTGATTCGCGTTTGTTTTGCTTTCTTGGTTCTCTTTTTTCTCCATCCCCGACCTAAGTTAATTTCTGAGATCAGAAGGTAATGATCAGTAGTGCATTCAGGACCCCTCATGGCTCTTGTATCTTTGACTAACTCTCTTAGTCTTTCATCCGCCACAACAAAGTCAATTATACTGCGGCTATTTCCTTTAGACCAGGTGTACATGTGGATCATTTTATGCCTAAACCAAGTATTTGTAATAAACAGACCCCTTTCTAAGCATAGACCAACTAATTTATCTCCGTTATAGTTTGTTCTTGAATCCCCAAAATTACCTAATACTCTTTCTGTATCCTGATTTTGGATGCCCACCCAACCGTTAATGTCTCCTAGTAGAATTATTCTTTCCCCATGTTCGCAAATGTTTATTGTGTCATTTAACGTGTCCCAGAAGGCGTCTTTTACTTCTCTAGGATCACTATCAACCGGCGCGTAGAATGCTATGATAAATAGTCTTCTGATTCCTACTTCCATTCTAGCCCACAGCAGCCTGGGAGATACGAAACCATGATCTCCGAGATGCTGCTTTGCTCTTTCATTCAAAATCAGACCTACTCCTTGTTTACCATGTGATTCACAGTCTACTCCTGACCATATTTCGAATCCGCCTTTGAACACGCCGTTTTTTATGTCTTTAGTTTCGCATCCCTTTTTCTTTGTTTGGGGCAAGCATAAAATATCTAGTTTCTTCACTTCCATAGTTTCACGCAATTCTTTTACCTTGAGATCATTTACTCCCCTAGCATTCCAAACACCCAGTCTCCATTCGTCGCCTGAAACATGACCTTTAGATTTTCCGTGTGCATGCCTTTTGTCATTAAAAGTTCCAGTCCTTTCCGAGGCTATTTTGTAGTTTGTATTATAAATTGTTTAGATTATGCGCCCAACTAACACCTTTATGAAATAAGTTTATTTTCTGAGTCGAAACCATGTCAAAGTTAAGTGTCAAATCGTCATATGGTGGTGATTGTAGTTCTAATGTCAGTCCCACCAAAAGCTTCAGTTAATAAGGGAGGGTTGGGAGAGGGGCGAGGTAGAACTGGAGCCGAGAGAGTCGTCTTGGGTTTGTGTTTTTGTTTTGATGCTGAGAAGGTCACCAGCCTTCAGCAGCTTTGCGATATATGGAAGTAAAAAATTATAACGAATTGCTTAAATTACTTATTTTTAAGTACGTTTCCGGATTTCCTAGTAACTGCATATCGAAGCACAGTTTTAAGAGAGTGCATTTATATAAAATTTTTAATTTTCTATTTGGCTTTTTCCCCGACCGACCATATGTACGACCGGCCTCTTGAAGGGATACCACGAAACTGTTACACAAAGGACATGAGAATTTAAGGGTCGATTGACAACTACGTCATATCCGACAGTCGTTAAAAAAAATATATATATATGCACATATATACATGCATACATACACATACATACACATATACATATTGAAAGTCAAGAAATTTCAATTCCAAATGTGCAAAATTGTGGGTCCGGATGCAATAAGGGCACATAAAATTTTTTCGTGCGAAAACGAAGTCCCCTGGAGGCTTTAGAAAAAATTTTCGAATTTTAATTT
>NC_046661.1:19271541-19273887 GCF_010883055.1 Belonocnema kinseyi
AAATTAAAATTCGAAAATTTTTTCTAAAGCCTCCAGGGGACTTCGTTTTCGCACGAAAAAATTTTATGTGCCCTTATTGCATCCGGACCCACAATTGAAGAAATATAAAATGTAAATCCAGAAAAAAAAATAAAAACCAAAAAAGACAAATTTTCAAGAAATTTTTAAATCTGAAACAAAGCCAAAAACAGGTGACTTCGATAAAGCAGTAGAATTTTAAACAATATAGATAAATTTTCAATTGAAAAGTAAACGTTAACCAACTAAAACAGATTAATTTTTAACCAAACATTTGCACCCTCAATCAAAAAAGTTGATTTTCCACCGAAAGAAAAGAATTTTTAAACAAAAAGGATTAATGTTGTCAAAATTGCCGAATTTTGAAGGAAATAATTCAGTTTTGAGCCAAGTAATACAATTTTTTACAAAAAAAAAGAACCATTAACAAAAAATTTCATTGTAGGCGTTTCGATTAAAAAAGAATGAATATACACATAAGCATATATACACACACACATACTCATACATATATATCTCATTTTTGTGTGTGTGTGTTTATTTTAGGCCTGCATCTTTAGATTTACAATAAAAAGAGAGGTACCCCCCCCCCCGTGTACGAAATTTCTTTTTTTTTTTATCGTAAAATTATAAAGAATTTTTAAACGAAAAGGATGAATCTTGACAAAATTGCCGAATTTTGAAGGAAATAATTCAGTTTTGAGCCAAGAAATACAATTTTTGACAAAAAAAAAGAACCATTAACAACAAATTTCATTGTAGGCGTTTCGATTAAAAAAGAATGAATATACACACATAAGCATATATGCACATACACATATGCATATACATATATATCTCATTTTGTGTGTGTGTGTGTTTACTTTAGGCCTTACAATGATTTTTCTTATTCACATTAACATAAAGTAACGTCGTAAGGTACATGAACCTGTTAATGTTTGTGGTCCTATTATCGTTATAACTTGATTGAAATGTAATAAATAATACATTTTTATACTTTGACTTATAAGGAGTAATAAGTGCATTTACCTTACTCTCGCTACTACAGAAAAAAAGGAAAAAAGTAAACTTGCCTCAAGTGTGATCTGTCGAAATATATACGTAAACCAAAGGGGGGGGGGGGCTCAAATCAATCCGAACTGCACTTTGACTGCACTTTATAGCTGACTGAAGAATACAGCTGACTCGAAACTATGCGTAAGACATTTTTGAAAATAATTTTCTAATATTCAAAATAATAAAAGACTTATCAGTTTAGTTTTCAATTGTCCATTTAAAACTTATTCTATATAAAGTTATGAAACAAACCTATTACAGACTTATCACGAGAAATATTTTTAAAACCAATTTCGTCAATCCTAAGGACAAGAATAATTGCACTCAAAATATTGAGTCGCACTGAATCAAGGTCAAACAGGATCTGCGTAGGCGACTTGGGGAAATGTCAGTTGAGAATACTGAACATTAACTGATTGAATATGTTTGGAGAAACACATACACCTTCAACGAAGAATTGTTTCTCAGTATTTTAGAAGCAATTAAAAATTTCTATCCCCAATGAGGACCCCGGTATCAAGAAGGAGACATACAAGAACATTTTTCTAATGAAGGAATAACGTATTGTTTGAATACATGTAATGAATTGTTAAAATAAAAAATTTTAATCATAAATAATTAAAGCATCAATAGATAAAAAGAAATAGAAATAAATAAATTTATAATATGAAATTGTTTCAGTTTCCACAAGTGATGAATTTCCAACTAAACTATTCAATGTTCAATTAAAAAAGATGACGCGGCCCCTTAATATGTAGTCCTGTACTGTGTTTTCTTCCTTTTCCTAGTGTCTTTCTCTTCCTCATATATCGCGATTATGGGTACTGTGTAGGATTCGTAGTGCAAACCTTGCATCTTCTTGAAAAAGAAACGCCAGCGCTCGACTCGGCCGAAACAATAGGCCCCCAGTGGGCACAAAGTTTGGCGACGTCTTTATGACATCGTTACGACATCTTTACGATAACTTTACGATATCCTATGTCCATGCTGTAAAGGTATCTTTCGATATCGTAAATAAGTCGCATGATCTGACGATGCCTTTAAGACATCGTAAAGACAGCGAAACGACATGGATAAATGATGTCAAGTTGTCGTAAAGATGTCGTAACGATGTCGTAAATACGTCGCCAAATTTTGTGCCCGCTGGGGCCCCCGACGGCAGGGTAAATGGGCTGTATGCGAACCCTGTGATAGCTTTTACCCTAATTTTTTAGATGGGGGTAAAGGACCGGGTTTCTTGCTTGGTTCGCAAATGGCACCAATTTGAATTGT
>NC_046661.1:19273897-19276298 GCF_010883055.1 Belonocnema kinseyi
CTTCAGGTAACAGGTTAATGGTCCTACTAAGAAGGAATACATACAGTGGGGTACTTTGGATTTGTTCGTGCAAATAATCGACGACTCGTCAACTTTCAATCAAATTGACTTTTTTTTTTAATACTCGTGAGTCAATTTACTGTCGGAGAGATACGCCACTATTACGGTTTGAATCGTCAGTACGACAAAAAAACGTCGACCAACGTCGGTAGTCGTTGGTCGATTTTTAGGCTATTCAGATGTCAGTAATATTTTTTAATTGGTACAAAAAATGCTTCATGCTCATTGTTATTTATGTTTTCAACCATTACAAATGCAAACCTTTCTATTTCAAATTAGCGGTGCCGTTCGATATGATACTGTCTCGTGATCGGGTCGGGATCGCGTAGAGAAATATTCTTTTTTTGGTAGAAAATTAATCTTTTTAGTTTATGATTCATTATTATTTTAGTTAGAAATTTGTCCGTTTAGTTGAAAAGTGATTATTCAAACTAAAAATTAAACTATTCCATTTTTGGCTGTAATCAATCTGTTTTAATTTAAAATTGACCTATTTCGTTAAAAAATCATGTGCTTTGATGAAAAATAGTATTTTTTTGTGTAAAGTTATTTTTTTAAAAAAGTTGATCTTCTTGTCTACAAATTCCTCTTTTAGTAGTTTTATTTTTAACCAAAAAGATGACTCTTTGGTTGAAATAAAACTCCTTTTTTGAAAGTTAAGCTTTCTCGTTAAAAAGGCACCTTTCTGTTTAAATATACACGTAGTGCAGTTGATTATTCATCACTTTAGTTGAAAATTCAAGTAGTTACGTTAAAGAGTTAAAGGTTTCTAGTTGAAAATTTATCTATTTCAGTTTAAAATTTAAATATAAAATTACATGAAAATTTATTTTTCTGTTTGAAAATTGAAACCATTCTCTTCATGATTTGTGTTTTTGCTTGAATAATAACGTTTCTAACAACATATTCAACTTTTTGATTTTCGAATAAACATTCGTTACTTTGTTTTTGATAATTCAGATCCTTTCTGAAAAATTTTTCCTTTCGGTGTAAAACGAAGTGTCTGGGTTGAACATTCAACTCTATGTTTCAAAGTTAAAGTGAATTGTTTTTATTCTTCAGTTAAACTATTTTTCTAAAAATTTGCACTCTGAAATTTTGAAGAATCAGTAGAATGCAAACTATTTACAAGAAATGGGCTGTAAGTTGTTCACTTTTCAATATCTGATTCATATTTGATCCTCTTGAATAAACAGTGTAATATTGCCACATACTAAAAAATATATTCTCTTTCATTAAAAACATTTCTAAATTGAATGAAGGTTGTAAATAGTTTCTATAATCGGCATAATCGCATTTCGATGTTTCAAATTATTTAGTTCGAAGTCAAAGTACAAATCTTCCACTGTCTATGAGGAAAATTTATTTCAGCATTTAAAATTTTATTTTATTATTATTATTTTTTATATTATTTTTTTATATTATTTTATTTTTTATATTATTATTTATTAGTATTTATTATTATTATACCATTAAGCCATTTCCCTTTCGGAGTAGGCGTGACTCACTCGGTAGGGGAAAGGAGTAGTGTGTGGAAGGGATAGAGATTTTTCAGATTGATCCAGAATTCTCGTGCTATTTAAGTAAATAACACGTTCGTTCCGCAACACTGCTCCGACCCAGGTTGCTGATCAATCTCTCTAGCAATCACCCCAAGCGAAGAACCTCACGAAGTCGTTATGTAAGGTTCCCCACTAGGGTCCATTAGTGGCCAAGGTCTTTTGTTTCAGGCGTCATTCACTCTACTGACACTCTTTTTATTAACTATTTGCTGCCATACTTTCCTGTCTGGACATACTTCTCTAGCTTCTTTTCTATCCATGCATTTTTTCATGCAGGCTCTCATGTTTCTGTGATTTCTTATGTCGCTTCTAACTAGGGTCTCATTCACACATTCTAAACATTCTTTCCGCGGTCTACCTCTGGGCACGCTGCCATTTACTTTACCTTGATACACTTGTTTCGTTAGTCGTTCATTTGGCATTCTCTTAACATGTCCTATCCATCTTAACCGACTTCTTTCCCATGTGTCTACTAGCGTCTCTTCTGCACCACATTCTTTTAGAATTGTCTCGTTACTTACTTTGTCCATCAGGGGTTTCCCGCATATTATACGCATGAATCTCATGTCAATTGCGTTAATTTTACACTTATCTTTTTCTTGATAGGTCCATGTCTCGCTACCGTATAGTACTGTGGGTACAAATATGGAATTATGTATTGCCATTTTAGCTTTACATGATATATTTTTACTTCTGATAAGGGGACCTGCTCTACCAATAACCTTCTTACCTTCATTTATTCGTCTATCTAATTCCTCATCTATCTTCCCGTCCCTAGT
>NC_046661.1:19276398-19277709 GCF_010883055.1 Belonocnema kinseyi
TGCTTGCATCTAGTTTATTCAACATTCTTTGTAAGTCTTCGATAGACTCTGCCATAACAACCTTATCATCTGCGAACGCTAACCCACGTACCCTTACTGCTTCGAGATTCACACCCTCTTCGTTAAAGAGAGCCATTCTTAAACACTTGTCCATAAATAATTTAAATAACCATGAAGACATAACGCATCCTTGTCTAACTCCTCGAATAATATCGAAACAGTCACTCAGTTTCCCATTTACTCTTACACTCGCTTTGCTGTCTGTATGTATTGTTTTTATAGCTTGTAGGAACCATCTATTGATTCCATACTCTTTCAGGACTTCCCAAAGTTTACTTCTATCTACCTTGTCAAAAGCTTTTTCTAGGTCAACAAATGCACCGAAAACTTTTTTTCTTACTCTGAAACTTTTTTCTGTTATTTGCCTTAAGCTAAATATTTGATCCGTACATGACCTTCCTGGTATAAACCCACTTTGGACTTCCCAAATCTTTGCTTCTGTTATTTTTATTACCCTACGAATGAGTATTTTTGCATATATTATACTTACGGTGCTTAATAAGCTAATCCCTCTGTAATTATTGCACTCGCTTTTATCTCCCTTTCTCTTGTATATTGGTACGATAATTTGAAAATTAGAGTATTAACGTTATGAACGTTTATTAACTATTATTTAAAACTTTTATTGCAAAAATAGGATGAGAATAGAAAGTTTTGCACTTGTAATGGTAGAAAACGTAAATAACAATGAGCATCAAGCATTGTTTGTACGAATTACCAAATATTAATGACATCTGGATAGCCTAAAAATCGGCCGACGACTGCCGACGATGGTCAACGTTTTTTTGACGTACTGACGATTCAAACTGTAATAGTGGCGTATCTCTCCGACGGTAAATTTATTCACGAGTATTTAAAAAAAATCAATTCGGTTGAAAATTGACGAGTCGTCGATTATTTGCACGATCAAATCCACAATACCCCACTGTGCGACGTTTCGAACCTGCATCTATAACTGAATCTATCGCCTAACAGACAGGAGTCTCAACCATTACTCTGTACCTATTCTGCTGTACAAACTAAAAAGGTAAAAAGAGAATAACCCTAAGCGGCACTGTCACTTATGTATCTTTTTAATTTGTACGGCAGTACAGAATTAAATGTCAATAAAAAAACCATCGTCATAAGACTCAGCTAACAAAAGTTAAAAAAAAAAAAACAATTCTTGTACTCTTTTTCTCCATTAATTTTTTTATCATTATACGAAGTCATAAAAATAACGCCGAAATTTTGAACCGGGCCGGGGGGGGG
>NC_046661.1:19277809-19287432 GCF_010883055.1 Belonocnema kinseyi
GTTAATAAAAAGAGTGTCAGTAGAGTGAACGACGCCTGAAACAAAGACCTTGGCTATTAATGGATCCAAGTGGGGATCCTTACATAACGGCTTCGTGAGGTTCTTCGCTTGGGGTGATTGCTAGATTTACATAAATAGCACGAGAATTCTGGATCGATCTGAAAAATCTCTATCCCATCCACACACTACTCCTTTCCCCTGCCGAGTGAGTCACGCCTACCCCGAAAGGGAAATGGCTTAATGGTGTAATAATAATAATAATAATATGGATGTAAAATAAATTAGCTGGTGACTGGAATATAAGTCAAACAATTTTGAAATAAATAATTTAATTTAATTTAATCACACTTTTGGTGGTTTGTAGCATGAGCGCTCCAACATTTGACAGTAAAAAGGTATTAGCACCAAAAAAATGTTCAAACTCTTTTTTTATTCAATTTTTTTAACCATTTTTTTCTAACGTTTTTTTCTCTGAAAAATTTTTCTAATTAAATTCTTTTCCCAACATTTTTTTCAGAAACTTTTTTTATACATTTTTCGTAACAAAATTTGTTCAAGAATTTACAGTGAAATCCTCCAATAGACATCCCTGCTATAGCGCTTCGGAGAATTAACGGCGCGTCGCAGGTAGGTGTAACAACAACTGCGCGGGGTGCGCGTGTTCTGCGGTCGTCACTCAGACGTGAACAAATAAAAGCGGGCGGGCTATAATGAGTTACTTCCCACTTACCGTCAGCGCCAAAATGGACGCTTTAGAAGAGTTTCACTGTATTTTCAAAAAAAATTTCAACACATTTTTTTGTGTGCCTGCGTTGAGTAATTTTTCTTCTTGTAATATTTTGTTCTTTCGCATATTATCATAAAGATGAAACTTAGAATTTTTTCCTCAAAAAACAATTGTTTTCGCGATATTTGTATTTACAGTTTTTCGAAATTTCAGAACACATGAACAATATTATCAAAGATATTTTTGTCATTTTTTAAATGTTTATATTATCCGCATAGTATTGCCCCGATCGTAGAGCCAACCGTCCGCCAGTACTGGTCGCATTGCCTATTACCTGAATTATTGCGCCGGTGGTGAACTCCGGCGGAGTAATGAATTTTCCTCCTGGTAAGTACAAAATTTGGAAGGATATAGGTGTAAGTTTTTTACATAATTGAATATGCAATTGTTTATTGAGAATGACATATTTGGTTTTTTTCGATTTTATTGTTCCTTGTACATTTACTTTATCATTCTTTTATTCCTCAAGTAGAGTGTTATATATACCTATAATTCTATTTGTGGGAGTCATAGCCGATTTCTATTTAAAAAGTGTTACATTTTTTGTTTTTGATGAGTTCAGCTTTTGTAAAACTTCTGTTTTAATAAAAATCCATTGTATTGCGTATACTGCATTGTAATATGATTTCCATATCATAAATTGACATTAATTTTTATCCATCACTTACGGTTTATCGGATATTCATTAATCGTAATAACCAGAGAGCGAAAAATGATACGTTGTCATCAATGCAAATACAGGATGTTCGCTGGATTTCGAAATCGGGAAATGACAGTGAAGTAATTTTTTGACTGGGAATTTTACAAATTTTTAGATAATAAAACTGTCAAGCTTTGATTCCAACCGTGTTTTAAATAATTAGCTAAATTTTTATATTTTTTAACTATGATATCATTCAGTTTAGAATGCGTAATTCAAAATTTTGTTACTTTAAAAATGTTCTATTTTAATTTTTAAACGCACATTTTTATTTAAAGAATTTGAAAATGCAGTTTTCAAGACTTAAAGAATTAAAAATTAGAAATGTTTGAAATGGATGGTTTGGGATAAAAAAACATTTTTAGTCAATAAAATGTGAATATAAATTAAATAATAATTTTTAAATGGAACTGTACTTTAAGTATTAGAAAGTAAATAATAATTGATTTTACAAGACGATTCGTAATCAGTTCATAATTTTAGCATTTCCAGACTTAAACTTTGATAATTAAACTGTTTAAATTTGTAAGTGTTATTAGTTAGACAAATGTAAACTCCCGATTGAAACTTTATAAACTATTTTCAATTTTTAAATAACTTAAAAATAACATATTCGTAATTAAAAGCTTTAATTAAATTTCAAAAATTGTTTCAGTTTGAAATATTCCATTTTTAAACCATTCAATTCGAAAGTTTTTAATTCAGAAAAATAACAATTATTTAATATTTAGATATATCTTACTGTTTATTTCAAATCCGTACTCACAAATCAAAAAGACAAAACTAAACGAAAAACTAAACTTTGAACATTAAAATTGCGAATAATTTCAAAAGAAATTTGAAAGTTCTTAAAATGCCTCAAAAATAATTTTAAATTTGAAAAACGTAAAACAACAATCAGATTTTTCAAGATTTTGAAATAAAATTTTAAAGCGTTTTAAGGATTTATAAAGTATTTGAAATTAAAATAATTTAACTTTCAATTTAAGAAGTGAGCTTACTCGAATTTGTTCCAAGAACAGTAGGTTGTACATGGTTATTTATACATAACAATTATACAATTTGATTAACAAATTAAAATTTTTAAAATAGTGTAATTGAAATTCTAACGTTCAAAGTTTAGTTTTTTGTATTTCATTTGTCATTAAGGATTTTAAATGAACAGACAGATATCTCTAAATATTCGATTATTGTTATTTTGTGCAAAGGAGTCACGTTTTCCGTGTCATTCCGGGAAGGTTGGTAGCATAGGCTCTAATCCGGGTTGCCAGATGGGGCGTTGAGCAAGTCGCCCAAATTGCCAACTTAGTCGCCCAAAATCGCCCCAACCTCAAATCTCTATCTAATATAATTTATAGCGAACGTAGTTTCGCGCCTAAATTTAAGAATACGAAAAATTACATAGTAATTATTTAAAAATTTTTTAAATTTATCTGCTATATCATCAAAGATTGTACCTTACCGACAGTAGATGAACCCTCCAAACCATTAAGGCAGAAAATCTACACAATATCGATCAAGTCAAGAATCTTCAATAACAGAAAATGCGTAACGTCTTAATAAGAATAGATGGAAAATAATATTTTTAAATTAAAATTATTATTATTATGTTCTTGAATTAAGAGTTCTTATTCTGATTCCTCTAATAGCTTAATTGGAAAAGCACCTGACCCGAAATCAGAAGTCTTGTGGTTCGTTTCCCAATGGAGTGAAGATAGAGTAGGATCTTTTTTTTCAAGAAATAATTTTAATTTAATTACATAGTAATAATTAAAAAGTTTAATACTATTAATAAACATGAGTAAAAGAACCTTAAGTATGAAAATAAATGTATATCTATAAACTCTTAATTATAAAATTTATAAACTACATAAGTTATTAGGATTTTTTAAATATAAATACTCTAATACTTTTTTGAAGATCATAAAAGGATATAGTATACGAAATGTTATGTGTTTAACTTTCATTTAAATCTTTAAATACAATAAGTATAAAATAACTTCAGGTAATAGTAACTACTAGAACTAATACTGCCTGTTTTTACTCTTTGGTATTTATAAACTTTACACGTTTAATCCACAAAAAACTTCACAAATATCGCTATCTTCTGAGAATAAAGTAAGAGTTTCTAAGAGACTCTCCTCATTATTCTCATTATTTTCAGGTACATCAATTTCTGCATCTTTTACGCTTTTTCCTCCATCATCAGTCTTCGTTTTCTTTGGATTGCTAGGTACTTTTTCGTCATATATCGTCGCAGAATTAAATTTTAGTAACATTTTATCGGTAGGCTGTAATTTACTACAACAATTTTTTTACTGCTGAACGTGATACGAATTCTTAACAGAGCAGCTAACATTAGCACTTTGAGTTTACTTCGCACTTTAATTTTTATCGCATTCATCACTGAGAACACGCGTTCGACAACATCATTGCTTAGCGGAAACGATAAAAGTTTTTGAACGAGTTTTGCTAAGTTTTCAAGTAGTCGTTTGCCTCCAGCATTTTCGTAGCGCCGAACTGAAGTCCAAAACTTTGAAGTATTCTTCAGGATATCTGGTTCTAGGTGCTCCGACCACTTAAGGGGATTTATTAGCATGGCAAAATAATGCAAAACGGGAATCCATTTTAAAGCCGCAGTTTTCAATATTTTTTCCTACTTTTTTGCATACGGCATCCAAATGTTGGTCTATTTTGCTGGTCAGCGCAGGTTTTTGGATTAAATGTTTATATTTTGTTTAATAATAAAACAAGAGAGAACGATAGAGAAAAATTTCAGTGATACTCAGTGTGGACTCTCGCAGCATTCTCATCGACTCTCGCGAAATTCAAGAGGCAGGCACCCTGGAGAGCGTCAAATGGCCGCGTCGATATGCTCGTAAATCATGACCCTTTGATTGATATGAGATGCAGGTCAGTTACAAATACCTAAAGTATGAAAGCATGAATTGATTCAATTTTAATTAACAATATCAGCTTGTTCATATAATTGAAAGAAAGTGAAAACAAGATTCATGAAAATCGGTTAATATTTGCAGTAATAATAGAAATTTTAAAGTGCACACTATGGACTATGGTATAGCCAGATACGTTGTAGCGTTTTGAACCACGCGGAACGAACTATCTTTTCATTGACAAGAGATTCATGCCGGTTACGAAACCTAAAATTTGAAAGAATGACTGGATACAATTTTAATTTGCCAGAATTTGTTTTCTTCATATAATTTGAAGAAAGTGAAAAACATATTCCGGAAAATCGAGTAATAATTGCAGTAAGAATGGAAACGTTGAAGTCCATTCAAAAGTGTAGCTTTGCCGACAACTTGACACCTACTCTCTCAATCTGAATAATACGTACTTTATCCAAACTGCTCATCGAAAAAGTGTTATTAATTTCAAATAATAAGCTTTACTAAGACAATTAGAAGTTTGCTAGTTAAAAATTTGAGAAAAGCCTACTAGAGCAATTACTGACTTCTTTCGATAAAAATTATCATTTTCATCTTGTGCACTTATTTGAATTTCAAATTATGAACTTTTTAATAAGATGACATGGAAAATTGAGTAAAAAAGATGATTGTAAGTATTCTATCTATATAGAAACAGACAAAATTGTTCAAATGTATATTTTTGAAAGATGTACAGCATCCTTGAATCGCAGATTTCTACACCTTCATATTCAGATTACTTTGCGAATTCTGGTAATTAATCCATTTACTTTCATTGGAGGTAGGTCTTCTTAATCTTTATACAGTTTCCACATAAATTGTTATATAGATGACACATTTTAATAAGTGACACACAGTATTTACAAAGAATAATAGGCATGGCATGAGGGTGGTCTGACAGTTTTTCACATACTTCCATGCATATCGCCCAGGATTCAACATAAAAAAAAAATGTTTTTCGCCGGTTTTGGAAAAAGTTTCGTATAGATGTGTAAAATACTTGCAAATTATCTAAATAACATTTTTATTTTGATGGAAATTAGAAAAGTTATACACTTTTTAAAAATTTGGAAACTTTCAAAAAATATAAAAAATAATTTTTTTCATAGATTCTAAAATTTCATTCAAAATATTCTTTTTTTTTCAAATTACAGAAATTTTTGTCAAAGTTTCTTATAGATGGGTGAAAGACCTGCAAATTATCCAAATAAAATTTTTTATTTGATAAAAATTGCCAAAGTTATATATTTTTCAAAAATTTGAAAATTTTCAAAAAATATAAAAAATTTTTTTTTCATAGAACCAAAAATTTCATATAAAATTTGCACTAGATATCAACTATATTTTAAAACTATTATAACTGAATTTTTTGATTAGCCCAAAATTTAAAAAAATAAGAGCATTTTCAAAATTTCCAATTTTTTTTTTAATTTTAGACATTTTTGTCAAAGTTTCTTATGTATGGGTAGAAGACTTGCAAATTATTCAAATAAAATTTTCAATTTCGATGAAAATTAGAAAAGTTATATACTTTTGATCATTTCGAAAATGTTCAGAAAAATAGAAAAAAATATTCTCTTGTCAATGAAAAGATAGTTCGATCCGCATGGTTTGAAACGCTACGACGTATCTGGCTATATACTGTCGTAAGCACTTTAAAATTTCTATTATCACTGCAAATATGAACCGATTTTCATAAATCTTGTTTTCACTTTCTTCCAATTATATGAATAAGCTAATTCTGTTCATTAAAATTGAATCAATTCATGCTTTCATACTTTAGGTGTTTATAACTGACCTGCATCTCATAACAATCAAAGGGTCATGATTTACGAGCATATCGACGCGCCATTTGACGCGCTCCAGGGTGCCTGCCTCTTGAATTTCACGAGAGTCGATCAGAATGCTGCGAGAGTCCAAACTGAGTGTCACTGAAATTTTTCTCTATTGTTCTTTTCTGTTTTATGATTAGACAAAAAAAACTGGCGCTGGCCGGAAAAATAAACCAACATTTGGATGCCGTATGCAAAACAGCAGGAAAAAATATTCAAAATTGCGGCTTTAAAATGGAATCCCGTTTTCCATTATTTTGCCATACTAATAAGTCCCCTTATACTCCTGAGAAATCGCAACTCGCTTTCTAAAATTTGGATGTCACCAGGTGAACATCTTTTATACAAATCATCTAGTTTTTCTTTCTCCACCTTAACTACTGTGAGTGTAGAGGAAAATTCTTTTCCGTAGTCCATGGTTTCAGGAGATCGAAGAGCTAAAGGATTTGCCAGATTATCCTTTATATATTGAAGGTTAAAATTGTTTTTCGCATGCTCGACAAAAGTAGCAGTAAAATTTCCGCTTGCGATTGACAACACAAGAATTCGCATCTCTTCATAAACTTTTGCGACATCCTGATCAATACTTTGAAAAAAAGTGTTCAAATGATTAACATCATATAAATTAGATTTTAAAAAGAGCAGATATAAGTAATTGCAATAATCTTGATACATCAAACTTAGTTGTTGTGTAGTGTAACATCGCTCGCTCTCAGATACTTTTAAAAAAAATTCTTTTAATTCTAACCATTGTGAAACGATGTGTCTAACTGCACTTTCCCAAGTTAAACAAAGTGTGTCCGAAAGTTTAACCAGTCGTCGGAATCTTTTTAATTCTTTATCAGAAGTATTTATCAAATTATAAAATTCCTGATATTTTGCAAGTCTTAGAGGCGTTGGTAGCCAGTTTCTTGTTTCCCGAATTAAAAATTCTAATGCCGTCGGAAGTGTTGTTTCACAAGCGTGCGAGCAGCATTTGTGCAAAGAATGTGGTACACATTTTATCAATTGTAAGCAAGGCAAGTCTGAGCGATCTCTGAGTAAAGTAAGAAAAGAGTGATTCTTTCCACACATGGTATTCGCACCATCTGTACCCACACCTAACCAATTTTTCACAGGAATCTTAATTTGTTTTAAAAAGTTGACAAAATCGGAGTATAAAGCTTCATCCGTTGTTTCAACCACATCAACAAGTCCCAAAAAGTCCACGATAATATCGTTTTCTTTTTTGTTAAAATATTTAATACAAATCCCCATATATTTTTGTAGAAAAGTTGACGCCTCGTCTAAAATCACAGAGTAGCCTTCATCCGCGAGATCCTCTACTAAATTCTCTAATAACGATGGAGAAATAACGTCCGTTATGATTTTCGAACATTTCGTTCGATGAAGACATAGAGTCTCTAATTTACCGTCTTTACCGATACTAACGAGTAATTCTCCCAAGTGGTCCACGCTTCTCACTGCACTATGCACCGCTACATGAGCTACCAGCTTAATATCAATGCTTTTATCAGTGTCCGATAGCACAGTGATTCCAGACGAGGTGATCCGCTTTTGAACAGGCCTAATTTGATCCATGCTCTTCTTATGGAAGCTCCTTTTGGAATGCTTCTCCAAATCTGTCTTTTGTGCTCGCTGCGGTTTACGGCAAACTTTACAGTAAGCCTCTTGCCTTGGATCTGCATCGGGTAATTTATTTTTTTGGAGCCAACCTTAAAGAAAATACGGATTAAAATTATAAAATGACTATAAATTAGGGATATTTTTTTCAACCAACATAGTTCTGGAATTGTACAAAAAAAAACAATTAATTCTTTTTTCTGAGTTTATTAGTCAGAAAAATTAAGTTCAGGCTGTTGGAATAAATCAATCTCTAACCTCAAAATTGAATTGCCTCATCTTACTCGATAAGTACTAGCAGTAAATATGTTTTTGTATGTACTCAACTTTAATTTAAAAAATTTTCAATTTGATATCTCAATAAATTTGGAATTAACGTTGCAGAGAAAAAAATGTCGGTAAAGTGGGGATCGGATTAGTAATACATGGCCTTGTATAGTCCATAATTAAATGTGACAATTTTATAAACGCTTCTAGTATTTTGTTCATTATAGTGAATATTTTTACAACAAATGTATTATCAGGCATTACGTATATATTTGTTTAGATGAAAATGAAAAGATTCAAAAGATGAATTTATATAAAAAAAAAAATTATTATTTTATGTTAATTGAAACTGTTGAGGTTAGAAATGATAGGTTACGTAAAGAAATTAGAGATATGTCTTTTTAATTATTATTAAAATTAAAAATAGTTTTCTTACCTTTTAACAAGGGTAAATCCTCCCACGATTTCTGATATTGCTTGTCATATTTACTATAATCACGAGATTTCGAATCTTTGGACATTTTGCAGTTCAATGCAAGCGATGGTCAACCATTACATAGTTATCATTTTTAAATCAAAACTAGTAAAAAAATCTGGAAAATATTTCAAACAATAAAAAGAAGGTACGAATGTACACCGCCAGCGAACGAACACCATGATCACCTATGATTGGCTGAAAATGGACATTATTTCTCTTAAGCAAATACGAATTCACAAATCAGAAAGCACATTATCTACATGTATCATTCATTACTATTGGGGAATGCTGTAATTGTGGTTTCAGAGAGGAATCTCAAATTTGTTAGTTATTGACCGAAATTCAAATCGCAAAAATCGCTCAAGTGCTGTAAAAAGTCGCCCAATTTGTCGCCTGGCGACTTTTTAAATTCTTTGTCGCCAGAAGCCTATTCCAAGTCGCCCAATTGGCAATAAGTCGCCCAATCTGGCAACCCTGGCTCTAATGGGCGATTGCTACGGTGGGGGATATTGCCGTACGTGGACGGTAAAGTCAACATTGCCGTTTGGTACGCATGCGCTCTTGCGGCAAGAACTGGAATCTGTTTTGTAGCGCATGCGCAATACGTTGAGTGGAATTGAGTCGAATGCTTTAGCAAGTATAATACATCTACCCCAAACATCCTTTGCACAAAGTATCGTATGCACCATGGAGTCAAGCGCGTTCTCGGCCTCAGTGGTTTAAAAGTGGAATATTTTAAACTGAAACAATATTTGAAATTTAATTAAAGCCTTTAATTACGAATATATTATTTTAAAGTTATTTTAAAATCAAAAATAGTTTATAAAGTTTCAATCGGGTGTTCATATTTGTCTGACTAATAAGACTTTGAAATTTAAAGTTTAAATCTGTAAATTCTGAAATTATGAACTGATTCCGAATCTTCTTGTAAAATAAATTATTATTTACTTTTTAATACTTAAAGTACAGTTCAATTTGAAAATTATTA
>NC_046661.1:19287532-19293392 GCF_010883055.1 Belonocnema kinseyi
TATCTCGTTACTTACTTTGTCCATTAGGGATTTCCCGCTTATTATGCGCATGAATCTCATGTCAATTGCGTTAATATTACTCTTATCTTTTTCTTGATAAGTCCATGTTTCGCTACAGTATGGTACAGTCGGTACAAATATAGAATTGTGTATTGCCATTTTAGCTTTATTTGATATATTTTTACTTCTGATAAGGGGACGTGCTCTACCAATAACCTTCTTACCTTCATTTATTCGTCTATTTAATTCCTCATCTATCTTCCCGTCCCTAGCATAGCGTTTTCTCACTCTTTCCTTCGAACACCATAGTTTTTGTTTTATTTGCGTTAATTTTCAGTCCCATGCTCTTCATGCTTGCATCTAGTTTATTCAGCATTCTTTTTAGGTCGTCGTTAGAATCTGCCATAACAACCTTATCATCTGCGAACACTAACCCACGTACCCTTTCTGTTTCGAGATCCACATCTTCTTCGTCGAAGAGAGCCATTCTTAAACACTTGTCCATAAATAATATAAATAACCATGAACACATAACGCATCCTTTTCTAACTCCTTGAATAATATTGAAACAGTTACTCAGTTTCCCATTCACTCTTACACTCGCTTTGCTACCTGTATATATTGTTTTTATAGCTTGTAGGATCCATCTATTGACTCCATACTCTTTCAGGACTTCCCAAAGCTTACTTCTATCTACCTTGTCAAAAGCTTTTTCTAGGTCAACAAATGCACAGAAAACTTTTTTCCTACTCTCAATTTTTTTTCTGTTATTTGCCTTAAGCTAAATATTTGATCCGTACATGACCTTCCTGGCATAAACCCAGTTTGGACTTCCCAAATCTTTGCTTCTGTTATTTTCATTACCCTACGAATAAGTATTTTTGAATATATTTTACTTACATTGCTTAATAAGCTAATCCCTCTGTAATTATCGCACTCGCTTTTATCTCCCTTTCTCTTTTATATTGGTATGATAATAGCTTCTTTCCAATCGTCTGGGACGTCTCCCATCTCGAAACATAAATTTATCAATTCGCACAGTCTATGTGGTATGCACGCGCCACCGTGTTTAGGCATTTCAGCGTTAATACCGTCTACCCCGGCAGGCTTACCGTTTTTCAAAATCTTAATTATATCCCTAACCTCAGTGACACAGACTTTTTCAATTGAGTTTTCCATCGCATCGTGTTCAACATCGCAGTTGTGATGTCGTATAGCTTCATCTCCGAATCGTCTCCTAAAATAGTCTCTGAAAGCCTCTAGTATTCCATCTGCATCATGTACCATTTCCCCCCTACTATTTTTCATGTTGACAATTTCTGTACTTTTGTTTCCTTTCATTTTTTTATAAAGTAGTTTCCTGCTTCCTTCAAAGTCGTTTTGCATTTTTATCTCTTCTTCTGCTCTAATTGTATCTTTACTTTCTTTAACTAATCGTTTAAGTAGCCTGTTTTCGCGTCTATAATCATTTCTACGTCTACTTCTTTCCTCCTCGCTAAGACCTGCGATGTTCAAAGTTCTCTTGTACGCTTCTCTTTTTGCTTTCTGGGCAGCCTGAATTTCATCATTGCACCACGCATCACCAGAAATTCTTCCTACAACTGCGGTACGACACACTTCGATCGTACATCTAACAAGGATATCCCGTAACGTTGTCCAGGCGCCCTCTATATCTTTGTTTTTTATACGTTCCTCCCATGTAGCCCTATCTATGCTGTCGATTATCTTATTTTGGAAATCTATTCGCACATCCGGTTTCTGTAGGTTCTCAATTTTGATTCGCGTTTGTTTTGCTTTCTTGGGTCTCTTTTTTTCTCCAACTCCGACCTAAGTTAATTGTTGAGATCAGAAGGTAATGATCAGTATTGCATTCAGGACCCCTCATGACTCTTGTATCTTTCACTAACTAAGTTTTTCATCCGCAACAACAAAGTCAATTATACTGCGGCTATTTTTTTTAGACCAGGTGTACATGTGGATCATTTTATGTCGACATGTTTTTGAAGTGAAAATTTGCATCATCGGCAAACTTTTTTTTGTGTGGCTGTGTAATGCCTATTGTTTAAATCCACAGGAAAAATAATGGCTAAAAATGCATTCAGGTAAAAATGTGGTGGGTAATCTCGGCAGGCATCAAAATTAAGATCAGGTAGGGTTTCTGTGCCTATGTTAAATAAATTTTCGGCATAAAATCGACATGAATTATGATCATGTGTGTTGTGTATGCGTTCAAGTTTTTTTTTAATACTTTTGGAGTGTACGAGGAGTTTTTAAGTTGCATGAAGGATAGATGGGTTAATAAAAAATGGACCCCACCATTAAAGCAAGACCGAGATGCATTTTGCATCACGCGAAAATTTAATAAAGGGTGGCGTAACTTTCTGGATAGGCACCCTTGCTTCTGTTGTCCCTCTTTCATCCAGCACCCTCGATACATTTGGCTATCATTCCAAGATACGTGGATAGAGAGCTGATTTTTTTTTCATGCCCTACTCGATAATTGACCATCCCAGAGCAATAGACGCAAAAAAATTAGGAAACGAGCGGTTGGGTGAAGTTGTGCCCTTGCATCGATTCTTCAAAGCATATTTTGTCCGAGACGCAGTTATATTCAGACTGTAATTTATAGGGCGCATATTATGCTATCAGAGAAAAGCATACGTTATGAAATAAACGATGGAAACCGGTAAGAAGAGCTGGTTTGAATGGCTTGGATCATCAGATGGAGTAGCAGGGGAACTAAACGCCTTAAAGGCACAAAAAATACAATTATGTACAACTATCCACTTGTTAATAATTAATATAAACTATATTAATATTTTTTCTTCAACTCAATATGAGAAGACTAGTAAGATTTGGTGACAAATGGAATGTTTAGATGATGAGCCATTTTATGTTAGACTCTCCTTTAATGGGCCAACATGAGCAACTTTTTAAAGAAAAGAAGAAGTGACAAATAAAATATTCAATTCTTTAATAAAACCAATATTTAATGTGATTTATCAAATCTAAAAAAGATGCAATCGTAGATTATGTTTTCCTTTCCTATTTAAACATTATTTTTCTTTGCTAGAAAAAATTGAATAGCCAATAAATTTCACTCATAATGTATTTTGAGGTTACATCGCTTATTTTCGTTGTAAAATTAATATTTTTTTATGGGTAAAGCCTAAGTTAGGCATACATGAAGAATAATGCATCTTTAGGTTATGTCTTGTTATTTTTTTTTTCAACTAAAAAATTATAAAAATTGAAAAATGTTACGTTAAAACTAAAATTCGCAAGTAAAAAACAAACAAACTATTTAGTGGAGAGAAAACGGAAGAGCTACAAGACATAATCTAAAAAAGCATTATTTGTTAATTTTATTACAAACTTAGCTTTTTTCCGCCATAGGATATTCACGTTAAAAGAGGGAACACAACCTAAAATATTGAATTGTTTGTATATTTTATTTCTCGCAAAACCTTTTTCCGCCATCAAATATTTACTTCACATTATTTGTGACTTTTTTCTAGCTTTGGAATTTTTCCATCATAATATATTTATTTCTCATTGAAAATAAGTTACATAACCTAAAATGTATCATGAGTGAAGGTTATTGGCTATTTAAGCATTTGACATTAAAAGCACTACTATTTAATCGAGAGAAAACGGAAAACCTACAACACATAACCTGAAAATACGTTACTTGTGAATTTTATTTCTAGGGTAGAATTTTTAATCAGAAAATATTTATTTTCTAACGAAAATGAAACAGGTAACTTAAAAATACATTACTAGCCCCGATAAGAAGCCTTGCATTAAAAGATATAAAAAATGTTGAAAACTTACCCTAATAGCACAGAACGTTCCTGGAAGATTCTCAAGTGGCAGACATTTTACACGCTCAAGGAACGTTCCTGGAACGTTTCAAAGGTGTCCGTGAAACGCTGCCGGCGCGTTCCGTGCTATTAGAGTATGCATGCTATTTCTGTCCTTCGTTTTCAAATCCTAAGAATTTCGTTTCTGTCTTTCGTTTTTTAATTTTCATTAGGCGGCGAAAATAATAAGATTCCAATCCCTTTTAAAGCCGATTCGAGCTGCCAGACGTGACCTCCAATAAATTAAAAACACAATTTTCGGTTGAAGCATCGCTGATAGCACGGAAAATTCCGGGAACATTCAAGTGGAATGTTGCAGGAACGTTCCCTGAACGCGCAAAGTGTCCGCCACTTGGAAACGTTTCAGGGGAACGTTCCAGAACCTTCCACTAGGACTTGAGGAGAACCTTCCATTATTATTATTTTCAACAACAATTATCTCGTAAACTGTGAAAGATAGGTAAAAATTCAGAAAAGTATGTCGGCACTAGGTACAGAAAGAGATTCAATTTAAGAGATAACTTCTACTGCTGTAGAGACTCAAACCGGGATCCAGAAGTATTTAATATTTCTCACATTACCACTGGATGCATGCAATTCATCAATACTTTTTAATGCAAGCCTTCTCATCGGGCCCGGTAAGAAGGCTTGCATTAAAAAGTATTGAAAAATTGCATGCATCCAGTGATAATGTGAGAAATATTGAATACCTGTTGATCCCGTTTTTGTCCTCCGTTTTGAATCTCCACAGCAGTAGAAACTTTAATATTAAAATATTGAACAATGTAAAATAAATAAATACTTTGGACAATTCTCCTATGAATTACATTATTTGAAAATAAATGTAAACATATTAAAATAAAATAATTAAAATTCTAGTCACCATTACAAATTTATATTGAAAAGTTAGTCGCCCCCAAGCACCCTAACAGATATTTCTTATCTGCGGTGCTGCTTGGGTCGGAAAAGACGAAAAAACGTTCGCACTACGTTGTATGTAGCACTAAAGAGTGCGTGATTTTTTTTTACGTAGATCCAGTGTAGATCTATGACCTTTGTCAATTTTATCCCGATACATAAATAAATCAAGGCGTCACGAATTTTCAAAGTCTAGGACGGGGATAACTCCAGGGCAGCGGAAGAACTAAAAGGGTTAGCTCCATCGTTGTTGAAGTGAAACGGCTCCCTTCCTACGGCTCTCGCGCCGCTCGATCTTCTTGTTCCCCATACTACGCCAAAAATCAGCAGAATATGTCACATTATAGCTCGATTTATTCGTTGAAATACGTAGAAAAATATTCTGGCTGCAGTTTTTCAATAAATTTAACGTAAAAAAGAAACTTACCGAAAAAGTAACAAAGGAAATACTGCGTGTCAGTTGTTTTCGACTAATACCACGTTAACGAAAGATAAAGTAGACGCAAACTCTCCGCCACGACAACCTACCGATGCTTTATTATCATGCAACACCAATAGATGAACCCTGAGTCCCATCGATTTCGATGGTACCCACCATTCCGTTATAAAATGCGAAATTTCCATAAGGCCCCGTAAGGAGTTACCTCTAATAGAATTTCCGCTACCGTGGAGTTACCTCCCCGACCGTTTTTAGACAGCTATGAAAAAAACAAAAATAAGTATTTTCTTAAATAAAAAATAAAAATAGGACATCTCCTTAACGCAGTAGTGAGGGTCTTTACCAAGACTATTCGAAAATACAAAAATCTCATTTTCGAAAAAAGTGGCACTTACAACCCTATAGTTTTTCCGCTCTTCATGTGTTCCTGGTGGGAATATCCCCAGGCTGAGCATGTCTGTTTTAAATAATTAGCTAAATTGATATATTTTTAATTATGATATTATTTAGTTCAGAATGCGTAATTACCCAATATTTTACTTTAAAAATGTTCTATTTTAATTTATAAGCGTACATTTTAAAATGCAGTTTTTAAAGACTTAAAGAATTCAAAATGTTTCAAATAGATGGTTTAGGATAA
>NC_046661.1:19293492-19310516 GCF_010883055.1 Belonocnema kinseyi
ACGCCTGAAACAAAGACCTTGGCTACTAATGGACCCAAGTAGGGAACCTTACATAACGACTTCGTGAGGTTCTTCGCTTGGGGTGATTGCTAGAGAGATTGAGCAGCAACCTGGGTCCGAGTAGTGTTGCGGAACGAACGTGTTATTTACGTAAATAGCACGAGAATTCTGGATCAATCTGAAAAATCTCTATCCCTTCCACACACTAAGCCTTTCCCCTACCGAGCGAGTCACGTCTACCCAGAAAGGGAAATGGCTTAATGGTGTAATATTTAATTACACGTAAAGCTCTAAAAGCATATTTTCCCAGTAGCAAATGTGTGCTACATCGAATGGGTCAACTTGAGCCTAACCTAGAAATAAATCTAACCTAACCTAACCTCACGAAACACAATTAAACTGATTGTGTTTTCTCGTTGGGTTTGCGGTACCGTTTGAATCAGTTTGGGCTTAACCTGCAAAGAGGTCAAACCTATCGTAACCTAACAAAAACCTGACCTAACCTAACCTAGCCGAATGAAATTCAACCACACTATCTTAACAGAACCTAACGAAATTTTTCTTAACGCAACACAACTTAACTTAAGTTTTCCCGTTGTAACACAATAAAATTCATTTCATTGTACTACAGGTGGTTAAAAATTTAGACGCACATTACTCATTTCAAGAAACTTAGAACTACAAGTAGAATTGACCCCATTTCAATTAACCTCACAATGTTTGTATCAATTAAAATGTAGAACTGTAACTTAAACATGAAAATGAATAAGAGTTTTATTCAAACATTTTTTCTCTCGGCTTTTCTTAAACTTAAGGGATATATTTAAACTCTCTTTCGTGTTTACATTTTATCTTGCTTTTTATCGTAATTAAATTGATTTATAGACCTACTTCAGTCTATTTTCTGCTTGCTATAACGTGTCCTTTTTTTCGAAGGAACGATGCAAAGGGTTACGCTTACGTTTAAGACCTACATTCGTTTCCCTTTTCAACATCCAGCAAAAATCAGCCATCATGACCTCGTCTAATCTACCCTGATATCGTTGTCCCATCACTTTTATGTCTTGATGAAAACGTTCCCCTTGTTCTTCGCTGAAATCACCAACATTTTCTGGAAACTTATCCAGATGGGAATCTAGAAAGTGAAGTTTTAAATTCATCAAGCAGCCTAACTTTTTGTAGTTTCTTATCATTTTCGCAACAATATTCTCGTAGTCTGGACTTTTTTGTTACCGAGGACATTTGCGTTTACTGCTTTAAAACTTTCCTAAGCGTCCATTTCAATTTTCGTCATGTGGCTCACGATATTAGTATCTCTTGTCAATATTCGAATCTGTGGTCCATCAAAGACTCCTTCTTTCAGTTTAGCGTCTGAAACATTAGGGAATTTAAGGGATATATACTCATAGCATTGTCCATCTTTGTCTAACGCCTTGACAAATTGCTTCATGAGCCCAAGCTTTATGTGCAGGGGTGGTAGTAAATTTTTTTCTGGATCAACGAGGCTTTGGTTGATGATATTATGAGAACGAGGTTTGAATGAATCTCTTAAGGGCCAATGTTTTTTGCTTTAATCATTGGCTCGATCTCTGCTATTCCACAGGCATATAAAGCATCTCTCTCGTGAAACCAGATTGTTGGCTTAATATCATTGTTATGATTTTGAGATCACCACATATTTGCCATTTGTGATTCGTGTAATTAACTTTTTCAAGAAGCATTTTAACATTGTTATATTCTTCCTTGATGACCGTTGAGTGAGCTATAGGGATAGGAGCGTAAGTATTCGTGTTATGCAGTTAAACAGCCTTAATGCTGCATTTTGACGAATCAATGAAAAGTCGCCATTCTTCGTCTCTGTATACATTTTTCATCAAGTGGTTCATTAGTCCGTTAACGTCAGTGTAGTACAGTAAAGACGTCTCTTCGTCTTTAACGAAAAACTTTCTGAATTCTGTGTCCCTGTCGCGATAGAATGAAACTTTTGTCGTTGGCTCTAGAAGATTTCTTCTTTTTAGAAATGAAGCGGCAAATTCAGCGCCGTCTTTCGGTAATCTAAGATCTCTAATAAAATCATTCAGTTCTAGTTGCGACACTAATATTGGAACCTTCAATTTCATTTTATGCACGCCATATTCTTCATATTTTTCGCCTTTTTCATCGGAATCATCAGAACTATTTTCTGTTCGATCACTGGTTTCACTACCGTCTCCATGACGTTGACTTTCAACTTCCATTCTATCATCTTCTAAAGCGCTTAAATCAGTCTGGCGTGCATTTTTATTGATTTCAATTGCTCTTGTGACTGTGCACACATTAATGTACGAAATGTTATTTTTATTTTTGGCGTTGAACCCTTTGACGGAATTCATGCAAAAGTAGCAGTCCTTCGCAATAACGGGTTTTTTCCATGTGGTTGGTGTAGAGTACTTGCGGTACTTTTCGTTATTTGTATTTTTTAGGCGATACAACATAAGTCTGCAGGAATTGCAAATGACGTGAGGAACCCATTTTGTTTCTTGGTGCAGCAATTTAGGTTCAAAACACTTTTCGTAAAGACTTTTCACTTCCTCGTCGATTGATTTTCACAAACTGCTCACTTCATATTTACTGCAAATGTAACAGAATGAATCTGAGCTATTCTTGCAGACATGTGATTGAGAAATGCTCGCGGTTTTTTTCCTTGTCGCATGAGACTCTACACCAACCAAGTGATTCATTGATGAAGAGCTACGGTTGCATGATGTCGACGTCAGAGAGCCCGCTTCCCCACCCTGACCAGACGCCGATACTGGGGTTTTTCCCTGCATCGTAATACACTTTTTACCTATGTGTGCCATGACCGCATGAACGCCGTTTACCCAGGGACTCAGCCAATGTGGATCCGTTGCCCACCGTCACCACGTGCAGTTGCCCTGGTTACAGATACAGGCGAATAATGGTAGCAACAAGCGGTTACGAAACTCCAGACATTAACTGCTATTAATGTCAAAATATGAAAGTACGCAAGAACAGGGTTGCCAGTGTAATCGGTTAGGTTAGGTCAGGTTTTGTTAGGTTAGGATAGGTTAAACCTCTATGTAGGTTAAGCCGAACCTGAATGAAACGGTACTGCAAACACAATGTGACAAAACAATCAGTTTAATTGTGTTTCGTGAGGTTAGATTAGGTTAGGTTAGGCTAGGTTAGATTTATTTCTAGCTTAGGCTCGAGTTGACCAATTCGATGTAGCACACATTTGCTACTGGGAAAATATGCTTCCAGAGCTTTACGTGTAGTTCAATAAATTTCTGTTAATTCAGGTTATGTGAGGTCAGGTTCTGTTGGGTAAAGTTATGCTAAATGAGTTGATAGCAGGCAAGGGTTGATCCTCCACAGTTGTCAACATGTTTTTGAAGTGAAAATTTGCATCACTGGCATTATTTTGAAATTTATTTGCATCAGTGCATGATTTTTCGTCATTTTTTGAGGTTATGGCTCAACCATGACGTGTTAGGTGACTTTTGATACCGAATTTGAATTCAGCGCCCCAAAATCCATAGGAATACTTAGGTCTTGTTACCAGATCCGCACACTTTTTTGTGTGGCTGTGTTATTAATGGCAACTACACCAGGACCTTTTAACTCCGGTTTTCGTTATTGCGGTCTCGGCGTACACAGTCGCACTTAGGATCTCGGCGCCTCCGTGGACCGATGCCTTTTCAGTGCCGTACTGTTTTTCGCCAACAAGTTAGCAGTCAATGATTTTTTTAAACTTAATAATATATTGAATTGATCCAGTTTTTTCTCATTTCGAGTTCTACATTATGTTATTTTATATTTCTATAAGTATTAATCACATCGAAAAAACAATGATTTGGTAATTTAATTATTTCTAACATGCTGTATTTCGTCGGCTTTGCCCCTCACCTGAGGGCAAAGCCGTCTGCAGCTTTTTATGAAAATTAAAACATTTACAGATAAAAAAATATGATGGTTTGCTTCTGTGGTATTTTATGTACTGGAAAAAGTACCTTTAAAGATGTCCAACAAGAAGAATGAGTTATTTTGAATAAAAATAGAGATAGCTATAATATAAACTCTTATTCGTTGACATTTTGCTGGAAACGGAATTTACGCAATTTTTCTACTGTACCAATACAAGACCACTGCATACCGACCGGATTGATGATGATAATATTTAATCATGGACATAGGAAACAAGGGACTAAGAATGCCATCCTAACTTGGCAAGCGGGGTTGCATCCACGGGAGGGGGAAGAATTCCATGAGTGGGGAGAGTCGTCATCTTACGATGTGCCATTTGATTATGCGCACGAGCATTTTTGCCGACAAACTGTGCATGAAAATATAAACATTTGGGCGCTGCCACGTTTGTCGCGGGACATCAAAAGGTGGCGGAACTCCCTCCTCATTAAATCACCCCCGCAGTGGCATGCCTACACCCTTGTTTCCTATGTCCATGTATTTAATAGTTTCTTCCATGTAGCCCACAAGACAAGTTGCTGTTCTACATTGCCGATCATTTATCGACGAAACTTGTGACACGTGTTTCACCTAAGCACTTGTCAATATTATTTTCGTCATGCTTGCCCTCCTGGCCAAGCCTCACTTATTTATGAGATATATTATATTTTGGACTTGAATTACGTCTAATTAATATAATTAGATTGTGTGATATTATTTTATCTGTCAAAATATCAAGTTTTTATGCGGTAAGTATGGGCAATAGAGTTGAAAACTTTATATTTCTGTCAGCGAAACTTCCATTCTTTCGTGGTAAAAACTGTTTTCTGTATAATTTTTCTCTTGCAACGTCAATTTTAAAGATTTTAGTAAGAAACAAAATCTCTCTGATGAAATAGATTTATTTGATGCAAAGTAGAACTAAAATTGTTAAATAATAGCCATGCTATAAGGAAAATCACTTTTGCCCCACTGGTTGGCGCTGCCCCCCTTTACCCTGCTGCATCCAATCATCTGTTCCTTCGGTGCAGGCGCCCTCAATATGTAGGTACAACACCGCCTCGTATACCTGCTTTATAACTGCATCGAACTTTGGTACATTCGTACAGAGCCCCTAGCTATATGGAGTTAAGAGGTGAGTTAAGAGGTAATACGGAGGTTTTCTATAAAATTTAAAAGTTTTATATAATATATCCAAAGCAAACTCGACACGATCCCGACTCGATTCCAGTCTTCGGTATCGGGTGTGGATCGTGTCGGTTTTAGCTCGACTCGACTTTGGATCGGGAAGTCTACATATCGGTTCAGGATCGGGTCGGGTTTTCGATACTGCTTCGGCAGATGTGCTCTTCTGACATGAACCGAGCTGAAATACATTTTCCCCATAGATAGTGAAAAATTTGTACTCTGGCTTAGAATTAAATAATTTGAAACATCGAAATGTGATTATGCCGATTATAGAAACTATTTTCAAACTTAATTCAATTTAGAAATGTTTCTAATGAAAAAGAATATATTATTTAGTATGTGGCGATATTGCACTGTTTATTCAAGAGGAGCAAATGTGAGCCAAATATTGAAAAGTGAACAACTTAAAGCTCAATTGTTGTAAATAGATTGCATTCTACTGATTCTTCAAAATTTCAGAGTGCACATTTTTGGAAAAATAGTTTAACTGAAGAAGAAAAATGTTGACAAACAGACGATGTTGTTGGAAGACTCTTGAATTTTCTACTAAGCAAGATGAATTTTCTAGCACAACAACGAAAAAATTTCCAGAAATGGTCTGAATTATGAAAAATAAAGTAAAAAATGTTTATTCGAAAAACACAAATCATTAAGAGAATGGTTTCAATATTCAAACAGAGTAATAAATTTTCATTCAATTATGTAGTTAAATTTGTAACTGAAATAGATAAATTGTCAACTAGAAACCTTTAACTCTTTACCGTGAATATTTGAATGTTCAGTTATAAAAGATATTTCTACCTCAAATAATCGGGTTTTCAAGAAAATAGTTACATTTTTTATCAATATCAATATTATTATTAAGAATTATTTTTGAGAGAATAATTCATTGATTATTGTTCTCTCATTTTCGTTTTTTTACAAAAAATGAATTTTTGTCAACAAATGATACTTTAATTCTCAGGGAAAAAATCATTTCTTATTGAAACAAAAAATTTTCAAACGAAGGGATAAATGTTCAACTGAAATGATGATTATTCCATAAAAGTGATGAATATTCAACTGGACTATGTGCATTTTTAAACAAAAAGATACCTTTTTAACAAAAAAGTTTAACTTTTCATAAAGGAGTTTTATTTCAACCAAAGAGTTATCTTTTTGGTTGAAAATAAAACTACTAAAAGAGAAATTTGTAGACAAGAAGATCAACTTTCAAAGAAGAATAACTTTGCACCAAAAAATACTATTTTTCAACAAAGAACATGATTTTTGAACGAAATAAGTAAATTTTAAATAAAAAAATATCGATTTCAACCAAAACTGGAATGGTTTAATTTTTAATTTAAATAATGACTTTTCAACTAAGCTGACAAATTTTTAACTAAAATAATGAATCATAAACTAAAGAATTAATTTTCTACCAAAAAAGAATATTTCTCAACAAATGACATAAATTATCAACTAAATGCATAGTCGAATTTTTAACTCAGATTATCAATTTTCAACAAAATAGTTAAATTTGAAACTGAGAACGTCAGCTATCAACAAAGCTATCAGCCAAAATACGAATTTAGAATAAAATCATAAATATACTCAACCTAAATATGTACGTAAATTTTGTTCACCTAATTTTTTCGTAAAATTAACATATGCATAACTAAATTTATGAATGATTTAAGCAAGGTCAGATGAAAAAACGATTTTTTTTGCTTGAAAACACCGAAAATGTGCATTTGTTTCTATAATTTGTTCGTAAAATTAACAAATGTTAATGCATCACTAAATTTGTGGGTAGGATTTGAACAAGGTCAGATAAAAAACGATTTTTTTTTTGCTCAAAAACGCGAAAAATGTGCATTTGTTTATATAAATTGTTCGTAACATAAATAAATGTATAACTAAATTTCGGAATGCTTCGAGCAAGGTCAAATAAAAAACGATTTATATTTGCTTAAAAACGCCGAAAATGTGCATTTGTTTATAAAATTTGTTCGTAAAATTAACAAACGTTAATGCATAACTAGATTTGTGAATATAATTTGAGCATGATTAGACGAAAAAACAATTTTTTTTGCTTGCAATGCCGAAAATGTGCATTTGTTTCTATAATTTATTCGTAAAATTAATAAATGTTAATGCATGAACAAATTGTTTCAGAATATATAATTGCAATAAAATTAGATAAAAAATCGGTTTCATTTTGCTTAAAACTCCTGAAATGTAAATTTTTTCATATATTTGGCTTATCGATTAAACAAATATCAATGGATAGTATAATTTTTTCAGAAAATGTAATCAGTGATATCATTACAATAAGAGCAGACGAAAAAAGTTTGTTTGCTGCCTCTTAATTTCTGTGATGTACTTTCGCTAATAGAATTTGTTTATAGAAGTAATTAATAGCATCTAATTCTGAATTTTGATGGTCACGCATCATGCAAACAATGAAAGCAAGCAATTTTACACCAGGAATGTACTTTAACAACAAATATTCTTAATGTAGATTATTTTTGATTAAAATCCGCTAATAACAATAACCTTTGATGGCTAAAATTCTTTTCTTTTTTTTACCGCTTTGCATTGAGTTAAAGTGATCTAAAGTATAAAATAAATTCTGTCTACGGCAATAAAACATGAAAGGCAAAAATTCAATAGTTTTCGCTATTTGCATTAAGATCAAAATTAAATAAACAAAAAACATAACACAGCGACTCTCAACTGTTCCTAGAAAATTTAGTCCTAAATTTAAAAAAAAACTAATGCAAAATAGGTGCATTATTGCGTTCTATGTATCATTTTGAACCTCGTTTTTCATTTCACCCTACTGAGAACCGCTAGTCGCTACGTCACAGACACACATCTGGCGAACGAGTATCGAAAATCCGACACGATCCCGAGCCGATATATCGACTTCCCGAGTCAAAGCCGAGCCGAGAGAAAAACGAACACGGGTATCGGAATCACGATCCCGAACCGAGACAAAACCGAAGCGATCTCGACCCCATCACGAGACACTATCGTATGAAACGGCACCACTTCCAAACTGGGACAAGATTTTAATCTTTTTTAATTGGAGCTTCAACTTAAAATTCAATCCAAATAAATCCGAGGCTCTGCCGGATAGATTTTCCAACCCATCTTGATCCATACACCAACGCGAAGTTTATCTCAAAATCAATCTGAACCCACATTTTAATCCCTTTCCATCCGTGCGTAAAATGCGAGTGGACAAACTTTTTAATGCTTTTCAATTCGTGCGTTAAAAGCGATTTAATCTCACAACTCGGGCGACGTTTTAAGGCGGTTCAAAGGGCTGTCAAACTCGCTACGGACAAACTAAATCTAAACGGTTAAGTTGTTGAACGCTATGCTATAAGCACATAATCTAAAGGCAATTATACCGGTCAGCTCAGCTCGCATTTTCCCGAAAATATTCTTTTTCTTGTTGTTTTTTGTAATTGAAAATGGATTATATTTTATCGCTTGAAAGTCGCGTGAGCTATACTGTACACGGTAGCATGTTGATAGTAAGGGGCAGGAGCGGAAAGCAGTGGACTCGTCTGTATTCCCAAGTGTTCCTCAATCGACTCTCAATGTCACCACATCCAAACTACGTCTAAGCAAATAAGTTGTTGGCCGCAATACTTTAGCAACATAATCTAAAGGCAATTATGCTGAACTGTTCAGCTAGCCTTTTCTCGGAAATATTCTTGTTGTTTTTTTTTCGTAATTGAAAGTGAAGATTATTTTTCCTCGCTTGAAATTGGCGCTATGTACAAGACCGACAAGCGGGAGGCTTCACTGTCTTCGCAAGTTACTCACCAGGGGCCAGTATTTTTGGAATCGACATATCTAAAATAGGTATCTACAATCCAGCAAATGAGTATAATAAAATTTTTTTGTTTCTTCACACAATTTTCGCTATAAAATGATTATATTCGTTATTATTATTATTACACCATTAAGCCATTTCCCTTTCGGGGTAGGCGTGACTCACTCGGTAGGGGAAAGGAGTAGTGTGTGGAAGGGATAGAGATTTTTCAGATTGATCCAGAATTCTCGTGCTATTTAAGTAAATAACACGTTCGTTCCGAATGTCTGCTCCGACCCAGGTTGCTGATCAACCTCTCTAGCAATCACCTCAAGCGAAGAAACTCACGAAGTCGTTATATAAGGTTCCCTACTTGGGTCCATTAGTAGCCAAGGTCTTTGTTTCAGGCGTCATTCACTCTACTGACACTATTTTTATTAACTATTTGCCGCCATACTTTACTGTCCTGGCATACTTCTCTAGCTTCTTTTATGTCCATGCATTTCTTCATGCAGGCTCTCGTGTTTCTGTGACTTCTTATGTCTCTTCTAAGTAGGGTCTCATTCACACATTCTAACCATTCTTTCCGCGGTCTACTTTTGGGCACGCTGCCATTTACTTTACCTTAATACACTTGTTTCGTTAGTCGTTCATTTGGCATTCTCTCAACATGTCCGAACCATCTTAGCCGATTTCTTTCCCATGTGTCTACTAGCGACTCTTCTGCACCACATTCTTTTAGAATTATCTCGTTACTTACTTTGTCCATCAGGGTTTTCCCGCATATTTTGCACATGAATCTCATGTCAATTGCGTTAATTTTACTCTTATCTTTTTCTTGATAAGTCCATGTCTCGCTACCGTATATTACAGTCGGTACAGATATATCATTATGTATTGCTATTTTAGCTTTATTTGATATATTTTTACTTCTGATAAGGGGACCTGCTCTACCAATAACCTTCTTACCTTCATTTATTCGTCTATCTAATTCCTCATCTATCTTCCCGTCCCTAGTAAATAAGCTACCAAGGTATACGATCTTATCAACTTGTTCAATTTTCTCATCATTTAATATACTTGGATTCATAATCAATTGGCGACTTTTCAAAAAGATCCGTGACAAAAATCCCAAACGACAAAGCGCCCGCCCAATGAGAGTCGCGTTCCGTCAAAAACGCCCGCGAATCAGAGAGCCAGTAGAGGCATGCTCATACCAGCCCTATCCGTCTCTAAAAAAGATGGCCGGACCTTATTGTTAAGAGTTTCTATGTGCGAAATTTCGCCGTATGGCAGCGCTTCTCGCACCTGGCCCTACTTCAACATGAAATCCAATGGGGAAAGTATAAAAAACATAAAATTGTAAACATTTAGTAAGTTTAAAGATCATTCAATTCCAAAATTCATTATTTCTGTTAGTACAAATATTTCTAGAGTGTTAGTTACATGTATACAAGAAGTGGATAGAGTGAAATAAACTGCAAAATAATTATTTCTCAATTTAGGTAATTTCCAGAAATAAGTGCAATTGATTTAATTTTATAGACTAATAAATACCCTAAATTGTTTCAAATACATCGAATTTTGTTTCTAAATCAGTCTTATTCACAATTTGTTGAAAAAGGGAAATGTATCAATATATAAAATGTGAAAAATATACATGTTTGTGTTTCTAAATGATATAATTATATAAATTAGTGTGTTAAAACAATGCATTGCCCTACCGATAGAAATCTCAGCGTATATGCTAAAGATTCTCAAGGCTCTGAGAAGGTCTGAGAAATTCTCCGCAGGCACTCGGGTAGATGGATAGAATTTAAAGGTCCAGGTAGCTCGTTTAAATGTTTTGAAGGCTTTGAAATGTCCTTTCCGAATTTGAAATAAAAATACGATCATAAATAAGCAGCAGAGAGGCTGAAATTGAAATAAGATTTCGATCATAAATAACAGAGAAGCTATATCAATATATAGAGTAGCCGCAACTAAAGGGTCCTTTGTTAAGCTTTCGGATTAAAATTTAGAAGTAGCTTCTTTTACATTTCATAGTTAACAGCCTAAGACATAATAATTCGGAATCTACGGTTTTCGATGATTTCAGATATCCAACTTTTTTTTAAATGTTTAAAATTGGAATTAATACAACGTTTCTCGTAAATGGAATGAGCTACGCCAAAAAAGACAACATTTTTTAATTCAAGTAGAAAATTTTACATTAGTATATAAGGCGTGATTATAAATAAGTTTAATGAGAAAATTCATCTATTAGAAAAAGTGTTAATAATAATTTGAAGAGAAATTTAAAAAGGAAGAGTCGGGTTAGCGACGGCCAACTACTGCATTTATATCGGTGAGAAAGAAAATCGGTAATTTTTCGTTTTTTAAAATTCGAATGTTAACACGTGCCACCGGGCACTTCAAAATCCTGTTTAATTAACAATGTACTTTTTAGCAATTCCTGTCATCTTTTTCATACAAATAATTACTAATGGACGATTTAAATATTCACTATGACTTTTTAAACAATATTTAATTGTTTAAATAAATGTAAAATTATTTAAACAATTATTTACTCACAAAAAATATGAAAAATAATCGTATGTTCAGATTGAAATGCAATATTTTGTCCATTTGAAAAGTAAATTTTTCTAAAAATATTATGTAATCTTTTAAACAATTATTTATTGTTCATTTTCAGAATTTCTAAAAATTGAGTCAGAAATGTCCACTTTTTTCAAATTGGTATCTTGTGATACTTTTTGTAGAATAATTATATAATTTTCAGACATTTTTTCAAATGTTTAACAAATTTCTATTTATTTATTATAAGATTTGTTTGAACAATTAAAAAGTGGTTAACGTATTCTTTCTATACGATATACAGTCAGAAACGTAAATATATGGGTTCTATTTTTTTTCATTTTTTTAGTTAGCGAGAAAGAACTGCTTGAGCAAATAAAGATTGTTTAAACAAACAGAAATTTAGTAAACATAAGGTAAAATGTATCAAAATTATGTAATTATTCAACGAAACGTGGCAGAGCATATTAATTTGAAAAGAAATTTGATATCTCTGGCTCAATTTTTAGAGATGATGAAGATAGACAATAAATAATTGTTTAAATAATTACATAATATTTTTAGAGAAATGTAATACTCCGAAAAATGACAAATAACTATATTTCAATCAGAAAATACAATTATTTTTTACATTGTTTAAGAACAAATCATTGTTTAAATAATTTATATTTCTTGAAGCATTTGTAATTGTTTAAAAAGACATGGCAAATATTGAAATTATTTATTAGTAATTATTTGCATTATAAAAAAGCGACGGAAATTGCTAAAAAGTAACAATGATACGTAAAAGCGTCGTTTTTAAAATTTTTGGGTCATATTTGTGTGGCTGCGGGGAGGATGAGGGTGGGTTGGAAATAAAAGTTATTAGAATGGTTTTATTTCGTAGACACTCCTCTTCAATCCCTAGGAAACTTGGCACGTTTCGATGAAACCCTGAAACGGCTATCCTTTAGGAAAAAGTGTAAGTATAGGAAAATCATTGTAGGCCCATAATTATTTTCCTATAATGAAATTACTATAATTTTGCACGACTTCGTTATACTTTTAACAAAAAATCCTCCCGAACGAAAAGGCATTTAAGTGAAGAACAAACATAATCACCAGATGAAGAACAGCCAAAGCCGGGGAAGGACAGCTATTTTTAGGTTAAAATTCGGAAAATGCAATTAAAGCAATTGGAATGTGTATCTCTTCATTTATTTTTCAAATTGTATTAGAATAAAGTATTATAAATATATTGGTTATAATTTATACATACTGATGTTATATAACATTTCTAGTAAGATCCTTCACTCCGCTTTTCCAGACAATATCAGCGGGAAGAAAATATTTGTCGCAAACAAACTGGCCAGCTATCACTAAAAACACCTTCCCTATTTATTGTTTTCTGATATATATATCAACTAAATTTTGAAGCACTTTGGAAAAATAAATGTTCTCGCCGTCATCACGAGTCGAATGATAGCCGGATTGATAGTTTGGAATAATGCACTTCACTATATTTTTCTTTTTCTTCACCCACTTCTTCAATTTTAATACTTATTTTTACTCGAATCAACCGCTTTGAATTTTTGTACCCTTGTAAATATTTTAGGCTTACATTTTATAAAATATTATATGAATATTATAATTTTTAAGCAAATTTCCCATTTAGCAGCATGTTAAAGTAGGGACACGTGCGACAAGCGCGGCCATGCGGCGATATTTAGCACATCTCAGATGGAAATGTCGGTAGTGTGCCGGAGTTCACCACCGGCCAGTACTGGCAGATCATTGGCTGACTATGCCAGTAGTACAAAAACAGATTTAAAAAAAAAACGTCTACAAATGTTGTCAGGGTGTTTTGAAATGTTGAGAAATTGACTATACAATTAGGGTGAAATTTTTTTTTCTATTACTTTTTTTAAGGAAAATATTCTAAGTTCCACCTCCATGAAAAATTTTTAATGTATAGAAAAAATTACATTCGATGTATGTCTTAATCGTTGTAGAATAGTCTAAAACACCTAAAAAGCAAAACGTTACACAAAGGTTCAAAGAGAATTGTTATTAAAACAATTGTTGCGCAACGTGGTAAAATTTCTAAGTTCCGATGATACAAATTTTAAATGCTCATTAAATGTTATTATGAGAACTTTTAAAATGGTTTAAAACGCGAAAAAATAAAATATTACATGAAGAAAAATTGTAGTCGATTTAAATTATTCATTTAATAATTATTTTATTGATATTCCTGTTAGAAGTTTGTGCGTATTTGACATTTACATAACGTCGTATAATAATAAATAATTAAAAAAAGAGAGCTCAAAATTTGGTACTTTACCTTTTCTGAACTGTAGCTTATGAGGATGGCTTTTTCACCAAGTTTTAACTTGTCGGTTTAGTGCAGTCGTTAACACTCCCGACTGCAAAGCAATAGATTTAGGTATAGATATATAGGTTCGATCCCCCTTAGCGTTAGAAATTTAATTTGTAATATAATGCTAAAAAATGTAATATATGTATTCATTCTAAGCAGTGCCCTTAACATGTATTGACAAAATACTAGCAGTCAATTATTATTTATTTTTCAAATACCTTTTTTGTTATATCTTGAGATTATAGAAAAGTGGGTGTTAACATTAAAAAAATCATTTGAAAATTATATATTTTTTTTATTATAAATAATATTCAGACCAAGCATTACAAGCCAGTACTGGCACAGTACTGGCCCAGTACAGCCAGCTAGTACTGGAAGTCCGGTAGGATGTACTGGGCCAGTACTTCCTTCGCGATCAAGGGAGTCGCTCTCTGATTTACGAGCCTTTTTCACGGAGTGCGACTCTCATTGGGAGGACGCTTTGTCGTTTGGGCTTTTTGTCACGGATCTTAACAAAAGAAATGCATTAGCAACAAAAAAGTTGTAAACTGTGAAACGTAAAGTAAACGAAATTTGTAATATAACATTTAAAAAATTTAAAAGATGTTAAATATTCAAAATTTACAGTTTACAATTGTACAAATATTCCGTGATTGTTATTCATAAATTAGTGAACAAAAGTAAGATCCACTTTATTTGCCGCATTTAAATACACTTAACTAACATTTTTAGGAGATGTTAAAAACCAAATATTGTTCACTAAAAATTGGGAGACGTAAAGCATCAATTTTGTTATTTTTATAGCAGTTAAATATATACAAAATGTATATATGTATTTACGTAATATAGATATATATTTTAAAGTTTGTCATATGGACAACCACAGAATTTCGGGAACAGCGGGTAATACACTGAAAAACTGCACTTGACCCACACGAAATCTTACGACAGTTACACCAGCCCCCCCCCCCCCCCCCCCCCCCCCCCCCCCCCCCCCCCCCCCCCCCCCCCCTCTTAATATTCGGGTTTTCTAAAGCTCACGGAATTGCGCCCCAAATGCGCTCAAATGCGCCGCCGATAAAAAATGTTGTGCCAGAAAACTGTAGAATCGCTGATAACTCGATTATCAATGTGGCTTAAAATTTCTGTTTTATGGCTGCATTTGAGGGCATTTGGGGCGCAATTCAGTTGGCTATAGATGATAGAAATCTTGAAAATTAAGAGTGGGGGGGAGGGTCTAGCGTAACTGACCTTGAAATCTTAATAAAATTTCAGCCATAACCACGTGGGTGGTCCAAAAATGCAAAGAAATGTTTTTTCACTCTTGAGGGCAAACTCCCCGCCCCTAAATTTTCGTTTCCGGTTTCTGTCGTCGTTTTTACTAAAAAAATTACTAATGGACAATTTTAATATTTCCCATGACTGTTAAAACCATGTTTAATGTTTAAATAAATTTAAATTATTTAAAGAATTATTTATTCTCAAAAAATATATAATATAATCGTATTTTCTGACTAAAATGTAATATTTGGTAAATTCTTGAAGTATTACATATTGTTTAAAAGATTTTAATAATTTAACAGTTATTTTTTTTTATTTAATAAATTTCTCAAAATTGAGCCACAGGTGGCCAATTTTTCCTCAAATTGTTTTCCTAAAGTACTTTTTGTTGAATAAGTATATAATGTGAATAAATTGTTTTTATTTATATCACAACCTCTATTTGTTAAAGGAATTTTTATGTGCACAAGCATTTTTTTTGAAAACCTACAAAAAATTGAAATAAAATAGAAGACATACAATTCTTTTTGTGACTAAATAGCGTATAAAAATTGTGATTACAATTTTTTAATTGCTTGAAGAAGTATAATTTGTTAAAACTATTATTTTTCCAAAAATATTTTTCAAATCGTATGTTCTGAAGATGGGACGTCTCTGGCTCGATTATTCATTACGCTTCAATCATTTAACGGGTTTTTGAGAAAACGTAATCCAAAAATGCGATTAGTTTTGCAAAATTATTTTGTTTGAACAATTTTCCTAAACAAATTATTGCATAAAAAACATTTTTTGTATAAAAAAATGTCAGAATTGTATTCTATGTCAAAAATTACGTACGAAATAGTATCGCAACTAATGGCATATTTAAACGCATCGCACAACGTTTTGTATAACATATTCAATTATTTATTAGAGACATAACAATTCTCGGAATATCCCCGGGCTTAGACTGTCATGAATATCATTCATTCCTGCGTTTTTGTTGTTTTTTTAAAAAATTTTGTCGTATTTTTTATTTATTTTTTTGATGTTATAATTTTTTGTTGATTAATTTATTTTCTCTTATACGCTTTTTACACATCTGTATTTTTTATGCAATAATTTGCTTAAACAAATTGTTTAAACAAAATGATTTTGCAAAACTAATCGCATGTTCAGATTAGGTGTACTCAAAAACCCCTCAAATAACACCAAAATGATTTAATAACGCAATAATTTGTTTAAACAAATTGTTTCAACAAATTAATTTCTCAAAAGTAATGGCAAATTTGAAATCAGCGATGCCTCAAACCCATAAAACTATATCTGCTTTGTATAGTTCGTGGTTCAAAAATCTTATGGTCACAGAAGTGTTTAAAAGGCTGAGTTGGCGTTGGCCTTGTTATTCTACAAAATCTTTTTGTCCACCATATTGGACACGCTATTGATATCTTTAAAATAATAATAAAGATTATTCAAAAAAGGCTTTTAAAACGAACATTAAAACGATATCACGATATCAAAACAAACATGACATACAAATTACAAAATTTATTCTTCGGCCGCCATTTCGAGCTCCCCATTTTAAAATGTACCATTTTAGTAGTTTATTTATTGCTAATTACACCAAAAATATCAAATTGAATAATAATCTCGGGTTTCTTATAGCTTTTTTGCACCTTAAAAGTGGAATACCTGGAGAGCATTTAAAAAAAGCACGTTTTTTGAAATATTTTAGGCCGCCATTTTGAAACAAAACAAAAGTAATTCTAAAAAAATTTAAGATGAAAATACAAATGTCAAAGATAATGTGTGCCAAATTTTGTGAAAAAAATCCTTTTACGAGATATTCAGATGGCCCGA